>NC_090650.1:409197887-409550387 GCF_040937935.1 Hyperolius riggenbachi
ATAAATATTGTTCCATGCAGAGCAGACATAGTAGCCTGTATCGTATTCTAGTAGTGTGTGGTTTTTATTCCTGATATAAAGGAAGGACTTATAGTGATTTGCTATGCTTCTCCAGCTTCCTTTGGAGAGCGGATGTCCTCTGTATTTGTTTAGCAAAATAAAAACACACAGTATAGACCGCTGCAACCCGCTAGGCCTACCGGTGGTGCCAGGTGAAACCTCCACAGGGCAGGACACATGAGTTTAGCAAGAAAGCAGCACAGTGTTCTCCCCAGGCTCTTTTAGCCGGGTGCTCCTCCCGGCTAGTTTTGATGACCACCCGGCTGTCATCGGCTCACCTCCTCCTATGTGGTAATCCGAGTCGGTCACAGAAGCACCAGCCCTGCATTCTCTCATCTTGCCCCACCCGGCTACTTTTTCATGACACCGGGCTGGAAAAAGTTTCTGGGGAGAGCACTGCAACATATCATTGCGTAATATAGCTGTAATTTTTGGTTGGCTCTAAGTTACTGTCGGCACCAGCAATCAAATGATCACACTTAAGGTGGCCACACACCATACAATTTTTTTTTTTAAAAATATCTTTCCAATTCAAGAATAGCAGCCAAGTTTTCTGACTGGTTGTAGCATCTTAAAAAATATGACTGTGAGTCTTGATTGGTTACGTCCACAATCGGTCTCTATGCCCCAATCTAATGCTGTGACTCTGAGCCCGGCCCGTGGTCTTCACCTATAGACAAGCCCCCCCCCCCCTGTGAACAGGACACTTTATTTGTCTTCTGACTACGGTTACCCCCAGGTCTTAACGTGCAAGGAATACAGACTGAAGTAGGACAATAACCCCCCAGAGCCCCACTGAAGCTAGTATTAACAGAGTTCAAAAGTTCACAAGCGTCAAACTGTAACGATACCTTGGTGATGAGGATGAGGCCCACAAGGGTGACAGGCAGAGGATCCAAGTGACAGGCATGGGTCAGTCCAGGCAGCAGGCAAGAGTATCCAGGTAACAAGCAAGGTCTGTTCAGGCAGCAGACAAGAATGGTCAATAACAAAACAAGGGTCAATTCCAGATAACCACAATACAGTAAGAATGCGCTCCCAGCAACTAGCCACAGCTATGCTATCACGGGCGATGACTGGGAGCACTCACAACCAGTAATGCTTTCGAATTCAGATGAAATTTGAAATAGGGTTATTTGTATTTCATCCTGCTAATTACTGCAGCTGTGCGGGTGGCCGAGGGGGGGTTAATCTTACCCATCAGGCGTCTTCTTGTTCCGTCTCGGCGCCTCCCACGCTGAGCTCCAATCCGGCGGTCACGTGATTACATACACTTTCTCCTTCCGGGTTGAAGGAGGAAGTGTATAGTCACGTGACGCCGGAATGGGAGGCGCCGAGAGACGGAGCAAGAAGACGCCTGATGGGTAAGATTAACCCCCCTCACCAACCCGCACAGCTGCAGTAATTAGCAGGATGAAATTTGAATAACCCTATTTTGAATTTCATTCATCCCTGCTCACAACGTTTAAATATAACTCTAATCCAATCACACTCCGCACATCAGCAGTTCATCTTGCCTAATTGTCTGCTGTAAGATCAGCTGACTACTGTTTACCTTTGCGGAGGGCGTACTCGGAACACATCCTCCGCCTATCAGAAAGTGTGGCCTGTGTCCCAGCTTGCATGTCATCAGCGAACAAGCGCAGAGACTCTGAAGTGGAGGTCTCAGCCCAGCTCTCGGCGCAACTTTCACCAGATACAGATAAGTTCCTTACAGTGACCATTGTACCACACACGACATATGTTAAATTTTTCCCCAATTATGAAAAAAAAGTGAAAACTCAGAGAATTGCTTGGATGTATATATTAATAAATTGACAATCTACCACACACCAATCAATTTTCAGAAAAATTGATCAGAAAAATCCACCACTCCTGATCAACTTTTATCGAATAAAAAGGGGAAATCCGATCGGATTTCTCGCTCGAATAATAAAAGAGCTTTCGGTTTTTCAGGAAATACAATTGTTTTTATCGAATTGCTGTAAAGTCAGATCATTTTATTGTATCGTGTGTGTGGCCACTTTTAGTCCCTTATCAGCTTGGACTTGTACACAGCTTTTTAGCAAATTGATGTAGACCATAAGCAGTCAACAGTTAAGACATTTATTGGCTTCAATCAGAAATACAAGTTGTTCATGTTGTCAGTCCTCTAGTTACTGCAGCAAAGCAAGAATATGACTATAATGGAAGATCTTGATGAAGCAGCTTTGCGGTCAGAAGTCAGCACTACTAACCTGAACTAAGCTGCCATCAGAAGTAAGTTTAAACTAGGCTATATAAAGCAAGAGAAAATAAAGTAAAAGTACAGTGATGTACCCATACAACTAGGGTTGATCTTATATACAGAAAGACCTCTAGCTTCACAAGCTTTAATCAGTCACATCCAACTGTAGGTGGGCTGTGAGTGTATAATGGATGTCAATCACTTTAGAAGGTTTCTATTGGCTTCCATGATTAAAGGGGAACTTCAGCCTAAACAAATATACTGTCATTAAGTTACATTAGTTATGTTAATTAGAATAGATAGGTAATATTTTTTTTTACCCACCCTGTTTTAAAAGAATAGGCAAATGTTTGTGATTCATGGGGGCTGCCATCTTTGTCATGGGGGCAGCCATCTTTTTGGTTGAAAGAAGGTGACAAGGAGCATAAGACACAGTTCCAACTGTCCTGTGTCCTGAGCACCCCTCCCAGCTGCACATGCTAGGCTTCAAATGTCAAATTCAAATTGTAAAAAAAAAAATGTGCACCAAAACAGAACGAGAACAGCAACATCAGAAATCCCATCATGCTTTGCACTGCATCAGGGGAAAAATGCCCGGGCAGTTTTCTTCTGTGCAGCTAAAAATGAGACTTGTATAAGAGAAACAAAGTTCTGATGCTGTGAAACTGTTAAAGAAACACCAGGCCTTTTCAGTGCTGCTGAGTCGATTTTTCGTCTGGAGGTTCACTTTAAATAGTTGACAGCATACACACTGCGCAGGACCAGTAACTCCAAGCTATACTTGGATGGTTCGTTCCTTGCTTGCTTGCTTTCATAGAATCAGTGTTTTGCTTACAGATTGCGAAAGTCCGAGAATATTTATGCCTTTTGGGTCTTCTCATCTGTACACGTGTTAGATAAACTAACTGACCTTGCTTCTCTACCAAGCAAGATGTTGACTAGAATCATTAGAATTATGTTCTCTACAATCTGTCCTAAAGGAGTCATGAAGCAAGTAATAGTACCCAGAGAACTACTTACCTGGGGCTTCCTCCAGCCCCTGGCAGCCACTTATGTTCCCTGCTGCAGCTCTGCTCTCCGCCGCCGGCCCCCGACTGCGCGCAGGATGACCTCCAGGTCGTCCTACTGTGAGCGGCGCTGTCAATCACCTCCACGTGGTCCAGAGCGTACTGCGCAGGCGCAGTAGTTCTGTGCAGTCCTGCGCCTGCATGCAGTACGTTTTTTAATCTGAATCAAAAATCGAATCAGATAAAAAAAAAAATCTGAATCGCATGTAGTGTTCAATAGAAAGCAGGGAAATCGCGAAGCGCTTTGAAAAGTGATTTCCCGAGCGCTTTCAATGGATAAATACATTGTATTTATTCATTTCTGGGGCAAAGAGTTCATAAAAAATGCTACACAAGCGCTTAGAAAAGCACTTTTCCAAGCAAAAACTGCTCTGAAAGCGCTTGCGATAGAGCTAGAGATTTATAATGTGAGCTAGGCCTTACTGTGAGATACTCCACATTCTAAATGAATAAGAAATGCATTGGACTTTTTGAAGACATTCAGATTTTTATAGGAGAGTCCAATAAGGTCCAGTTTACAGCGTATCCATTGCAGCGATGTGTGCTGCATGTAAACACCATGCACAGTGGACAAAACGGTTTCATACAGACCTATTGCTGCAGTGGGGCCGTTCCCACTTCCACATTGGAAAGAACTACTACACCCATTATTAGTGTGTTGCTTATGGCACTTTTGCTGCATCAGACATGCACGTGGTATATTGGCCCTAATGTCCAGGTTTTTGAGATTGCCAGTCGGGCTGCTGCTAACAACCAATGTTTGATGCTGGTTTTCCCAAAGCCAATATAAGTTCAGGGTAGTACATTTTTTTTTAAAAGAGACACTGTAATGAAAAAAAACCCTCTGAGGGACAATTACCTCAGGAGGGGGAAACCTCAGGGTCCCAATGAGGCTTCCCCGTCCTCTGAATCTCGGGAGAATCCAGTGCTGGCCCCTGCAACTGCCCCGACAAGTCTTGACAAGCTATTATATATTTACCTACTGCTATAATGGGCAGGGGCACTAGCTAGAGATGGCCCGAATGGTTCTGGTTCAAACTGCGAACACTTAGCGAGTTTGACCCGCCCCCTAAACTACATCATTGGGCTAAACTTTGACCCTCTACAATGTAGTGTTCCCCAACCCTGTCCTCAAGGCCCACCAACAGTGCATGTTTTGTAGAAAATCCAATCCACAGAGGATGTTAATTAGACTCATGGCAACCAATCAGGCTACACTCCCTCCTAGACCCTCCCCCCCCCCCCCCCTAATAAAAATGCTGCGTCGGCCATTTTCTCACTCTGTCTGCTGCCTGCTTTAGTGAGAGAAGGGAGAGGTTGCTGCAGAGATAGGGAAAGCTTGCGTTAGGTCTTGTTAGCTTGCTCCTTGCTGATATGTGTTGCTGAAAAGCAGCACAAAAAAAGCTCTTTTAAAAACAAAAGTTCTTGTGATGTGTTTTCTTTTTGTGTATGTGTGCCACTGACACTGCATATACAGCCCTGTCTGTCGCAGCTGGCCCTTGCTAATTGCCATACTGTGCCAGGCCCTGCACAGTTAGTGCATACCTTTCACTGCATCTGTGTGACTGCACATTGTATTATACCAGCAGTCAGTACCTTTCACTGCATCTGTGTGACTGCTAATTGTATTATAGCAGCAGTCAATGTATACCTTTTACTGCATCTGTGTTACTGCACATTGTATTATACCAGCAGTCAGTACCTTTCACTGCATCTGTGTGACTGCACATTGTATTATATCAGCAGTCAGTACCTTTCACTGCATCTGTGTGACAGCACATTGTATTATACCAGCAGTCAGTGCATACCTTTCACTGCATCTCTGTGACTGCACATTGTATTATAATACCAGTCAGTGCATACCTTTCATTGCATCTGTGTGACTGCACATTGTATTATATCAGCAGTCAGTACCTTTCACTGCATCTGTGTGACTGCACATTGTATTATAGCAGCAGTCAGTGCATACCTTTTACTGCATCTCTGTGACTGCACATTGTATTATAATACCAGTCAGTGCATACCTTTCACTGCATCTCTGTGACTGCACACTGTTTTATATACCAGTCAGTGCACGCCTTTCACTTGAATGGATGGCATACTTGCCCTCCATAACAGATTCTCGTTATAGGATTTCAAGTGTATTCGTCTCATCATTATACAGCAGTCAGTCAGCAGTAAGTCAGTCCCCACACAGCATCTCTGCCTGCCTGCCGGCCACTGCTGCCTGCCCCAGGACTAAGTCGCTCCCCACACAGCATCTCTGTCTGCAGGCCGCTTGACTGCCTTCTCCCCCATCACCAACAGGGTCCAAGACTCTAGGCGGATTCCTAAATTTTTAAGGTCGCTGCTAGCAGGGGCCGCTATAATAATTTTTCTGGTGCGTGTACATGCCTGCCTAATTTTTCTGGCTGCACTGCAGCTGCAACAACAAAACAAAAGGCATGTACAGGATCTTCTCAAAAAATTAGCATATTGTGATAAAGTTCATTATTTTCTGTAATGTACTGATAAACATTAGACTTTCATATATTTTAGATTCATTACACACAACTGAAGTGATTCCAAGCCTTTTATTGTTTTAATATTGATTATTTTGACATACAGCTCATGAAAACCCAAAATTCATATCTCAAAAAATTAGCATATTTCATCCGACCAATAAAATAAAAGTGTTTTTAAAACAAAAAAAGGTCAACGTTCAAATAATTATGTTCAGTTATGCACTCAATACTTGGTCGGGAATCCTTTTGCAGAAATGACTGCTTCAATGCGGCGTGGCATGGAAGCAATCAGCCTGTGGCACTGCTTTCCAGCAGATGGAAGCATGAACCCACTTTTGAACCAGAAACAGCGGCAGAGGCGCCTGACCTGGGCTACAGAGAAGCAGCACTGGACTTTTGCTCAGTGGTCCAAAGTACTTTTTTCGGATGAAAGCAACTTTTACATGTCATTCAGAAATCAAGGTGCCAGAGTCTGGAGGAAGACTGGGGAAAGGGAAATGCCAAAATGCCTGAAGTCCAGTGTCAAGTACCCACAGTCAGTGATGGTCTGGGATGCCATGTCAGCTGCTGGTGTTGGTCCACTGTGTTTTATCAAGGGCAGGGTCAATGCAGCTAGCTATCAGGAGATTTTGGAGCACTTCATGCCTCTATCTGCTGAAAAGCTTTATGGAGATGAAGATTTCATTTTTCAGCATGACCTGGCACCTGCTCACACTGCCAAAACCACTGGTAAATGGTTTACTGACCATGGTATTACTGTGTTCAATTTGCCTGCCAACTCTCCTGACCTGAACCCCATAGAGAATCTGTGGGATATTGTGAAGGGAAAGTTGAGAGATGCAAGACCCAACACTATGGATGAGCTTAAGGCCGCTATCGAAGCATCCTGGGCTTCCATAACACCTGAGCAGTGCCACAGGCTAATTGCCTCCATGCCACGCCGCATTGAAGCAGTCATTTCTGCAAAGGATTCCCGACCAAGTTTTGAGTGCATAACTGAACATAATTATTTGAAGGTTGACTTTTTTTGTTTTAAAAACACTTTTATTTTATTGGTCGGATGAAATATGCTAATTTTTTGAGATAGGAAATGTGGGTTTTCATGAGCTGTATGCCAAAATCATCAATATTAAAACAATAAAAGGCTTGAACTACTTCAGTTGTGTGTAATAAATCTAAAATATATGAAAGTCTAATGTTTATCAGTACATTACAGAAAATAATGAACTTTATCGCAATATGCTAATTTTTTTAGAAGATCCTGTACATGTGTCAATTCCCCTTCATGCAATGAGAGTCATGAAGGGCACACCATCAAACATTGGTTGGGTGCTTGACACTGGGACATAGGCTCTCAAGCAAAACTGTAATCAGATGTATCAGCACACCGGTTTTTCAAATATTTACGCTCTTTTATTGAACCATGCGTTCCCACAAGGATATAAAGCCAACAATTTTTGGGGGGCCGCGCAGGGTCCCCCTTCTTCAAGAGCGTGAATTATTGAAAAACCGGTGTGCTGATACATCTGATTACAATTCCCCTTCATGGTTGTTACCTTGCCACGGTGAAGGGGCTTTCGTATCACAATGAAGCAATGACCGCCGTCTATATGAGTGTCTCGGGGGGGGGGGGGAGGGGCACACCAAAGATAATAAGGTCGTTCCTTCATTGTGGACAGACCAAATTCGATTAGCTGAACGGTCACTGTTCTGTCATTGAGCTACCTCAGCCTGGCGACTATATGGGCTTGAAAACTGCCATCTCCTGCACTCTCGCCATGGTGCGCACCAGTCCAGCACGGCCGTCACTACGCAAACAGCTGTTTGCAGTGCATTACACAGTGAATTTTGTCTGTCAGTGTGAAGCAGTACACTACTTACCGTATATACTCGCATACAAGCCGAATTTTTGACCCCCAAAAAGGGGGCCAAAAGTTGGGGGGTCAGCTTGTGTGTGAGTCGTGGGTGGTGGTCCGTGGTCCGCGCCAGACCCCCCCCCCCCCCCGCCCGCTGCCTCCCTCCGTGGTCGCCGCTTCTATTACCTGCTTTAGGCAGCGGCCGCTTCCTATTCCGGGTTCCCCGCACTTTCCTGCCCCCTGCATCGTCACAGCAGCAGTGCCGGGCGCGCTGCTGTGATGCTTACGGTGTCCGCATGATGAAGAGGGGAACCCGGAATAGGAAGCGGCCACTGCTTAAACCAGGTAATAGCAGCGGCGGCCGCGGAGGGAGCGGGCGGTGGGCGCTATACTGGGCACTTTACTGGCTATACTGGGCACTATACTGGCTATACTGGGCACTTTACTGGCTATACTGGGCACTATACTGGCTATACTAGGCACTATACTGGGCACTATACTAGCTATACTGGGCACTATACTGGCTATACTGGGCACTTTACTGGCTATACTGGGCACTATACTGGCTATACTGGGCACTTTACTAGCTATACTGGGCACTATACTCAGCTATACTGGGACACACTGGGGGGATCACGCGCCTGCACCAATCCAGCATTTCCTACCCCCGGCTTATATAGGGGTCAATCATTTTCCCCTGGTTTTTCAGGTAAAAGTTGGGGGGTCGGCTTATATGCGGGTCGGCTTATATGCGAGTATATACAGTACACTACCTGCTGATCCATGTCTACACACGCAAGATGTTTTCAAGCACTTTATGCCTCCAATTTAGGAATGCAGTGTGATTTATGCCCTCTAGGGATTATAACCCTGCTGTGTGTCAAATCCGTACTCTTCCCTGGGACTTTTGGCATGTATCCCACTCCGCCATGCCCCCCTCCAGGTGTTAGACCCCTTGAAACATCTTTTCCATCACTTTTGTGACCAGCATAAGTGTTTCTAGTTTTTCAAGTTCGCCTGCCCATTGAAGTCTATTGTGGTTCGCTGATTTCGCAAACTTTTGCGGAAGTTCGCGGTTTGCGAACCTAAAATCTGAGGTTCGGGCCATCTCTTGCACTAGCAGCTCTTACTTCAGGCTAAGGCAGAAATAGCCAAACCCGATCATATCCGCTCTACTGAGCAGGCGCGAGTCCTTTGCGACTGCGCATTAGAGCGGATCGATCAGGCTCGGCTATTTTTGCCTTAACCCAAATGAAGTGCGGCTAGTGCCCCTGCGCAGTAGACCATCACGGTAGGTAATATTTACCTCGCCGCAGTTCGGGGGGTCCCGGCACTGTGTAGTCTACTCCTCAACTTCTTTGTCCTCTCCTGCGTCCCATTTGTTCACTGTGATCAATAGAATTCTCCGTCCTCCATTTTAAAAATGGCCATTACCCCATAACAGCTTCCTGGTCAGCACGCTGTTAAACTGTAATATCACCCACTTGAGCCATAGGGAAACATGGACATTACCTTGCACATTTAGTTGTAACTGACAGCTGCTGATACATACAGTGGTGTGAAAAACTATTTGCCCCCTTCCTGATTTCTTATTCTTTTGCATGTTTGTCACACTTAAATGTTTCTGCTCATCAAAAAACGTTAACTATTAGTTAAAGATAACATAATTGAACACAAAATGCAGTTTTAAATGATGGTTTTTATTATTTAGTTAGAAAAAAAAAACCGTCAAATCTAAATGGCCCTGTGTGAAAAAGTGATTGCCCCCCTTGTTAAAAAATAACTTAACTGTGGTTTATCACATCTGAGTTCAATTTCTGTAGTCACCCCCAGGCCTGATTACTGCCACACCAGTTTCAATCAAGAAATCACTTAAATAGGAGCTATCTGACACAGAGAAGTAGACCAAAAGCACCTCAAAAGCTAGACATCATGCCAAGATCCAAAGAAATTCAGGAACAAATGAGAACAAAAGTACTGTAATTGAGATCTATCAGTCTGGTAAAGGTCATAAAGCCGTTTCTAAAGCTTTGGGACTCCAGCGATCCACAGTGAGAGCCATTATCCACAAATGGCAAAAACATGGAACAGTGATGAACCTTACCAGGAGTGGCCGGCCGACCAAAATTACCCTGAGAGCGCAGAGAAAACTCATCCGAGAGGCCACAAAAGACCCCAGGACAACATCTAAAGAACTGCAGGCCTCACTTGCCTCAATTAAGGTCAGTGTTCACGACTCCACCATAAGAAAGAGACTGGGCAAAAACGACCTGCATGGCAGATATCCAAGGCGCAAACCACTTTTAAGCAAACAGAACATTAAGGCTTGTCTCAATTTTGCTAAAAAACATCTCAATGATTGCCAAGACTTTTGGGAAAATACCTTGTGGACCGATGAGAAAAAAGTTGAACTTTTTGGAAGGCGCGTGTCCCGTTACATCTGGCATAGAAGTAACACAGCATTTCAGCAAAAGAACATCATACCAATAGTAAAATATGGTGGTGGTAGTGTGATGGTCTGGGGTTGTTTTGCTGCTTCAGGACCTGGAAGGCTTGCTGTGATAGATGGAACCATGAATTCTACTGTCTACCAAAAAATCCTGAAGGAGAATGTCCGGCCATCTGTTCGTCAACTCAAGCTGAAGCGATCTTGGGTGCTGCAGCAGGACAATGACCCAAAACACACCAGCAAATCCACCTCTGAATGGCTGAAGAAAAACAAAATGAAGACTTTGAAATGGCCTAGTCAAAGTCCTGACCTGAATCCTATTGAGATGTTGTGGCATGACCTTAAAAAGGTGGTTCATGCTAGAAAACCCTCAAATAAAGCTGAATTACAACAATTCTGCAAAGATGAGTGTGCCAAAATTCTTCCAGAGCGCTGTAAAAGACTCGTTGTAAGTTATCGCAAATGCTTGATTGCAGTTATTGCTGCTAAGGGTGGCCCAACCAGTTATTAGGTTCAGGGGGCAATTTCTTTTTCACACAGGGCCATGTAGGTTTTGAGGTTTTTTTCTCACTAAATAATAAAAAACATCACTTAAAACTGCATTTTGTGTTCAATTATGTTATCATGGACTAATAGTTAACGGTTTTTGATGAGCAGGAACATTTAAGTGTGACAAACATGCAAAAGAATAAGAAATCAGGAAGAGGGCAAATAGTTTTTCACACCACTGTAACTGACAGCAAATGGTATATTTCAGTTCTGACAAAATATTGTCAGAAATGGAAGGCATCACTGTAAGAAGAAAACGGTGAGCTTCTGAGAGGAACTGACGGTGAGGTTAGTATGTAATATTCATTTGCAGCTATGTCGTGTTTATTTTAAATAATTTTACTCGCTTCAGGTTCCCTTTAAGAGTATTTCTCACATGCCCCAAAAAGTTTGGACTTTAGGGCAAAACCATAATCTATGGGCCGTAGTCCCGTGAGGTGGGCAGTTAAGGGGAGTTTGGTGATAGTCCCATTGCAATCGGATTGCTGTATAATACCATTAGATAACTTATTGACCCATATACATTTTGCATGCAGACTGGAATAATTCGGGTGTGTTCACACTATGTATAATTGCAGTGCAGTGGTCCCATTTGCATTGGCGCAACTCGGGTACATCAGGTTACGTTGTCCAAGCTGTGCGCTGCTCGACAATGCGCACCGCACGCCCATTTTACAAAGGAATGGTGACAAGGTACCATTAGTTGCCACGTGCGTTACAGAAAGACAGTCATTTTGATGGATTTGCAGTACATGGGTAATGTTGGTGTTGCTATGATAACCCATTGCATGACTTGCTTAACCTACCATAGCACATCTGCATTATCTATGTACTGCAAGTCACGTTAACTGCGCAATACGCAGTTCTCTGTTGGCGTTAGTAGCAGTTATACTTACCAGAGATTTGTGCATCAGGCTCTTACTCTTCCAGGACAACTAAAGTAAGAGAAAGAAGAGAGACCCGAGAGCCCAATATGGTGAAGTAAGTATTGACAATTGATAAATAATTTAAGAGTAAAATAATACTCACAAACCAGGGTTACCTCCAGGTAACCACTGTATAAGCAGGTGAGGAGTTTGACCTGTCCCCACTCAGGATTAAAAAGTCGCTCTCTGTAGATGAGAAAAAGGGTATCCCCCTCCACCAAGGGTGGATGTAAAGTGCAATATAAGCTGAACAGAGGCGCCAAAAGAATAAAAACAGTAGTTAAAACGTTAAAAGTTCGCTGAGGAGGCTAGGGTGGCTCCGCCCCCTCCAAGCAGACACAGAAAACTGCGCAATGTAAACGGAACAAATTTATTGGTACACTCCAGGGTAATAAGCAATCTGTCAGCAACACACCTGGCGCCAAAGTCACTTTGGCGCCAGGTGTGTTGCTGACAGATTGCTGTGTACTCCAACTTCTACTGCCTGAGGAAGCGGGCCCATACCCGCGAAACGCGTTGTATATTATTACCCTGGAGTGTACCAATAAATTTGTTCCGTTTACATTGCGCAGTTTTCTGTGTCTGCTTGGAGGGGGCGGAGCCACCCTAGCCTCCTCAGCGAACTTTTAACGTTTTAACTACTGTTTTTATTCTTTTGGCGCCTCTGTTCAGCTTATATTGAACTAAAGTAAGAGGGATATGGAGGCTGCCATATTTATTTCCTTTTAAGCAATAAGTTTCCTGGCTATCCTGCTAATACGTTTATCCATAGACTGATCAAGCATGCAGCAGATCGGGTGTATCTGACATTATTGTCAGATCTGACAATATTAGCTGCATGCTTGCTCCTGGCATGATTCAGACATTACTGCAGCTGAAGAGATCAGCAGAGCTGCCAGGCAACTGGTATTGTGTAAAAGGAAATAAATATGGCAGTCTTCATATTCTTCTCACTTCAGGTTCCCTTTAATGTGGACCCGAACTCTTGCATGGCACACAATGAAAAGTCTGTATTCCACATATAGTTGCTGAAGAAATTCGCTGTTCTGTGTTCCTGTGCTTGCCAGATCAAAGTGTTGTAATTAGTTCTTATCTGCAACTGTGAATAGACTGCAGGAGCTCTCCATGGCTGCTCTACCCATACTGTAAACACTGAGGCTTAACTCTTTCAGTGCTCCCTGCAGAGTGAAACCAGCTTGTAACATTTCCACGAATTGTAATGAAGAACATTGTTTTTGTCCTTAAAGGTTATCATGCTGTGGCTAATTGTTTAGAGCAGAGCGAAAAATTCTGCCGTTAGTTCCACTTTAAAGCGGACTCAAACCAAACATTTTTTTTAATTCAAAATATTTAGTTGCACCACTCTGACACATACACAGATAAATAAACCCTCCTGAAGCCTATGAGCATTTCAGTGCATGCTTTTCACCCTTCTCTTTTCTTTTCTTCTCTTTTCATAACTAGGGTTATACTGGGGGCAGCCATTAGCAATTCCTCCATTGCTGGACACCTCGTACTCCACCAGTCTGCCGGATTCTGTCCCGGCAATATGAAAGGAAGGAAGGGGCTCCTCCAATAAATGTAAAATATTTTATATTTGTCATCATGCTGCTGAAAAAAGCTGCTATTTATTATTATAATTTAGAAAATAGATTTTATTTCTGAAATCTTGTATTTTTAATTTGGGTCCACTTTAACATAAGCCAGCCAGTTCATTCCTGATGCTTTAGATGACGAGTTGAGAAATGGGTATCAATCCAAGTTTAAAAAAAAAAAAATCAAAGACTTTGTTTGGAAGAAGCAACATCTAAAAAAAAAAAGAAAAAAAGGCAGAGTAATAATATCTAGTCTTTTATTGTTCTTCCCCACAAAATGCCTCAGCTGGGAATAATGCATGTGGAGATTCAGCGGAGGGGAGTACTTTGTACATAAATAATTTATAGGCCTACAGTCTCTCTGTATAGAAAGATCAGTAGTAATCAAAAATTATATGTCTTGTAGACAGACCGAGATATTAACTTTGTTTATAACAAGCTGCCAAGGTTAAAACTGCTATAGAACAGCATCTGCCACACTGCTAGGTTACATGTGGTATATGGGATGTCTGCATTCTCAAGTGGGTTGAATGTACAGTTATTGCCATGGGTACAGGTAGCTCTGCTCTGTTCCTGGTTAAAGCGGACCTTAACCTCCCTGGCGGTCTATTAAAACCGCCAGGGGGCAGCGCAGCACTTACATATTTTTTTTTAATCAAGTAGCTAGCCTACCGCTAGCTGCATGATAGCTGCTGTGCAGCGGCATCCCCCCAACGGGATTTCCTGTTTGGCTTCCCCCGTCGCCATGGCGACGATCGTCATCGACGTCGTGAAGTCATCGGGAGTCCCGATCCACCCCTCAGCGCTGCTTGGCGCTGATAGGCCAGGCTGTGCAAGGGGTCGGGGTCGGGGGGGCGGCGCGGCGGGTAGTGGCGAATCGGCGCGGAGCGGCACCGATCGGGAAGTACACGCAACTAGCAAACTGCTAGCTGCATGTACCAAAAAAAAAAAAAAAAGTATGCAAATCGGCCCAGCAGGGCCTGTGAAATCCTCCTGCGCGGCATAGCCTGACCTGAGGTCGGGCTTACCGCCAGGGAGGTTAAAGGGAACCTAAACTGAGGGATATGGATTTTTCCTTTTAAACAATGCCAGTTGCCTGGCAGCCCTGCTGATCTCTTTAGCCGCAGTAGCGGCTGAATCACACACCAGAAACAAGCATGCAGCTAATCCAGTCTGACTGTTCAGGGGCTGTGGCTGAAAGCATTAGAGACACGGGATCAGCAGGAGAGTCAGGCAACTGGTATTATTTTAAAAGGAAAAATCCATATGCTTCTCAGTTTAGGTTCCCTTTAACTCAGAATTTCCTCTCTGCTCTAAAAGATAAGCAACAGCATAATAACTGTTAAAGAAAAAAGCATTTCTTTGTTACAGCTGATAAAAATCCTCTGTTTACAAATTAGCTGCTCTGCCGAGCTCTGCCGGCTGTCACAGCTGTGAATTACAACTTGTGATTAGTCACAGATGAGGGGGGCTAAACTCTCTAAATACATACAGGGTGCATTCCTCTATGTTTTCCTCATGTCCTGTGCAAGAATTCAGGTCCACATTATTGGCCACAATGCCAAAGGTGCATTCAAACAAGTATATAACATAAAGGGGGTGTTAATTTGGGTCATAGAATATCGGTTATTATGTAGTACCAATATTCTACCCCCTTGATGCTTAACACTAACTGACCTCTTAAAGCATATCACCTTTCCCCTATCTATATACCTAACACTATCTCCCCTCCATAGCATACTCCTGTCTATACGACTAACCAGGGGCGTATCTGGGTAATATAGAGCCTATGGCAAACACTGAAATTGTGCCCTCCTCCCCCTATCAGAGCCACCTTCCCCTCTAAAAACAGCATCATTTCTCACGTACATGTGTTCTTATTGCCTCGGGATATTACTACAGGTACTTTTTTGGAATTTTAGGAATATTCCCTCTCTGTCCTCTTTTCTAAAACCAAGTGTGCCCTACATACATATATTAAGTAGCCATGTTCCTCAGATAACAGAATTGATCTGATCTGAGGTCTGAGTGATGGGGAGGCATGAGGACAGGCATAGCGGCGTAGCTCAGGGAGAGACATGGAGCCCATGGTGCTGTGGCGCCCATGGCACAAGCCATGCCTGTACCCCTCTAGATACGCCTCTGCGACCAACACTAACCCTTCCTTCATAACATACCTCTATCTATACGTCTAACACTAGCCCTCCTTCCATAGCATAATCGTATCTACAGTGGGTTGCAAAAGTATTCGGCTGACTTGAAGTTTTCCACATTTTGTCATATAAGTGCCACAAACATGAATCAATTTTATTGGAATTCCACGTGAAAGACCAACACAAAGTGGTGTACACGTGACAAGTAGAACGAAAATCATACATGATTCCAAACATTTTTTACAAATAAATAACTGCAAAGTGGTGTGTGCATAATTATTCGGCCCCCTTTGATCTGTGTGCAGTCAGTTGCCTATAGACATTGCCTGATGAGTGCTAATGACTAAACAGAGTGCACCTGTGTGTAATCTAATGTCAGTACAAATACAGCTGCTCTGTGAGGGCCTCAGAGGTTGTCTAAGAGAATATTGGGAGAAACAACACTGTGAAGTCCAAAGAACACACAAGACAGGTCAGGGATCAAGTTATTGAGAAATTTAAAACAGGCTTAGGCTACAAAAAGATTTCCAAAGCCTTGAACATCCCACGGAGCACTGTTCAAGCGATCATTCAGAAATGGAAGGAGTATGGCACAACTGTACACCTACCAAGACAAGGCCATCCACCTAAACACACAGACCGAACAAGGAGAGCGCTGATCAGAAATGCAGTCAAGAGGTCCATGGTGACTCTGGACGAGCTGCAGAGATCTACAGCTCAGGTGGGAGACTCTGTCCATAGGACAACTATTAGTCATGCACTGTACAAAGTTGGCCTTTATGGAAGAGTGGCAAGAAGAAAGGCATTGTTAACAGAAAGCATAAGAAGTCCTGTTTGCAGTTTGCCACAAGCCATGTGGGGGACACAGCAACCATGTGGAAGAAGGTGCTCTGGTCAGATGAGACCAAAATGGAACTTTTTGGACAAAATGCAAAACGCTATGTGTAGCAGAAAACTAACACTGCACATCACTCTGAACACACCATCCCCACTGTCAAATATGGTGGTGGCAGCATCATGCTCGGGGGGTGCATCTCTTCAGCTGGGACAGGGAAACTGGTCAGAGTTGATGGGAAGATGGATGGAGCCAAATACAGGGCAAACTTGGAAGAAAACCTCTTCTGCAAAAGACTTGAGACTGGGGCAGAGGTTCACCTTCCAGCAGGACAATGACCCTAAACATAAAGCCAGGGCAACAATGGAATGGTTTAAAACAAAACATATCTATGTGTTAGAATGGCCCAGTCAAAGTCCAGATCTAAATCCAATCGAGAATCTGTGGCAAGATCTGAAAACTGCTGTTTACAAACGCTGTCCATCTAATCTGACTGAGCTGGAGCTGTGTTGCAAAGAAGAATGGGCAAGGATTTCAGTCTCTAGATGTGCAAAGCTGGTAGAGACATACCCTGAAAGACTGGCAGCTGTAATTGCAGCAAAAGGTGGTTCTACAAAGTATTGACTCAGGGGGCTGAATAATTACGCACACCCCACTTTGCAGTTATTTATTTGTAAAAAATGTTTGGAATCATGTATGATTTTCGATCCACTTCTCACATGTACACCACTTTGTATTGGTCTATCACGGGGAATTCCAATAAAATGGATGCATGTTTGTGGCAGTAGTGTGACAAAATGTGAAAAACTTCAAGGGGGTCGAATACTATTGCAACCCACTGTATATGCCTAACACTAACCCCCTCCCCCATAGCTTAGCCATATCTATATGTCTAACACTAACCCCTCCTGCATAGCATACCCCTATGTATACCTCTAACACCAGCCCCTCCTCCATAGCATACCCCTATCTATATGTCTAATGCTATCCCCCCTCCTCCATGGCATACCAATATCTATATGTCTAAGGCTGGGTCCACACTAGACCCGGTTGCAGGACGGACACTGCAGTCCGGATCAGGGGAAGTACCCACCGTACTGCAAACTGATGAAAGTGCATCAGTTTTGCATCAGTTTTGTATCAGTTTCCGTTCAGGTTTTAAAACGTCTCTATCATTAGGAAGGAGTGGGAGGATTTTTTGGGCCAATCATAAAGCTCAGGCTATCCGTTTTCACATCCGTTTTTTGCCTGTGGAGCTGGAGATGCGTTTTCTCATTACTTTCACTACCCCTGCGTGTATCCGTGGTCCTGATCCGTTGCGTGAAAATGCAGCAGATCCGGACCTTCCGTTCAGGTTTTGAAAACGGATCCCTGCAAACGCAGACGGATCCGTTTTTTACTTGGGTGAGGCTGGCTGCTATTTTAAACATTAGTATCCGGGACTCCGTTTTTCATCAGGTTTGAAAAACGCAGCCACGGATACGTTTCCGGACCTAGTGTGGACCCAGCCTAACACTAACCCCTCCACCATAGCACACCCTTATCTACATCGAGTGGCCATAATATTAGAGACACCCTCTAATAACAAGTTGGTCCACCTTTATAATAATAATAATCCGAACATTTGTATAGCGCTTTTCTCCTGTCAGACTCAAAGCGCTCAAGAGCTGCAGCCACTGGGACGCGCTCAAGAGGCCACCCTGCAGTGTTAGGGAGTCTTGCCTTGAACTCCTTACTGAATAGGTACTTGACCTAGCCAGGATTCGAACCCTGGTCTCCCATGTCAAAGGCAGAGCCCTTAACCAGTACACTATCCAGCCACTTTAGCTCTGATCACAGCCGATATTCTTCTTGGCATAAACTCAACAAGATGCTGATACTGTTGCTGATGAATGTTGGCTCATGCTGACAAAATAGCAGCTCTAAGTTGGGTCAGATTGGATGGTGGCGTTTCCAAGTTTTTAAGTGATTCCTCGACTTTGTCCCACAAATGCTCAAAAGGATTGAGGTAATGGAAGCAGGTTAAACTCTGATTGATGTTCCTCAAACCAATTTGAGACCGATCGAGCACGGTGGCAAGGGCCCACAATAGGCGTCTTTTCTTATTTTTCTGTGATACCAAATGCACTCTTGATGGTCTCCTGCTGCTAAAGCCCATCCTTTGCAAAGACTTTCTTGTTGTGCGTTGGGATATGCTTTGCGGTGCACCTGCATTAAATTCAGCTGTAATTTGATGTGGCGTTGTCCTTCTGTTGCTGTGGACTATGCATGCTGATACCACAGCGGAGGAATGTTGCACCTTTAAAGAGAGTCTGAAGCCTTATAAAATTGCTCTTTTCATTTAACATTTATCTTCTGCACTATCACGATAGCTAAAACGCTGCATCCCCGTTGCAGAACGCTGTAATTAAACCCCCCAAATCCCCGGGGCAAAATGCAGGGATCGCTTCCTGGTAGAGGCAGAGCTTTGTGCAGTAGCTCTGCCTCTACTCGCATCAATCCCCGCTAATCGCCACCTCTCCCAGCCCCTCTCACACTTCTTTCACTGAGAGGGGCGGGGAGAGGTGGATGTTAGCGGGGATTGACGCTAATGGAGGCAGAGCTACAGAGCTAAGCTCTGCCTCCCCGGGCAGCAAAATCCATGACTTTGAAAGTCATGGATTATTGCCCGGGGATTTGGGGGGTTTAAATACAGCGTTCTGCTGCAGGGATGTGGTGTTTTAGCTATTGTGATAATGCAGAAGATAAATGTTAAATAAAAAGAGCAATTTTATAAGGCTACAGAGTCTCTTCAAGTTGTGTTGAGTTGGATTGTGGCGTTTCCAAGCTTCAGAGTGATCTTTTTTCAAGGGAAGCCGCCCCTGGGATCACAGGGGGGGCCAGAGCTGTTTTAGGGCCCCGACTACTAACCTTTCCTCCCTCCGATACAGGGGTCTATAGTTCAGATCAGGTGCTTATGTGGCTACATTTGTTATGGGTATGATGACCATAGTGCCCACTTCTGCTTTACGACCCTTGTGAGATGGGCCCCAAGGGGAGGCAAGGGAAGGGATGTGACCATTGGGGTCTCCCATGGCTTGTAGTCATGCCACTGCCTGCAAACATGCTTTTCAAGAGGAAATTTGTTGTTGATTATGTCGCAGATGAATGTTGGATTATTCAGATTTCTTTCTCCGTATACACAGATCTCTCCATGCAGCTACAACGTGTGACAATCACACATCTCCTGGCTTTACCGTGGCTTCTGACAAGAGGAATAAACTTCTCTTCCGAATGCCGGAATCGTCTCCAGAGCTATTTAGAGGCAGCCGTCACAGCTGCCACCTGTTAAAAACATCATTCTGGGAAAATCATCTTTGCTATTACCCGCTTCCCTTTCCCAGGGGGAGCCCCACGCCAGCCTCGCTTCCACCTTGCTGAACGGAACATTTGTTTTCTTCTGGGACTCCCTGTACGAGTGTGATAACATTGCCGGTGGAGGAGAAGACACATCAGTAAACAAGTTAAGGCCTCGCCTGCTTTGTAAAGCTGTTCCCAACTCGATACAACATCGCCTTCTAAACTCTCTTCTGTCACAATTACACATTTCCTCTCCAGCTCATGCCTGGAACATTATGTGGGCGATGCGCAACACAACCTTCATTCTTACAAGTTCTGTGGTTCGTTCTTAAAGGGTAACCCCACCACCATGTCACCCATTAGCAACTTCAATAGAGTAATCTCGTTTCAGATAAGTACACTGCTTTCGACCTCATTGGGCAAAACTCGTTGTGCTGTAAATTCTTAGAATGCTTTGATCTCTCTCTACTAGCAGAAAATATAGAAATTGAAAGCAGAAGTCCTCTATTATTGACTCACACTGCCCCCTAGTTACAAGTGACCATAGATACACATTACAGCAGTACTAATTAAAAGCAGGGAAACGTAACAAAGTGCCTGGAGCACTTGCAAGCCTCTAAATAAATTGGCTGCTAAAGGGTCAAAGCAAAACACCGCTATTGCTGTGACGGTTTCAGTTCATGTCTGTACGTTGCACAGTGGTTAGCACTCTCGGCTTGCAACACTGGATCCTCAGTTTGGATCCCAGCCAGGGCACTATCTGCGTGGAGTTTGTATGTTCTACCCGTGTCTGTGTGGGTTTCCTCTGATCACTGCGGTTTTATCCCACATCCCAAAAACATACAGATACGTTAATTGGCTTCCCTCTAAAAATGCCCTAGACTACATTGGACATGTCTATGGTAAGGATTAGATTGTGAGCCCCTCTGAGGGACAGTTAGTGACAAGACAATATATTATGTACAGCCCTGTGTAATATGTCGGTGATATATAAATATTTAAATAAATAATGAGGTCTGGAGAAAAAAAACTGTGCTGAAAAGCACTATGGAAGCGCTATACAAATAATAACATTGCAGAGATTATTAAAAAAACCTGAACTGAAGATAAACTGATTTTATTAACTGTATTTATCCTCCTACTCCTAAAAATTATACAGGACAAAGGAATCCCAGGAAAAATAAAACACATATATAAGTAAATACTTGTTCTATTTACATAACAAATGCATTGTACTGTCCATGGTTTGATATAAGTGAATTGTATATAGTAAATAAAAAGAATACTGTTTCAGGCATTTTCCCTCTTTGCTGCCTCAGCCAATACTGATTTCATTTCCTCCCTTATTTTTTTTTCCTCTTAGAAACTGCACTGCCATACCTTGTTACCTTGCTTTTGTAAACACATGTGAGCACAGTATAGATCATATTTCAGCAGCTTATCCCGTCTCAGCCTTGTGCCACACTGGACTCCCCCTAGCCAATCAGTAAGGAGCAAGAATCCCGACGAATCGCCGCGCATACCCGCCGCAACAGCCGTCACCACCACACGCCGGGATCCTCCTGACATAGACTCTGCAGTCTCTATGACGACAGAGTCATGTGAACCGGTCAGGAGCCGCTTTCATTGGCTCCTGACTGTGTCTATTAATGTAAGCCAATGGGAACAGCTTACATTGATAGACACGGCCAGGAGCCAATGAAATCGGCTCCTGACCGGCTCACATGGCTCTGCTGTCATAGAGACAGGCAGAGCCAGTAAGCTGCGGTGATAGACGTCGGGTTTGAGTGGCGCGATCGTCGGGGAGCAACGGAAACGGCGGATGCACGCTGCGTATCTGTGCCCTGTCAGCCAGGAGACCACCAAAACAGGGCGTAGATTTCAATCACCGTGGTCCTAAAGTAGTTAAATAATAGTAGAGAAATCGGCTAAGGGATAGCACTATTACACTGGCCTCCCAGTAATAGCAATGCACAGAATATGTCAAGCACCCTGTGTAATAAAGTCATTTCAGTATATCTGGTTACAGAGGCGATAGGATTCTACGCTCGCGTATAAGATGGACGAGGCAGGACCGCTACAGAGCAATCTTCACGCTTTGCTGCTTTTCTGTAGTTAACAAACCATTTCCTGCATGTTCCATCTAACAACAATATGATAAATAACACTCCGGAGTCTCGGGGTACATAAACTATATTACATGCCATCCGCAGAATGCATTCCACTCTCCTGTGATAGAATTTTATGCTTCTGTTAATTCATATTCAGTGATGAATCAGACATGAGAATATGCCGTGTGACTGCAGTGCTGCTGAGGCTACAATGTGATGCTGCAGCTGCTGGCTTCATTCACACCGAGAAAATATATCACTTGTACAATGGTGTAGAGAGGCGCTCCAAGACTTTTGGCTCTACTACAGTGGCACGTTTTACTGGTCTGATGAAGTGGGCTTGTACCCACAAAATGCGTTGCCTGCGCAAATAAAACCGTATTTAACTCATTCTACTACTGTGAGAGGTAAGCCACCTCTATTTTTTCAGTTTTTACTTTGCTTTTAATGAGGTTTTATTCTGCCTGAGTGCTTCTTTGCCCTTGTTGTGCTAGTTTACCTCCCCTTTCTAGGGGTAGTCATTGAGCCATAGTGGCTCAGCCATCTACAGTTCAAGTGACATGTTCCAAGAGTGCTACCAATCCCACCCAGCTATTCCTGGAGTTTCTGAGTGGAGGTGGACTTGTTTTCTCCACCTGCTTCATATGGTTGGTTGCACCTTGCAGCAACCCATCAATGGCCTCAATTCACTAAGCTTATCTCCTGTCTTTAATAACTCTTCTAGAGTTGTTTCCATGGTCATAAGGCATGTAGTATTCAGGAAACATTTTACCTCAGGCAAACCTAAAGTTAACTCTTCTGTCTTTAAGTTAACTCTTTAATCCTTAAAATAACTCCAGAGTTAAAGACAGGCTGTTCATTAACTGCGTGTGAAAATAACTACAGAGGAGATAAATTAACTACAGAAGAGGTAACGTAAGGAATGAAGCGATAAGACAACTCTCTTACTGTGTGGAGGTAAGTTTTCTCTTGCCTTATTATCTCCAGCATGATCTTAGTGAATTGAGGGCTTTGTGAGTATAATTCTATCTGGACAATTCTTCCTATACTGGTGACATCCGCAGCACCCAGTTTGAGAACCCATGGGCTAGCGGATGAAACCGGGCAATTGCCCAGGGATCCAGAGCATCCAATGCTTTTTGTAGCAAATGAAAGGCTTGTTTTGAGAGTACGTTTGAAGGTTATGAAGATGAAACAGAAAATAAACTATATAATTACTGTTTGGGTAAACAAACAGCAAAATAATCCACCCTTTCGGTTGGTGTTCGGTGATCTCTGAGTCAACTCTACTATCAAAGCCCCCACTTGCCCTTCCCGCTTCAATCCTTTATGTAAATTCTAGCAAAGCTATCGCCTCTCTCGCCGGGGTCTCACCAGGCAGCAGCTGATAACCTCGTTCTACTCCTTGGCTAATTACTGCCGCTAAAACTTCCTTTAGTCTTCTTGACCTAGAAGCCGATCAGAAGAGGATTAAGCATCCGGCTTGCTGAGCCTTTTTCCTAAATAAAAACCCGCATCACAAGGCTTCCCAGGAAATTAATAAACCAACAGTTTCCTTGCAATTAATAGGACCTTATTAGGTACTTAACAAGAAGAAAGTCTGTTGCTATAAAACTATTGTGCGGCAATAACTGTTAGTTTATGGCCAGGACCGGGGTTTACTGGCGCTCAATAAAATATTAGCTCTGGATACCATTAGCTTTTTATTCTAGCTAATGGGTCCCGTTAACAAATGCGATGCCCAGATTGTCGAGCCAGCCAGGAGGGACGGAGGGGGAAGGGGGGTCACATTGTGCAGGGAGGACGGGCAGGAGCTGAAACAGGCCTGCAGTTTATTTATTGCAAATAGCTGCATAATGGCAAATCCTTCATGCCTGTATCTGCGAGTATAAGATCATATCTACACAGATTATAATTGTTCTCCAGGCAGCAGCGGAGCCGTAACATAGCTTAATGAGCACTAGAATCAATTTATATGATACCCTTAGGTGGCAGCATAAAGCAGGGAAGAGAACGGGAAACGCTCTATAGGAAGGAATTATCGCTAATACAATCCTGGAGCTGGTTTGTAGTGGGCTAATTGGCGCTCTGAAATGCGGTTGTTGTTTGATTGCGTCTATTTATTAAAGCTGAAATTCAGGCAGATGTATATTAAAAAAAAAAAAAACAACATAAAAATGAACGCCTTTTCATCTAGTTGTTTATTTTTATTTTTTTTTTAAATCACCAAATGCATTCTTCTATGCTGCTAATAGAAGCATTAGAAATCGGCCGATAAATTTGCTTCTTGTAATCCCCTGCATAGCGACACTCAGGGGCCTGATTCTAAACAAGAGAAATATTGATATTGACGCCACTTTTACACTTGCATTGAAAACCTGCGTTGTGTCAGCCTGTTTTACCGCAGGGTAACACAATGGCAATGCAAGTCAATGGGGCATAGCACAGCATTGTGCTGGAAGTGTTCGTCCCACTGCAGTCCTGGCGCAAGAGCTACAGCAGGTTACTGCAATGCTTAAAGAGGAGCTGTCAGCAGGGCCGGCCCTAGACTTTTTGCCGTCTGAGGCAAATTTATAAAAAAAATTCCCCACCGCTAGGCCCAATACCCCCGTCCTGGCCGCTACCCCTCCGGCTCGGCGTCCGCCCCCCCCCCCCCGCACACACGGACGGGTGGGTGCCGCCCCTAGAAGTTTGAGGCAAACGTTTCACCCCGCCTCATGAACGGGACGGCCCTGGCTGTCAGCCATACTATCTCAGAAAAAAAATACATATATGGGAATAATTGCTCTACTTACATAACATATGTATTGCACTGTCCATGCTTTGATTTTAGTGATACTTCTACTGTAACAAAAAGAGAAAATCCTTCTTAGCATTTCCCATTTTAAGTGTGTCTATTTTGAAGCCAATTCTGATGTCATTTCCTCCCTTAATCTCATCTGCCTGATGTATGCATTGCCCGCCCTCCACTATAGAAAGTGCTTTGTCTCAGCATGAGAAATATTGGTCAATCAGAGAGGAACAGAGGTGTGGGAGGGGAAAACAGGAGGGAAAGAGGCTTCAGCCAATCAGGCTGCATTAGTTAAGTCTGAGGGGAATTAGAGAAGCAAAAAAGGACAACCCAGCATGCCCTGCAACTTCCTTTTTGTGTACCAAATTGTGTGTGTACCAAATAAGAGTCAGATTAACTGGGGAATGATCATTTATCAACAAGAAAAGTAATAGTGATTTTAACTTTTGTATTGCCTGGTTAGCATCCTTATTACTTGTTTACCAGATAAAAATAAAGAATTGATTTTTGATTTTATGCCCGACAGTTACACTTTTAACTCACAATGCTTGGGGTAATGGAAGTGTATGGGCCACGCAGTAAGTGGAGGAAACTACGGAGGGCGTCACTGCACTCCTGCACATGACTGGCAGAAATCCCAGTGACTTATTTCCTGTCTGGCAGGTGGTACATCTCTGAGTGGGGGGTGGCGCCATGCCTATGACCCTGTCAGTGCACTCTGCCACATGGTCATATGTTTGTCATTTTTGGCGTTGCGGTGCAATCCGACAGGAGCAACACATCGCACCGCAAGGCCAAAATTATGTGTAAGACTCTCTGCCATTTGTAGGGTTCACACTTATTGCGAAAAACGTAACGTTTTCATTCATGCTCGTATGCGTTTTTTTTTACCACAGCAAATGAAATTCAGTGGGAGTTTGCATGCGATGTGCAAATTTATGCTGCAAGATGTAAGTATTTATTCTTAAAAGCACTCAGGAAATCGCTATACAATCGCTTTGCGATTTCCCTATACCTTCCATTGAGCCAAAGCGCTCGGAAAATGGTACAGGCAGCACTTTTGTCCCCTTTCTGAATAGCTTACTGAACAGGGAGAGCTAAGATTCGAACCCAGGTCTCTTGTGTTAGAAGCAGAGCACTTAACAAGTAATCAATCTTGAACCTTTATTGTGGACTTTGAACGCCTATGTCCAGCACAGTATTAGGTATATATTATTCAGGTCCTTGGAGGTAATTAGGCTTAGTTTTCTTTAGCATATAAGGAATGAGTGGAATTGTATTGAAGACTCTTCACCACCTCCGCTTCATGCAGCTCTCACTCCGCTGCCGGAGATTAGGCATTGCTCTCTCCTATATCTCCACTCCATGCAGCTCTCACTCCACTGCCGGAGATTAGGCATTGCTCTCTCCTATATCTCCACTCCATGCAGCTCTCACTCCACTGCCGGAGATTAGGCATTGCTCTCTCCTATAACTCGGCTCCATGCAGCTCTCACTCCACTGCCGGAGATTAGGCAGTGCTCTCTCTTATAACTCTTCTCCATGAAGCTCTCACTCCACTGCCGGAGATTAGGTATTGCTCTCTCCTATAACTCCGCTCCATGCAGCTCTCACTCCACTGCCGGAGATTAGGCATTGCTCTCTCCTATAACTCCGCTCCATGCAGCTCTCACTCCACTGCCGGAGATTAGGCATTGCTCTCTCTTATAACTGCGCTCCATGCAGCTCTCACTCCACTGCCTGAGATTAGGCATTGCTCTCTCCTATATCTCCACTCCATGCAGCTTTCACTCCGCTGCCAGAGATTAGGCATTGCTCTCTCTTATAACTGCGCTCCATGCAGCTCTCACTCCACTGCCGGAGATTAGGCAGTGCTCTCTCCTATATCTCCACTCTCTCCTATATCTCCACTCCATGCAGCTCTCACTCCGCTGCCGGAGATTAGGCATTGCTCTCTCCTATAACTCCGCTCCATGCAGCTCCTACTCCGCTGCCAGAGATTAGGCATTGCTCTCTCTTATAACTCCGCTCCATGCAGCTCTCACTCCGCTGCCGGAGATTAGGCATTGCTCTCTCCTATAACTCCGCTCCATGCAGCTCTCACTCCGCTGCCAGAGATTAGGCATTGCTCTCTCTTATAACTCCGCTCCATGAAGCTCTCACTCCACTGCCGGAGATTAGGCATTGCTCTCTCCTATAACTCCGCTCCATGCAGCTCCTACTCCGCTGCCAGAGATTAGGCATTGCTCTCTCTTATAACTCCGCTCCATGCAGCTCTCACTCCGCTGCCGGAGATTAGGCATTGCTCTCTCCTATAACTCCGCTCCATGCAGCTCTCACTCCACTGCCGGAGATTAAGCATTGCTCTCTCCTATAACTCCGCTCCATGCAGCTCTCACTCCACTGCTGGAGATTAGGCAGTGCTCTCTCCTATATCTCCACTCTCTCCTATATCTCCACTCCATGCAGCTTTCACTCCGCTGCCAGAGATTAGGCATTGCTCTCTCTTATAACTGCGCTCCATGCAGCTCTCACTCCACTGCCGGAGATTAGGCAGTGCTCTCTCCTATATCTCCACTCTCTCCTATATCTCCACTCCATGCAGCTCTCACTCCGCTGCCGGAGATTAGGCATTGCTCTCTCCTATAACTCCGCTCCATGCAGCTCTCACTCCGCTGCCAGAGATTAGGCATTGCTCTCTCCTATAACTCCGCTCCATGCAGCTCTCACTCCACTGCCGGAGATTAGGCATTGCTTTCTCCTATAACTCCGCTCCATGCAGCTCCTACTCCGCTGCCAGAGATTAGGCATTGCTCTCTCTTATAACTCCGCTCCATGCAGCTCTCACTCCGCTGCCGGAGATTAGGCATTGCTCTCTCCTATAACTCCGCTCCATGCAGCTCTCACTCCGCTGCCAGAGATTAGGCATTGCTCTCTCTTATAACTCCGCTCCATGAAGCTCTCACTCCACTGCCGGAGATTAGGCATTGCTCTCTCCTATAACTCCGCTCCATGCAGCTCTCACTCCACTGCCGGAGATTAGGCATTGCTCTCTCCTATAACTCCGCTCCATGCAGCTCTCACTCCACTGCCGGAGATTAGGCATTGCTCTCTCCTATAACTCCGCTCCATGCAGCTCTCACTCCACTGCCGGAGATTAGGCATTGCTCTCTCTTATAACTGCGCTCCATGCAGCTCTCACTCCACTGCTGGAGATTAGGCAGTGCTCTCTCCTATATCTCCACTCTCTCCTATATCTCCACTCCATGCAGCTCTCACTCCGCTGCCAGAGATTAGGCATTGCTCTCTCTTATAACTGCGCTCCATGCAGCTCTCACTCCACTGCCGGAGATTAGGCAGTGCTCTCTCCTATATCTCCACTCCATGCAGCTCTCACTCCGCTGCCGGAGATTAGGCATTGCTCTCTCCTATAACTCCGCTCCATGCAGCTCTCACTCCGCTGCCAGAGATTAGGCATTGCTCTCTCCTATAACTCCGCTCCATGCAGCTCTCACTCCACTGCCGGAGATTAGGCATTGCTCTCTCCTATAACTCCGCTCCATGCAGCTCCTACTCCGCTGCCAGAGATTAGGCATTGCTCTCTCTTATAACTCCGCTCCATGCAGCTCTCACTCCGCTGCCGGAGATTAGGCATTGCTCTCTCCTATAACTCCGCTCCATGCAGCTCTCACTCCGCTGCCAGAGATTAGGCATTGCTCTCTCTTATAACTCTGCTCCATGAAGCTCTCACTCCACTGCCGGAGATTAGGCATTGCTCTCTCCTATAACTCCGCTCCATGCAGCTCTCACTCCGCTGCCAGAGATTAGGCATTGCTCTCTCTTATAACTGCGCTCCATGCAGCTCTCACTCCACTGCCGGAGATTAGGCATTGCTCTCTCTTATAACTCCGCTCCATGCAGCTCTCACTCCACTGCCAGAGATTAGGCATTGCTCTCTCCTATATCTCCACTCCATGCAGCTCTCACTCCGCTGCCGGAGATTAGGCATTGCTCACTCCTATAACTCCGCTCCATGCAGCTCTCACTCCGCTGCCAGAGATTAGGCATTGCTCTCTCCTAAATCTCCACTCCATGCAGCTCTCACTCCACTGCCAGAGATTAGGCATTGCTCTCTCCTATATCTCCACTCCATGCAGCTCTCACTCCGCTGCCGGAGATTAGGCATTGCTCTCTCATATATCTCCACTCTATGCAGCTCTCACTCCACTGCCGGAGATTAGGCATTGCTCTCTCCACCATCTCCGCTCCATGAAGCTCTCACTCCACTGCCGGAGATAAACCATTGCTCTCTCCACCATCTCCGCTCCATGCAGCTCTCACTCCGCTGCCAGAGATTAGGCATTTCTCTATTCACCAGTGGCGTAGCTACGGAGCTATGGGCCCCGGTGCAAGTTTTACATGGGGGCCCCCCCAAGCACTCTATACAATTGGTATGGCGCACTAAAACCTGCCAAAGATTTCCACAGTGTCAGAGGTGCAAATAGGGGATGGGAAACAGTTTGTTAATGATTACTACTATTTAAAGCATCTAAAAAAGTGATTATTCCCAGCACAGGGCCAATAGAGAGCTAATATTGTGCTTGAGGGAGGGCCCCTAGGGGCCCCTCAGACCCAAGGGCCCCGATGCGGTCCCTACCTCTGCAACTTCTATTGCTGCACCACTGCTCTTCACCATATCCACTCCATGCAGCTCTCACTCCACTGCCGGAAATTAGGCATTGCTCTCTCCTGTATCTCCGCTCCATGCAGCTCTCACTCCACTGCCGGAGATTAGGCATTGCTCTCTCCTGTATCTCCGCTCCATGCAGCTCTCACTCCACTGCCGGAGATTAGGCATTGCTCTCTCCTGTATCTCCGCTCCATGCAGCTCTCACTCCACTGCCGGAGATTAGGCATTGCTCTCTCCTGTATCTCCGCTCCATGCAGCTCTCACTCCACTGCCGGAAATTAGGCATTGCTCTCTCCTGTATCTCCGCTCCATGCAGCTCTCACTCCACTGCCGGAGATTAGGCATTGCTCTCTTCACCATCTCCTATATCTCCCTCCATTGCTCCCTGCAGCATAATGAAGGCTGGAATTAGCATTTTACTTATAAAAACGTTAACGATTCTTGGCAGCCGGCAGCTGTAGGTTGGCGTTCTGCTCGGAGCTCCGCAGTAAGCGCTGATGACTTGGAAAATTCACACTGGTTGGTAATTCTCCTGGACATTTCCGGAGGTCATCAGAGACTCCAGACCTCTTCAATCAGCTGTCTCCATCCCCCCCCCCCCCCCCCCCCCCACAGTAACCACAATGCTGTATAGAGATTTTGCCTAACAAGCTGCTTTGCCTTAGTGGTTTGCCTTTAGTAGTATCTAACTGAAGGTAGCCACACACCACTCAATATTGCAGCCCGACCGAGAGGTTTGGTGCTGGAACATGACCGCCCAGATGATCTTTCAGTCAATCTCCGACCGAAATTGGTCTAAAGGATTCATTGGTCATGCTGGAAAATTGAACAAATAAATTCAGTAGCTACCTTTGGCTACTAGATTATTTTGCGATCGACAAAAAAACAGCATCTCACTTTGATTTGTGATCAATTAGCTCTGGATCAGTAAGCTAAAGGTGAGTCTACTTCTGTTAAAAAGACATGTAGGAGGCGCCCAGAATATATCTTGACTTTAAATCATATAGTACAGAGTAATTATATCTTACCTCCATCCAAGTCAAGCCTATTTTATTTTATTGACCTGAGGAAGCGGCCAGTACCCGTGATACGCGTTGTCTTTATTGTGCATCATTAAAATTATTTCTACCTGTGTGGTGTAAGGATCCGCTCAGCTGGCTGCACAGGCAGACAGTTGTTTGACCATTCCTCTAGTCTGTGGGCTGCAGGTCTCTGGAAGAGAGACCTGTCTTTCCTTTGCAAGTTTCTGATCTGCTCTGCTGCTGAGGAATTTGCATACATTGGTTATGCAAATCACCCACCTAACTCCTTTGTAGGCTGGCAGTATAAAACCCCATGTTTTCCCAGAGTCCTTTGCTGGTCATTTCCCCTTCATGGTTTGTTTGAAACACTCCTGGAATGTCAGCCATTGTTGATCTGTTAAAGTTTACTTTAGGGTAATTCTTGGAACTGTACTAGGCAGTTTCCTAGTGCAGTTAGATTGCATATCTGTTTTGTTTGTCTGTTGCGATTGTCCTGTCCCAGCGGTGGTCGACAGGAAATCGTTCTGTTTGTCTGGGTGCTAACTGGAGTAGCGGTTGCTACTGGTAGCCCCTTCTGATCTGTCTTGCTTGGATCGCACTAGCCCCTAGCGGTAGTGGCTGCGGATCCTTCTGATCTGTGCTCTGGAGTGTAAGCTGGAGCAGCGGTTGCTACTAGCTACCTCATCTGATCTGTCTTGTCTGGGTCGCACTAGCCTCTTGCGCTAGCGCTGTGGATCCTTCTGATCTGTCTTGCCTGGATCGCACTAGCCTTGCGCTAGTGCTGTGGATCCTTCTCTTCTGTCTTGCCTGGATCGCACTAGCCTTGCGCTAGTGCTGTGGATCCTTCTGTTCTGTCTTGCCTGGATCGCACTAGCCTTGCGCTAGTGCTGTGGATCCTTCTGTTCTGTCTTGCCTGGATGGCACTAGCCTTGTGCTAGCGCTGTGGATCCTTCTGTTCTGTCTTGCCTGGATCGCACTAGCCTCTAGCGGTAGTGGCTGTGAATCCTTCTACCTTATTCCTGTTTCTCGTTTGTCTGTCTTGTCTGATATGAACGCTTGCTGTAGGCTCGGTGAGGTAACCGTTAAGCAAGCGTTTGCGTTCTGTTTCGTGTTTGTCTGTCGATGGTTAGTTAAGCGTGCTTGTCTCTGTTGTGCTTAACATGCGGAGATCGCGCTGTAAACGCGTTCGCTGTTGCGAATGAGTGCGGTGTTCGAGTTTAGTTAGCGTTTGTTATTTTTGTTATTTCTCATTGTCGTTTGCTGTGCCTTTGCTACTCTTGTGTTCTGTTCTGATCTGCCTTCTGTCACTTCTGGCGATCGCCTCTCTCGCGATCGCATTCATACTTTGTTTCTGCGAATGTGTGTTCACCGTCGCTGGGTGGCGACTAGATTGGGGAACACACATTTAGTCTTTCTCTATGCTCTTCTCTTTAAGGGCTATCTAGCCCTACCCGGTTGCAATTCGGACACTTCTCATCTGGCGTCTGTGGCAGCGCGGAGACCGTGCTTCTCTGCGCTTCACAGCTCCACCTGCCGGTGAGAATTTCCCTCTACTGATGCTTGCACCAAAGCTGGGTACTCTCCTTCCCTACGCTTGTGGAAGATTTCCGCCGTGTCAGCGCACTCCTTGTACGCTGCTCGCGGAGATAGTTCCACAATCGTTACATGTGGTTTGTTCAATGATGGAAGTAAGATATAATAATTACTTCAATACTTTAATAATTACTTCAATAATATATGATTTAAAGCCAAGATATATAGTCTGGGCACCTCCTACAAGTCTTTTTAGCTATAGTCCAAACCTTCTAGGTAGTATCTTGTACATTACATGTCCAAATACCTCAGGAGAGCGACCAACCAGCACCTGCCTAGGCTGGGATACCGAATGGGAACGGTTAATTTGCTGTAAGCTCTATTGGTGGTTGCAGGAGTGCAACCCACCCTTGTGAGTATAACGTACTACTCTACATCGGGCTCCTGGTCTCTCTCATTCGGGAACCCCAGCGGTTGTTTTTACAAGCAACAGGAACTACCCCATACTCCTACACCACTTCTGTGTTTCTCCAAGGAGGTTACTCAGTCAATAGGGCCACATTAGTTGTATTAGATGCCCCATATAGTATACATTACACTATCTTCCTGTAACCGTCAGTCAATAGAGGTGGCCCGAACAGTTCGCCCGCGAGCAGTATTCTGTGAACATGAGTTGTTTGCATTTGCAGCGAACATTTGGTGTGTTCCATTCGCCCCCGATACATCATCATTGAGCTAAACTTTTACCCCTTACCCTTATTCAGCAGACACATGGCAGTCAATCAGCCAGCACCCCCTCCTGGACCTCCCACCCCCCTATCAAAAAGCAGTTGCGGTGGTCATATTGAATTCATTCTCTGCTGGCTGCTGTGCTGACTGTTAGTGAGAGCAGGAAAATGAAAAAGTTGACTGGGTCTCAACCTGGTTTTATGCAATTATAGCAAAAGTTTTATTATACCATAGCAGTAAAAAACACAACGTTTCGGCACAAAGCCTTATTCAAGTGTTGAATACACTTGAATAAGGCTTCGTGCCAAAACGTTGTGTTTTTTACTGCTATGATATAATAAAACTTTTGCTATAATAGCATAAAACCAGGTTGAGACCCAGTCAACTTTTTCATTTTGTTGGTCTACTTTAGCACCTTTGTTGGATCCAGGTGCTGACTGGTTGACTCCCTGGTAGTCTTCTAATGACCAGCGGTTAGCTTCTGGAGTTTTTTCTACTGTGTGTTAGTGAGAGCAGGGTCAGACTTGCTGCCGATAGGTGGGGAAAGCATTAGCTGGGCCTGTGTTCTTGTTCCTCACTAGCTCTGAAAGCAAACAGTCCTTTTGAGGGCTAGCACATCGGTCTCCTGTGTTTTTTTTTTGTGTGACACTCCACAGCCCACTGACACCCAGAGCTGTGTGCACACTACTGCTGTTGCCTCATTAAGTTACAGGCACATAACCACTCCAGTGCATTATTATTTCACTGTATTCTGATAGTACTAATGCATTTCTCTGTGTGAGACACTCCGCAGCGCAATGACACCCAGAGCTGTGCAAGTTTGCATAATGTGATTTCTGCCCTTCCCTTCAGGGATTAAAACCTGACTTTGCGTCAACTCCATAATCTTTGGTGGAACTTTTGGCATGGATCCCCCTCCGGCATGCCCCTGTCCAGGTGTTAGACCCTTTGAAACAAGTTTTCCATCACTTTTGTGGCCAGAAACAGTCTTTGTAGGTTTTAAAATTTGCCTGCTCATTCAAGTCTATGGAGGCTTGCCAGATTCGCCTCTTCACAAACATTTTTCAGAAGTTCACGTTCGCGAACGAAAAATTCTAAGTTCGCCATCTCTATGGCCTGGTGCACACCAAAAACCGCTAGCAGATCCGCAAAATGCTAGCAGATTTTGAAACGCTTTTTCTTCTTTTTCTGTAGCGTTTCAGCTAGCATTTTTCGGTTTTGTGAAGCGTTTTTGGTGTAGTAGATTTCATGTATTGTTACAGTAAAGCTGTTACTGAACAGCTACTGTAACAAAAAACGCCTGGCAAACCGCTCTGAAGTGCCGTTTTTCAGAGCGGTTTGCGTTTTTCCTATACTTAACATTGAGGCAGAAACGCATCCGCAATCCAAAATCTTCAGCAGCCCGGGAGTATGCGTTTCTGCAAAACGCCTCCCGCTCTGGTGTGCACCAGCCCATTGAAATACATTACCCTAGCGGATCCGCACCCGCAAGCGGATCGCAAACCGCAGCAGAACCGCTCTGGTGTGCACTAGGCCTATCAGTCAATAGGCATCCTCTCACCATCTCTTTACCATCCAGCCAAGATAAATAGCTGTTTTTTCTTCCAAACCTCATTATCAAGGAAAGCCAATGCTTCGCTCAATTATGTATCTGAATATTACGGTACTATTTCCTTTCAGTAAACAAAACAGACTGCTTGTCTGGCTCTGATAAGGAGCATATGTATGGGTTCTCCTCCAATACTGTGAGGATACAGCAGACTGAGCATTGTGGGTGCTTATGCTATGATGCTGCAATTGAATGATCACAATGATGGCCCTGAATCCTACAAATCACCACTAGAGTTGGGCCGAACGGTTCGCCTGCGAACGGTTCCATGCGAACTTTAGTGGTTCGCGTTCGCGTCCCGCAGGCGAACTTTTGCGGAAGTTCGGTTAGCCCCATAATGCACCATGAGGGTCAACTTTGACCCTCTACATCACAGTCAGCAGGCCCAGTGTAGCCAATTAGGCTACACTAGCCCCTGGAGCCACTCCCCCCCTAATAAAAGGCAGGCAGCGGCGGCCATTACGCTCACTCGTGTGCCTGCGTTAGTGAGAGTAGGGCGAGCTGCTGCAGACTGTCTCTCATAGGGAAAGATTAGTTAGGCTTAGCTTGTTCCTGGCTGCATACCTGTTCTGTTCAGTAAGCCCACCATACCTGTTCTGTTCAGTGAGCCCACTGGATACCTGCATACCTGTTCAGTGAACCTGCCACTGCATACCTGTTCTGTGAACCCACCACTGCATACCTGTTCAGTGAACCCACCACTGCATACCTGTTCTGTTCAGTGAACCCGCCACTGTATACCTGTTCTGTTCAGTGAACCCGCCACTGTATACCTGTTCAGTGATCCTGCCACTGCATACCTGTTCTGTGAACCCACCACTGCATACCTGTTCTGTTCAGTGAACCCGCCACTGTATACCTGTTCTGTTCAGTGAACCCGCCACTGCATACCTGTTCAGTGAACCCGCCACTGCATACCTGTTCTGTGAACCCACCACTGCATACCAGTTCTGTTCAGTGAACCCGCCACTGCATACCTGTTCTGTTCAGTGAACCCGCCACTGTATTCCTGTTCAGTGAACCCGCCACTGCATACCTGTTCTGTTCAGTGAACCCACCACTGCATACCTGTTCAGTGAACCTGCCACTGCATACCTGTTCTGTGAACCCACCACTGCATACCTGTTCTGTTCAGTGAACCCGCCACTGCATACCTGTTCTGTTCAGTGAACCCGCCACTGTATACCTGTTCTGTTCAGTGAACCCGCCACTGTATACCTGTTCAGTGAACCTGCCACTGCATACCTGTTCTGTGAACCCACCACTGCATACCTGTTCTGTTCAATGAACCCACCACTGCATACCTGTTCTGTTCATCAGCCAGGCGACCATATGGGCTGTAAAGCCACCAAAACCTGCACTCTCGCCATGGTGCGCACCAGTCCAGCACGGCCGTCACTACACAAACAGCTGTTTGCGGTGCGTTACACGGTGAGTTTGGTGTGTCAGTGTGAAGCAGTACCTTAATTACACTACCTGATTGATGTATATGTTACGGCCAGAACCCGAAGTTTGGCCAGAACTAGAAGTGGCCGGCCACTTCGGGTTCTGGCCGGCCAATGCGCGAACTGGCCGCTGCGCTGCGGCCAATGTGAGGAATGAAACAATTCCTGTAAGGTTTAATGTGATGTTGTGGCCGCAGCGCAGCGGGTAAATGTATCCCACATCTTTACTTTATTCAATGGCATTAAGCCGCCCGGCTTTTTCCCTCTGCCTCTCTCTCCTCCCCCCGCCTCTCTCTCCTTCTCTTATGGGCAGCCGGGCGGGGGACACGCGTGTCCAGGAGAGTCGTTCGTCGCGGCAGGAGAGCAGAGCGGGGAGGCTGCAGACATCGCTTCTGCCAGCACCCGCTCTGCAAGAACGGCAGGATTCCCTCCTGCCGCGACGAACGACTCCGGAGGGACACGCGTGTCCCTGGCCCGGCTGTGCCCATAAAGAGAAGGAGAGAGAGAGGCGGGGGGAGGAGAGAGAGGCGGGGGGAGGAGAGAGAGAGGCGGAGGGAAAAAGCCGGGCGGCTTAATGCCATTGAATAAAGTAAAGATGTGTGATACATTTACCCGCTGCGCTGCGGCCACAACATCACATTAAACCTTACAGGAATTGTTTCATTCCTCACATTGGCCGCAGCGCAGCGGCCAGTTCGCGCATTGGCCGGCCAGAACCCGAAGTGGCCGGCCACTTCTAGTTCTGGCCAAACTTCGGGTTCTGGCCGTAACATATACACATGCAAGATGTTTTCAAGCACTTTAGGCCTGTCATTTAGCATTCAATGTGATTTCTGCCCTTAAAACGCTGCTTTGCGTCAAATCCAGATTTTTCCCGGGGACTTTTGGCATGTATCCCACTCCTCCACCTGGGGGTCCAGGTGTTAGACCCCTTGAAACATCTTTTCCATCACTTTTGTGGCCAGCATAATTTTTTTTTTTCAAAGTTCGCATCCCCATTGAAGTCTATTGCGGTTCGCAAACTTTTACGCGAACCGAACCTTACGCGGAAGTTCGCGAACCCGGTTCGCGAACCTAAAATCGGAGGTTCGGCCCCACTCTAATCACCACTTGCAAACCCCACTTGACTTTAACCACCTGTACAGGTGACTCTGCTTTGATGCACAGGCTGCATTTGAGGGGAGCTCGATCCCCAGTTGCTGGGTAGTTGAACCACATGGTAAATGTCATTTAAAGGATACCGGAAGATAGACATGTGTCTAGCACACAAATTACTATATAGTGTTCCTTTTTTTCTTTCTCTGCCTGAAAGAGTTAAATATCAGGTATGTAAGTTGCTGACTCAGACAGGAAGTGACTACAGTGTGACCCTCACTGATAAGAAATTCTGCCTTCTTACCTCTTTCTTGCTCTCAGAAGCCATTTTCTGCTAGGAAAGTGTTATAGTTATAGTTGGAATTTCTAATCAGTGAGGGTCACACTGTAGTCACTTCCTGTCTGAGTCAGGACTGAGTCAGCCACTTACATACCTGATATTTAACCCTTTCAGGCAGAGAAAGAAAAAAAGGAACACAGCATAGTTATTTGTGTTTTAGTCCACAAAAAAAGTTGCGATCACAATCCTGACCTCTCAGCGTGGTATAGGATTTCCCAGATCGTTTCTTGTTTTCAAGCACATAAACCCTCCAGCCTGGGGAATCACAATTCAGGACCCTTTAAAATATATAGATCGAAACTCGCATAACGTAAAAACGTTTTTCATTTATTGCTAAAATGCATAAAAACATGCGTACCGGATTCCAATAGTTATTTGTGTGCTAGGCACTGAACATAGGGTGTCCACTTCCGGTATCCTTTAACCATCCTTCTGAACTAGCCTTTGAGAAGGCAAGATTGCGATTTACAATGTCTTTAGTAGAGGCATCTAGGTTACTTATAGTTTAGAACCATAAACTCCTGGTCATTCTGGCTCTTTATAATTACATTGATTACGCTTGTCTAGAGTCACTGTTATAGCTTACTTGTCCCTCAAGACAAGTCCCTAGAGACGCACAGCGCTAACCATCTTCTTTTCTGCATCCAAGCCTCTATTCCGGTGGTTGAAGTGTGAACGTGCATCTGGGGCTGGTCCCTATTTAGGTCTGAGACTATATAGGCCTGCTTCTGCTGTCGGATACTGCTACCTTCTGTCTGATTACATTTCTTGGTTTTGACCCAGCTTGTACCTGACCTTGCTTGAACTCAGCCTGCCTCTACCTGTGGTCTGTGAACCGACCTTGATTGAACTTCGCCAGTCCTGACCTTTTCACTTTTTTCTGACCTTGTTGTCCATTACGCCTTCAAGACATCAGCTTGCCATCTACACGACACCTTGTCTTGGCACCACATTCTCTCTGTCACTGGTGGGGAAATCTCAGGGCCACAACTGTCCCCCACTAAGGGTAGCTGCCCATCATCCTTTTGTGGGTACTCTGGGGTACTTTGGTGAAGGCCTGTGGTCACTTAGACCCTACGTCCAGAGAGAGTCCATGACTACCATCAGTTCAGGGGGTCAATGGAGGGTTTATTGTCCATCAGGTGCTCCGATGTAAGTGCTAAGTGTCTGTGGGCAGCTGTAGTTGTTTTGGAGTAGTACGGCGTGGTGTTGGTATCGTTTTGAATAGAACTTTTTCCAGTCATGTGCATCTGAGCTGGTGGCAACTGCTTACTAGATATTACATGCAACTTTCATTAAACATGCAATAGCCATACAATTGTTAAACCCATCAGGGATGATTCCAGTGAGATGGATTATGCAGCAACAAAATGGCTGTCAGTTCTTTGCTAAAGTAGGGGCCGGACTTTGGGGTAACTGCCTAGTAACCACACAGACAACCCTTCATGTGTGCCAGGATTTAAAGTGGACCTGATCTCAGAATTTCCTCTATCCTCTAAAAGGCAGAACGGTGCAATGCACAAGTGATGTCACACAGAGGACGGGGTAAGTAGGGCCGCCAGGACATGATCCGCCAGGACATGATCCGCCAGGACAGATTGCTGGTCAACCACATTTCTTTGTTGCATCCCAGATTCGGGTGTTTTGTGATTTTATAACACATTGTAATATCTCCAATCTCCACACATAATGGGCCTGATGCAATTCACTTTATCTCCTAAGATTTCTCCTAGGAGATAATTTTTCATCTTCAATTTCAATAACTTGTCAGCACTTTGCAATTAAACAATTACCAAAAAGTAGGTAAGAAATACTGAGAAAATTATTCTGAGTATTTTCTTGCTTGCTGGTGGCTTAAAAGGCATTTTATTGATAAGATGTAAAAATTCACCTAGGAGAAAACTTAGGAGAAAAAGTGAATTGCATCAGGCCCATTGTTATCTACTTTGGAGATAGGATAACAGATAAGGTGCCCATACACTTGTCAGATTGGCAGCAGATAGATAAGAAATGCATCTGATGATCTATCTGATGCGTTTTTAGAACATTTTTTACCAGGATAGAAATCCAATAGATTTCAGTTTGAAATCTATTGAAATTCGATCTGATGGCATTTTTTTGCCATCAGATTTCCATTAAGGCCAATGCAAAATGATAAGCAATCTCATCAGATCGACCTAAATTTTTCATCCTGCCAGTTCGACAGAAATCCATCGAAATCGATCGAAATCGGCCATCGATCGGTCGATTGGCCAACCGATTTTCAATCGATCAATCGATCGATCGATCTGGATCGATCGGTCGGCCAGAAAATCGGCTCAGTGTATGGGCCCCTATAGATCAGGTGTTTTAACATCTCTAAAACTCTCCCAACAGCTAACGATGTTAATAATCAGTGCTAGGTGATGAGTCTGAAAGAAAGAAGCAAAACAGCTTGCTTGGTTAACGGGTGATGACGTTTGTTTTAGGGCAACTATGTGGCTGGGATCTGCCTAGAAGAAATTAACTGTCTGTTACTACATTACCTGGTTTGCTGCTATAGCGATCCTGCAGTGCATGAAAGTTTTGTAAAAAACAGTGCCTAGTCTCTGGCTGGCGGTGTCCTAGGCAACTCCTCAGATTGCCTATGCCGAGAAACAGCTGTGATCAGCTCCCTACTAATTGTTTTTTTCACTTGCTTTTAAGTGCCTTAGTATGTTCTGCAAATCACAACAGATATGGCGTTCCCCTTTTATGACACACTCTCGGTCCTCTGTTTTTCTCTCTGCATTAATATGTTAGCAATTACCAGCAAGAAGAAGATGAGGCTGAGCCGAAACACCCACTGCCTGCGAATTGCAGATTTCTCACATTTACAGTCCATCTGGAACTTTTAATCTCTTCTGCTAAAGAGCAAGAAAACCCAAACCAAGATAAGCAGAAAGGTCAGGCTCTTTTAAAGTGAGGAAATAACATATTGTTTCTCCTAATTATGCCTCCAGCAAAATGTTATTGGAATTATAAGAGGTTTGATGAGATCAGAAGTCTAAGAAATTGCGGTTTGTTTCGCTGGTTTGAAAACACTGAAGATGGTTCCCTGCATGCTAAGTCAGAAATAATCACAATATTTCACGTTACAATAAATCTGTATAGAGGTTTTTATTTTTTTAAGGTCGATTAGTATTAGTTTTAGATTTGTTTTAACCGCTTCCAGACCTTGCTAATTGTAATCTACACCCTGTTTGGGACCTGTTATCCCTGCCAGGGCATAGATTTTAATTACCGTAACGCATGCTCCCGAGGTTACCGTTAATTGCACCGCTCTCCCGCCGCTGCAGCCCATTTGCTCTGCTGTCAGTATGTAGCGCTCCATGAGATGGTCTGGAGCCTATTTCAATGGCTCCTGAACCTTTGATCACTGTGATTGGCAGTGATTGGCTCAGCGTGATCACAGGGTCAGTCTCAGGAGACAATGAAATTGGCTCCTGACTGGCTCACAGAGCTCTGCTGTCATACTGACAGCAGAGCGAGTGGGTTTTAGTAATGGAAGAGTGGCACGAACCGGGAGAGAGATGGATCTGTGAGGCTTGACGTCGGTGAGCCTCATTTTCTGACCGAAAAGTCTCTGGTCCTTAAAGCGGAATGAAACCCAGCATTTCTTCTTTGCTCTAAAAAATTATTTACAGCATATTATATACAACCAGCATTTTTTTTTACTAGAACAGCATTGAAAGGGTTACACACAGGACTTGAAAGTTCAGTGCAGAGAAATCTGGAGCATCTGAAGTGGAGATAATGCTATCTTGTGTTTACTTAATTGTGTCAAGTGGGAAATGTGACACATTATCTGACTGCAGAAGCAGCTGGAGACAGAGAGACACTGAAAGCATGTCTGCCTTCAATACATAATGAATAAAACCAGTTATGAATAAAATGCAAAGGCAGCTCACAAAGCAAAAAACTGTACTTTTGAGAACTTGTAATCTCTAAATGAATAATAATACTTACGCACAAATGCAAATATGATAACCGTATGGCATATAAAAAGTATGAAAACATGTTTTTATTGAATATTATGTCAGGGTTTTATACCGCTTTAAGGGGCCAGAAACTGCTGGTTCGGAAGCAGTTAAACTATCATTTTTTTATGCTGGTAAATAGGAAATATTGCATATGTATCTATAATATGCGCCGAATATAACGAGCAGGTGGTGCACACTAGTGATAAGCAGAAATTACGCCCATGCGTAATTACGCATCGTAATACGCAATTACGCATTGTAATGGTAATGCAACATTTCAGGGGAATAGCATAATGAATTTCATAGTTAACTGTTCCTATTCATAATTAAAGGGAAAGTTCACGCTGATTAAAAAATACAAATCCACTTACCTGGGGCTTCCTCCAGCCCGTGGCAGCCAGGACGTGCCCTCGCCGCCGCACCAGAGGCTCCCGGTCTTCTTCGGTGGCTCACCTGACCTGGCCAGGCCGGCTTCCAGGTCGGGCTCTTCTGCACTCCAACGTGCGTCTCACTGGTGCGCGCTGACGTCATCAGACGTCCTCCAGGCTGTACTGCGCAGGCGGAGTAGTTCTGAGCCTGCGCAGTACAGCCCGGAGGACGTACAATGACGTCAGCGCTCCCCGTGAGGCGCATTTTGGAGCGCAGAAGGGCCCGACCTGGAAGGCGGCCAGGTCAGGTGCACCACCGAAGAAGACCAGGAGCCTGCGGAGCGGCGCCGAGGGCACGTCCTGGCTGCCACGGGCTGGAGGAAGCCCCTGGTAAGTGGATTTGTATTTTTATTTTTTTATTACAGTCCGTGGATCTTCCCTTTAACCACTTAAAGAGACTCCGTAACAAAAATTGCATCCTGTTTTTTATCATCCTACAAGTTCCAAAAGCTATTCTAATGTGTTCTAGCTTACTGCAGCACTTTATACTATCACTGTCTCTGTAATAAATCAACTTATCTCTCTCCTGTCAGACTTGTCGGCCTGTGTCTGGAAGGCTGCCAAGTTCTTCAGTGTTGTGGTTCTGCTATGAACTCACCCTTTCTGTCCCCTCTATGCACACTGCCTGTGTGTTATTTAGATAAGAGAGAAGAGAGAAGCTGCTCTAATCAGCTGGATAAATCGTCCTCTGAGCTGGCTGGGCTTTCACATACTGAGGAATTACAAACAAGGGCAAAGCTGTTTGCAGGAAAAAAAGAGCAGCCTGAAACTTCAGTGCATGAGAACTGCAGGGGGGAAGAAACACACAAATGATCTCTTGAGATTCAAAAGGAATGCTGTATACAGCCTGCTTGTGTATGGATATTTTTCTATGTGTGGACATACTGTACATCAACCTACTTCCTGTTTTGGTGGCCATTTTGTTTGTTTACAAACAAACTTTTTAAAACTGTTTTTAACCACTTTTAATGCGGCGAGGAGCGGCGAAATTGTGGCAGAGGGTAATAGGAGATGTCCCCTAACACACTGGTATGTTTACTTTTGAGCGATTTTAACAATACAGATTCTCTTTAAGCTCTCAGTCATTTTCACTTTATGCATCCGAGCAATGTTCACCTCCCATTCATTAGCCTATAACTTTATCACTACTTATCACAATGAACTGATCTATATCTTGTTTTTTCCGCCACCAATTAGGCTTTCTTTGTATGGTACATTTTGCTAAGAGCTACCTTACTGTAAATGCATTTTAACCAGTGGCGTAGCTAAGGAGCTGTGGGCCCCGATGCAAGTTTTACAATGGGGCCCCCCAAGCACTCTATACATAACAATTAATACGGCGCACAAAAACCTGCCAATGGCAACTACAGTGTCAGAGGTGCAAGAAGGGAATGGGAAGTAGTTTGTAAATGATTACCACTGTTCAAAGTATCTATAGAAGTGATTATTATGAGCAAAGGACCAATAGAGAGCTAATACTGTGGTTGAGGGAGGGTCCTCTGGGGCCCCTCTGGCCCAAGGGCCCCAATGCGGTCGCTACCTCTGCACCCCCTATTGCTACGCCCCTGATTTTAACAGTAAGAATAAGAAAAAAAATGAAAAAATTCATTATTTGTCAGTTTTCGGCCATCATAGTTTTAAAATAATACATGCCTCCATAATTAAAACCCACGTATTGTATTTGCCCATTTGTCACGGTTATTTCACCGTTTAAATTATGTCCCTATCACAATGTATCGCGACAATATTTTATTTGGAAATAAAAGAGCATTTTTTCCGTTTTGCATCCATCACTATTTACAAGCTTATAAAAAAAAATAGAGAGAAATATTTCATCTTTACATAGATATTTAAAAAGTTTAGACCCTTAGGTAAATATTTATGTGTTTTTGTTTTTTTTATAGTAATGTTTTTGTTTTTTTTATTAAACATTTTATGTGGGCATTTTTGGGAGGGTGGGATATAAATAGTGTTTTATTTGGGGAAATATTTGTGTATTGTAATGTTTTTTTACTTTTACTTGTAGTTTTACTTTTTGGCCACAAGATGGCAATCTCGATTTTGTTTACATGACGTCACTCTAAGCGTACAATGTACGCTTAGAGGGACATAGCTTCAGAAAAAGCGTAGCTTCCGAGAGAAGCTGTCGCTTTTTCAGCGGGGGAGAGGAATCAGTGATCGGGCACCATAGCCCGATACATTGATTCCTGGGCTACCGAATCCGCGGCCGGGAGTGCGCATGCACGCGCGCGATCGGCCGGGGGGGCGCGCGGGAGCGCGCCTGTCCTCCTTGACGTTTTTATACGTCAAGGAGGACAAAGTGGTTAAGCATGAATTTACGCGTAATTTCGTGCTGAGTTTGGCGGTAAATAGCAAAGCCCACGTACATGCTATTGCTACCAAAATTGCTACATATCACGAAGAATAGTAGGTACAAGTTACAAAAAGAATTGTTCAAAAAGACCTTGTAGTTTTTGAGAAAATCGATTTTCAAAATACAAAAACATTTTTTGTTAAGCTGTCATTTTTCTGGGTTTAAAAACTCTTTCTTTGCATTTTTAAAATCGATTTTCTCAAAAACTACAATGTGTTTTTGAAAAAAAAATGTTTTGACTCATACCCACTATTCTTCTTAACATATGTTGCAGTAGCATGTAGGGGGGCATTGCTATTTACTGTCGGCACAAAGTTACACGTAAATTACGCGTAAATTCATGTGTAATTATGAATTATTATACAAAGGCAATTGAATTACGAATTTGTAATTATGTGTATGCGTAATTATGCATAATTTTGCGTAATCGTAATTTTCAGATCGCGATCATCACACACCTTCACCGGTTAAAATATCAAATAGCCCTTGTTTTGCAGCTGGTTGTACATACAGCACCTCCTACCCTCATTTGTCATATTTGCAGCCTGAGTGAGAGGTGCTGGGGTATTTGGGATCAGCAGTTTTATATAGATAATTTTTTGTAGGCAGCCTGTTTTCTTGGAGTTGTCATGAGAATCCTCTGGCTCCACAGATACAAGCTCCAGAGAGTCATTAGATCGTCAGAGAGGATCATCGGAAGACCACTCCCCCCACTCCACCTCTTCCACAACTCCAGACTGTGCTCCAGAGCACTGAGGACTGCCAATGACCCCTTACACCCTGGCCTTCGCTTCATTAGTCTGCTCCCATCAGGCCTTAGGTTTTCGGACCATATCCACCAGAACTTTGAGGCATAAGAACTCATTTTTCCCCTCTGCTGTCAATCTCTTGAACTCCCTTCTTGCCCTCCCACCTCCAGCGTCCACTCCCATCACTTTTTCTCCCCCCTAAGGTTGCTGCTGTCGACACTTTGCTCAAAATCGTATCCTTCTGTCACTCCCGTTCTTTGTGCTTGTTGTATTATCTTTATTTCTTATTTCTACTCTGAGCAATGTTTGTGCCAAACCCAATGCCGGGCATGACTCAGTGATGGCTCTATAGATGGTGCCTCTGGTTATACAGCCATAATAATGTCTGTCAGCTTATTGGAATGTCAGCATTATGAGAGCCAAAGAAATGCCGGCATACTAAAAGCCGGGGCTCTATAAACAGCCAATCACTGTAAACAACACTCACACCTCCAGCGACACCTCAAACGTCTGTTTATTGCTTCACTTAAACGCAATCAAATCTTTAACCTCTGCTATCAGATCCATGAGGGCCGGGTGCCAAGCCGTCATTTTCCATCCTCTAATGTGCTCCTCACAGCACCGCTGTAATGATGTTCAGGTTGTAGCGTCAGTAATTTATGTTGTTTTGGCCAATTACCTTTTTATTAGCAGTTTTCCTCTGACTTCCTCTCTATTACTGCGGTGATCGATGCTTATTAGTGTCACTGTTACCGAGAGCGATGTGGCTGATTCATTTGGACGGCTGTTATTTGTGGAACATTATTTAACAGGCCTATAAACGGGTGAGCCTTTATAGTCCGCTCTCACCCAATGCATCTCTTCTACCCAAAGAAATAAGCTTCAACATTAGATATGGAGACATGGGCGGTGCTACACTGGAGCACTCCCCCCCCTTCCCGGGAATCACTGTGCCCCTCTCAGTGCCACCCCTGCTCAGTAATATACAGCTAATAGTTTCAAGGCTGCAGCAGTGTACAGTAAACAGGATATGGATTGTAACAACTCTCCATGTCAGCCAGAGCCTATGCAGGGGTTAACTAAGCCAAAGGTCTTATCTATGCCATAAATACCTCACAATCCTTGCAAGATCCCTTGTAATTAATGTATCTGCATGATGCTACGTACACACATGCGACAACGATCGTTCGTTAAGAACGACGAACGAACTTTTAATTGATGAAAGAACGACCTAAGTAAAGGTAGTTTTAAAATGTGTGTAACGATCTGATCGTTAGAACGAACGTTACATCACAGAAAGCAACTATTGCGCCTGCGCATAAAAATGAGAAGTTCCATGGAGAAATAGTGAAATGCGCATGTCAAGCCTAGTACGAACGATCGTTTCCAACGATGTACTACTTTTGCAAACGATCGTCGTTGGTTTAAATCCGCCGAGACAGAACTTTCTTTTGTAGCGATTTGGCTCGTTCGTCGTTTGCCTTAATAGTCGGTGGTTCGTTTTTTGTAACGATCGTCGTTGGTAAAGATCGGGGAACGATCGTTACAAACGACTATAGTCGCATGTGTGTACGCACCTTGACACTTATATTTGCAAAAAAAAAAATCTCTATACCTGATTCTGACTGTATGATTGTCAGTCATCAGGAATAGCAATTAGCCAATAACCAAGGGCTTGTAATTTACAGACAAACAGTTCTGAATCATGATAATAAACCTGTCTGTAAATTACAAGCACTAGCCTCCAGCAATGTTTAGCTACTAAGATTATTATCAGTGTTTCTCTCCCTCCTGCCTTTTCCCCCTCCCCTTCATGAGAGTCGTGATGCACAGCCTGGGGGCTAGAATGGTTTGTCTGCGATCTGTCCACACAGGAGCAACTTGTTAGCAAGTAAGGATTAAAGCATGCCAGCAAACGAGTTAAGTATATCTGTAGGCAACTTTTCTGCCATAATAGCACCATCATTTGGACAATCTGCTCTGAATTATTTTTTGATCACCCAAATATGCCCCACCAGCCAGCCATCCTAGTGGGCGAATGACTGTGAAGTCTTATGCTCCACTCCTCACAACACCCACACACACCAAACCCACTCGCACACAGCATTGGAAACTTAAAGTGGAACTAAACTCTGAACTTTCTCTCTGCTCTAAAAGACAAGCCACAGCATAATAAACTTTAGGAGGGAAAAAAATCTTCCTTTACAGAAATCCAACAAAAAAACTGAAGTTTTAACTTCCTGTACATTCCGGGATCACAGAAAGGGTTAAGCTCACTGTTTACTTATTATCAGAGAGGCGTGGCACACAACTCACAAGCCTGGTTCATAGCTGCTGATATGAGCTGATTAGACAGGCTGATCTCCCTAAACACACACATAACACACACAGCATTACATTTCTTAGCAACTATATGTGTTTTCATTGTGTGCTGTGCAAGAGTTCACTTTAAACTTCGTAAACATGAGGCATGTTGTCCCATCCATAGGCCGACATTGCAAGGCTGTACAGACTTGTCGCTAGCCGGGGGCCGCACCGCCAAAAACAGGCCTTCGCTTTCTGTTTGGATGTCGGCCAAAAGGGCATAACCGCATATTAATGCGGTAATCCCCTTTTGGCTGACATCCAAACAGAAAGCGACGCTCGCTTGCGCTTACTTCCTGTTTTGGAAATACGGAAGTGTGGGGAAGTGTATTATTAAAATACAACGTCGCCGCCAACATTTTTAAAATCCCTCGGCATAGAGATACATGACATCTGGTCCGACGCAGATCGCTGCAAGTTGCTGCAGGACATAGGTATGTGCGCGTGTTAGGTAGGGAACTTCCGGCGCAGCATACCGCAACATTGGTAATATGAACTGCCCCATAGACTTTCATTAGGATGCGGTGGGATGCGGTACATTCACATTATGCATCCAAGCAATTTTCACCTCCCATTCTTTCACCAATAACTTTATCACTAATCATCACAATGAATTGATCTATATCTTATTTTTTTCGCCACCAATTAGTGGTACACTTTGCTAAGAATTGTTTTTTTCTAAATGCATTTTAATGGGAAAATTAAGAAAAAAATAGAATAAATTCCTTATTTCTCAGTTTTTGGCCATTATAGCTTTAAAATAATACATGCTACCATAAGTAAAACCCACACATTGTATTTGCACATTTGTTCCAGTTATTACACCATTTAAATTACGTCCCTATCACAATGTATAGCGCAAATATTTTATTTAGAAATAAAGGTGCATTTTTTCAGTTTTGCGTGCATTACTATTTACAAGATTATAATTTTAAAAATATTAGTAATATATTCTCTTGACTTGCATATTAAAAAGTTTTTAGACCCTTAGGTAACGATTTATGGTTTTGTTTTTCAAATTGTATTTTTTTTTTTTAGTTAAACATTTTATTTGTGTATCTTTTGGGTGTGGGGGGGGGGGGGGGTAAACAGTTAATTTTAAATGTAATTTATTGTGTTTTATGTGAAAAAAATGATGTGCATGTAGTTTTACTATTTGGCCACAAGATGGCCACAGTCATTTTTTTTTATTCCATCCTGTATGCGAGCATTCTCGCTTACAGGAAGTACAAGGAGGATGTGATTATTATTTATTTATTTTTTTCTCAGAAAGACCGCAGCTTCTGATAAGATGCTGTCGGTCTTTCTACCAGGGACTTAGATTAATGAATGGGAACTATGTTCCTATTCATTGATCCCTGGGCTAACGGGGGGCAACACGGAAGCAGCACAACAGCAGCTGTTTTGACATGACGGCTAAAATGGTTAAAAGACAGAGTGTGGTTCAAAATTGCAACTGTGACAGTATGATGCAATGTTATGACAAAAGCTATATAACCGAAAATAAAAGTATGAGACTCTTTTCTTTGCTACTAATGTTCTATTTATTAACCATACTACACAACTAATTTATTATATTATAATTTTTTTTTCACTTCAGGTTTTCTTTAACTTGCATAATATTGCTTTGTGTTATTGAATAGTAGCATACTTGTCATTTGTATAAAGAAGCTTTTGTAACAAAAGGGGAAATGTATTATTCATACATCTGGCCTGCAGGTGGCACTGCAATACTGCATGACTGCACAAGATGATATGTACTGCTGTGTGTTGTTGGTTCCTGTTTATGCATGCTGGAGACATAGAGGAAAGTACTGTTTAATGTAGAGAGCTGCTGCAGCTTGTAAAGACACCTAGCTCCAGTTACTCTGCATCCGTGACTACTGAACACTACGAGAAGTAATGTATTCTTTTGGATTATTTTTTAAGCTGTAGGGTGTTTGGCACTCTACCAAAGGGTGGTAAAATCGCTTTAGTTAGGTATTGCTGCACTTTTACAGGCAGGGACTCAGTAGGGGACTGCGTCAGACTTAGCGGTGACCTTTCGGATGGTAATGACTTTGCAGGAATTGATCTTGCTTTGCTTCCATCACTTTTTAGGTCACACAGCGAAGTCTGCGCCGTTGCGAGTTCCATTTTTATGGAAAGCTATTAGTGTTGATTACCGCTGCCTAACAAGCTATAGCACTTGTTATTAGCGGGTTTCACAAAGCAGGGCGATGCAGGCCGCCAGCCACATGTAAAGCATGGGGGTCGGAAGAAAGAGGAGAGAGGTCGCTGCTTAATGAGATATTATTGTCCAATAATTGATGATGTTTGGAGCACAGATATTCCAGGTAATTGTCTCCCACATCCATAAAGTTCAAATCCTACCGCAAGAGTAAGGCTTGCTGGCTTAATGCGGCTTCTATGGCGGCGGCCTGTATGCTCAGCGTGTTATTGCCAGCCTTTGATGAAATAATAAGCTAAGAGGTTTGTGGTGCAAGAAGAGCCTTGTGAGGGGGTGTCTGCCTGTTTTATGTGTGTCAGTAAAGACTTCATTAGCAATGCTGTTGCGGAAAACTGCGCTAATAAAGTGGACCTGTCAGCTATAACGATGGATCTGTCGTACCACCAACAGTAGATGAGGTACAGCCGAAGCATGGAGTCTGAAGAGTGCCTGCTTTTCACCACTGCTCATTAGAAATGCAAAGGAAGTTGGGGCAGACGCGCGCATGCAAAAAGGGCATCGGGAAAAAAGGGCGCAGGGTGTAAAAGATAAGTGGCAATAATGTTTATAAAAAATAATGTGTTGTATTTAGTTTACAATAATGTTTTACAAATTAAAAAACATGAAATAATGTGTATGAGTTCGCAAATTGTAAAAACGATAATCTTCCCTATTTTGAAAGTGAAACTTATAATAACGTTTGTTAAAAAATGATAATATATGTATAAATATTATAATTGAATAATACTGTGTATAACCTTCATTTATCGTTTCTTCATGTAATAATAAAATCTAAAAATATTGTTTGTAACAATGAAAAATAACTGTAGTAAAACATTACTAAATATTACTAACATTTTACTACAACTAAACCTAACCCTACTCTCACACAGAACCCTTCCTGTACCTATCCCTAACCCCTAGACTCCCCTGGTGGTGCCTAACCCTAACCACTCCCTGGTGGTGCCTAACCCTAAGACCCCCCTGGTGGTGCCTAACCCTAAGACCCCCCCTGGTGGTGCCTAACCCTAACCACTCCCCTGGTGGTGCGTAACCCTAACCCCTCCTTGGTGGTGCCTAACCCTAAGACCCCCCTGGTGGTTTCTAACCCTAAGACCCCCCTGGTGGTGCCTAACCCTAAATCTCCCCTGGTGGTGCCTAACCCCAACCACCCCCCTTGTGGTGCCTAACCCTAACCACTCCCCTGGTGGTGCCTAACCCTAAGACCCCCCTGGTGGTGCCTAACCCTAACCACTCCCCTGGTGGTGCATAATCCTAACCACTCCTTGGTGGTACCTAACCTTAAGACCCCCCTGGTGGTGTCTAACCCTAAGACCCCCCTGGTGGTGCCTAACCCTAAATCTCCCCTGGTGGTGCCTAACCCTAATCACCCCCCTGGTGGTGCCTAACCCTAACCCCTCCCCTGGTGGTGCCTAACCCTAAGACCCCCCTGGTGGTGCCTAACCCTGACCACTCCCCTGGTGGTGCATAACCCTAACCACTCCCTGGTGGTGCCTAACCCCAAGACCTCCCTGGTGGTGCCTAACCCTAAATCTCCACTGTTGGTGCCTAACCCTAACCACCCCCCTGGTGGTGCCTAACCCTAACCACTCCCCTGGTGGTGCCTAACCTTAACCACTCCCCTGGTGGTGCCTAACCCTAACCACTCCCTGGTGGTGCCTAACCCTGACCACTCCCCTGGTGGTGCGTAACCCTAACCACTCCCTGGTGGTGCCTAACCCCAAGACCCCCCTGGTGATGCCTAACCCTAAATCTCCCCTGGTGGTGCCTAACCCTAACCACTCCCCTGGTGATGCCTAACCCTAAGACCCCCCCTTAGTGATTGCTTTATTGTGTGGATAATAATGTTTTACAAATAGTAACTGTAAAAAAAATTACGATTTACTTACTGATCGCTTTATTATGTGAATAATAATGCTTTACAAACAGTAAGTCATGAAATTTTAAATAACGTTTTAGTTACATACGATATATTTAATATATTTGTAAATGTGATTTGTCACGGGCACAGTTATAAAATGTTAATAATCTCGGTGCCCTTTTTTTCCTGTTCGGCGCACATTAAACAATATTTATTATGGGAGTGAATGGCGGCGCCCTTTTTTCCTGTCACCGGGGCAGACACAGGCATATGCAGGCCATGCAAACACACAGGGGCCCCATATCCTCTGGGGCCCATGTAGCTCCACCACAGTCAGGGCCAGATTATCCTCTAGGTTCATGTATGTGTTGGCACCCAACCCATAAAGACGCTGTCTCTTCCTTCCTGTGTCACTCCCCTCCATGTAGCTGCTCCTTTTCCCCCCACCTGCATGCAGAGTAACGCAGGCTGCTGGCAGGGCCGGTTCTCTCATGAAGCAAGATGAAATATTTGCATCAGGCGCAGAGTTTACAGGGGCAGCATGTTTGTACTGTGTTTACACTAACAGCATGCAGTCAGAGTAGGAGGAGACGCGAGAGGAGAGGTGAGGAGGTCATCAGTGGGGAAAAGCAGCTTGTTGTGCTGTGTGAGGAGTTTGGCAGTGAGTGAGGTCAGGATAGGCAGGAGAGCAGCAGTTTTTCATCTGACTTGCACAGCAGAAGGGAGGAAGTAGCAACGCTGTCCTGACTGAGGAGGAATGGAGGACAGTTGACTGGCTGAGGGCGGGCAGTTTGTTTCTGACAGACTCTCAGCCAGCCAGCCAGTGTGTTATTGTGTTGAGCTGCAGCATGTCATGTCTCAGGTTGTTGCACATGCTCCCTTGCTGACTGAGAACATTAAACGAAGCAGAGTAAATTGTCGGGTGTTGGTGCAATAATTCCAAATAGGGAAAGGGGGTGGGGGGGTGGGGTGGGGGCGGTGCATCCGTATAAGTTTGCCTCAGGCAGCAAAAAGTCTAGAACCATCCTTGACTGCCGGATCTACCATGACAAATATTTCATTGGGTCTTGCATCTCTCAACTTTCTCTTCACAATATCCCACAGGTCGTGCTGAAAAATGAAATCTTCACCTCTATAAAGCTTTTCAGCAGAGTGAAGCATGAAGTGCTCCAAAATCTCCTGATAGCTAGCTGCATTGACCCTGCCCTTGATAAAACACAGTGGGCCAACACCAGCATCTGACATGGCACCCCAGACCATCACTGACTGTGGGTACTTGGCACTGGACTTCAGGCATTTTGGCATTTCCCTCTCCCCAGTCTTCCTCCAGACTCTGGCACCTTGATTCCGAATGACATGTAAAAGTTGCTTTCATCCGAAAAAAGTACTTTGGACCACTGAGCAACAGTCCAGTGCTGCTTCTCTGTAGCCCAGGTCAGGCGCTTCTGCCGCTGTTTCTGGTTCAAAAGTGGGTTCATGCTTCCATCTGCTGAAAAGCTTTATGGAGATGAAGATTTCATTTTTCAGCACGACCTGGCACCTGCTCACAGTGCCAAAACCACTGGTAAATGGTTTACTGACCATGGTATTACTGTGCTCAATTGGCCTGCCAACTCTCCTGACCTGAACCCCATAGAGAATCTATGGGATATTGTGAAGAGAAAGTTGAGAGATGCAAGACCCAACACTCTGGATGAGCTTAAGGCCACTATCGAAGCATCTTGGGCCTCCATAGCACCTGAGCAGTGCCACAGGCTGATTGCCTCCATGCCACGCCGCATTGAAGCAGTCATTTCTGCAAAAGGATTCCCGACCAAGTATTAAGTGCATAACTGAACATAATTATTTGAAGGTTGACTTTTTTTGTTTTAAAAACACTTTTCTTTTATTGGTCGGATGAAATATGCTAATATTTTGAGATAGGAATTTTGGGTTTTCATGAGCTGTATGCCAAAATCATCAATATTAAAACAATAAAAGGCTTGAACTACTTCAGTTGTGTGTATTTGAATCTAAACTATATGAAAGTCTAATGTTTATCAGTACATTACAGAAAATAATGAACTTTATCACAATATGCTAATTTTTTGAGAAGATCCTGTATATTTACCTGCTTCCAGTGCCTCGGGTCTCCTCCATTCATCACAGCTGCACTTTTTTAGAATCAATTCCATCAATCTGATCGAATTGCATACCACCTTTCCATTAGTGGGCCCAAACAGTAATTTTTCATTGATGTTATGAACGATTTGGACGATCGTTCCTCCAGTGGAAAAATTCAGAGAAAGAAAATACCCCAAAAAACTCATACAGAATGCCAAATTTAGAGCCAAACACCACCGAGACCCCCCCAAAAAAGCAGACACCACACCCCATAGCAATTCAGATACCATATTACGGTTCATTACCAAATATAATGCCCAACATACAAATATTAGAAACATTTTAACCCACAGGTGGGAAATTCTACAACAAGACCCATTCCTACAAGGGTGCATTCCTAAGAAACCCGTTATAACGTACCGCAGAGCCCCGAATCTTCGTAATCTATTGGCACCGAGTAAGATCAGGGCCAAAACCATGATACCACCCGCACCAGCTGGCTCCTGTGCATGCAACAAAACACGCTGCCTGGCCTGCACATTCATAACCAACACGGACCATGTGGTAGCAACGAGCAATAAGATCATCTATCCAATCAAAAAACACATAGACTGCGACTGTAGACTGGTGATCTATGTAGCAACATGTCCCTGTAAGGTACAATATGTAGGACGTACGAGCCAACAACTACGAGACAGAATCGGACAGCACAAACGCAATATTCTAAAGGGTCTGGCCACACACAGCTTATCCAGACATTTTGATTTAGTTCACAATAGAAATGTCACTGAAGTCTCCTTTATAGCCTTGGAACACATCAACCCCCTAACAACCAATGCAGTCCAAACACTAAAAAACAGAGAGATGTTTTGGATCCAAACCCTAAAAACCCTGGTACCCCTGGGTCTCAATGAACAATTAGAAAAAACCTTTTAGTATAACTAATTCTGGTCTCATCACCCCTTGTATCGCTCTCTTTTTATCAAAACCTTTTTTTATTTTATTATTAGAGAGAATGTTATAACTACTACACAGATTGAATTATACATGTGGTCATTTAATCTAATCGGTTGATTATTATTATGTTTTTATATATTTTTTTATTATCGTGCAGTTATGCGCGCACAGGAGTGTATGTATGTTTGTGTATATGCTTATGTATGTGCAGGTGTGTGTATATATATGTATACATGCGCATACGTATGTATATTTTTCATACATTATTATATTATGGTTATTTTATGGGTCATCGCGATGATATGTGCATCTATCCATAATTATAGGGGCCACCATTCTTAAATGACAAGTACTTAACAGCAATGGCCCACTTTTTAATTTTTTTTATTATTTTATTGTTTTATAGGACCTAAATCATACCATATCTAATCTGTTCCTGTTTAAATAAACAATCTGTTCCTGTTTAAATAAACATTCTAGAATTTGACCACTAGAGGGGGCAATATGCCATATATGCATATATAGGCATTCTAAAATCACGATTTCCATTTACTGATGGTATTAATAATTATAAGTCTTCCTCCTAATAGGTTTGAGCTTGATGTCTCACTAAATGTCAAATATAATTAAAAGGTGGACATCCGCATTATATAGTTTTAAGACACCCTTCTCTTATCCAACAGCGGAGCACTGACCATATCAAACATGGTGGCTCAGGTTCCCTGCCCTTAGATGACGTTTTTTCCGCCTAAGCCTAAAACTACCAGTCTGGCGGCGGAACTATGACACTCACGTACGGCGAGCCCCGCCCACCCATACCAGCTGCCCTAGCTAGGAACTAATAGTATAGTGGGGGAGAGTGTCATCACTCACGTGGGGCGAACTCCGCCCACCTGCATCTGCCGCTCAATCCAAACGGAGAGAGCATTTAGGAGCTGGCGTGGCGTCTATCCACCACAAAGGCGCCACGCTAGTACGGACTGCTGCTGGGTAAGTGCTCTGACTCATGAGCTGATACACTTCTTTTACACTTTATATATTCAGCTCACGCCATATTATTAAGGACAAAACGGGGGGCATGCATTTATTACCATGCGTATCTATAAGGGGATTGTAACACAGTATCCACTGTACCATAGTCCTCTCTATGCTCTATGCTTAAGAGGTTTTTGTGCACACACCTATGTATGTATATACATATGAGCATGTATATATTTGTAATTAGTAGATGACAAAGTTATGTTGAACACCATGATAGTCTCCCCTTCCGCTTCCCTTCCGCCCCCCCTTTCCCCCCCTGTTCCTTTCCTCCCTTCACCCCCCCCCCCCCCCCCCCCGTTTTTACCTATATTCCCACACCAACAGAACCCGTTTCCTTCCCCCCTTTATCCCACCCCTATCCCCTGCCCATTCACCTTCACCAAGACTCATCCAAAGGATTTGGAAAGGGGGCTCCCCCCCTTTTTCTATCATTATCCCTTTTTTTTTTTTTTTTTTTTTTTTCTCGTTTATGGTATTTTTTAATCATCCTTTATCATGGTTTAACATAGGATGATGAACATCAAATATAAGTGTATTGTGACCTTGACCAATCGGATATTTTGAAGGCAGATTATATCTTATGGCCCAATTGGCCACTGAATCGTCTTTAGGATTATATTCGATATATTTGATCTCTGCTATTGGTCCTATGATGATTTTTGTCCTGTTTTTATCCTACTTCATTGCTTTGGTTTTATTTTGTGACTACATGGGTTTTTTATGCTCTTTCGTTCCAGTTGCTCCTACTTGTATGTATTTTGCCTGAGGAAGCGGGCTTGTGTCCCGTGAAACGCGTTGCAAATTGATTATTGTCTTGGAGTATTAAATTGATTAAATTTATATTGTCAACCATATAAAGTGGTCCTTTTCTCATTGGGGGTAGGCAAGTCCACCACTGCCACCCACATTTTAATTTGTTTTAATTTGGAATCATTTTTACTCTATTGGCGCCTCTGTTCCTCTTATAATTATTTGAAGGTTGACTTTTTTTGTTTTAAAAACACTTTTCTTTTATTGGTCGGATGAAATATGCTAATATTTTGAGATAGGAATTTTGGGTTTTCATGAGCTGTATGCCAAAATCATCAATATTAAAACAATAAAAGGCTTGAACTACTTCAGTTGTGTGTATTTGAATCTAAACTATATGAAAGTCTAATGTTTATCAGTACATTACAGAAAATAATGAACTTTATCACAATATGCTAATTTTTTGAGAAGATCCTGTATATTTACCTGCTTCCAGTGCCTCGGGTCTCCTCCATTCATCACAGCTGCACTTTTTTAGAATCAATTCCATCAATCTGATCGAATTGCATACCACCTTTCCATTAGTGGGCCCAAACAGTAATTTTTCATTGATGTTATGAACGATTTGGACGATCGTTCCTCCAGAGAACTGTATCATTAATGGCCACCGTAAGATGCCCTTTACTGCCTAGTGGCCACAGATATACAGTAGATATACTGATGAACAGCAATGCTTTTGGAGATACTTTTATAACCCTTTCCAGCTTTATGCAAGTCAACAATTCTTAATCGTAGATCTTCTGAGAGCTCTTTTGTACGAGGCATCATTCACATCAGGCAATGCTTCTTGGGAAAAGCAAACCCAAACTGGTAAGTGTTTTTTATAGGGGCAGCTGTAACCAACACCTCCAATCTCATCTTATTGATTGGACTCCAGCTGGCTAACACCTCACTCCAATTAGCTCTTGGAGATGTCATTAGTCTAGGGGTTCACATAATTTTTCCACCTGCACTGTGAATGTTTACAGGATGTTTGATAAAAACGTGGAAACATTTTATTATTTGTGTGGTATTTGTTTAACCACCTGAGCGGTCTGGACGAGCTGAGCTCGTCCAACACCGCCGGAGGTCGCCGCTCAGGCCCTGCTGGGCCGATTTTAATCAAATAAAAAGCAGCACACGCAGCCGGCACTTTGCCAGCCGCGTGTGCTGCCTGATCGCCGCCGCTCTGCGGCGATTCGCCGCGAGCAGCGGCGAAAGAGGGTCCCCCCAGCCGCCTGAGCCCAGCGTAGCCGGAACAAAAAGTTCCGGCCAGCGCTAAGGGCTGGATCGGAGGCGGCTGACGTCAGGACGTCGGCTGACGTCGATGACGTCACTCCGCTCGTCGCTATGGCGACGATATAAGCAAAACAAGGAAGGCCGCTTATTGCGGCCTTCCTTGTTTATTCTGGGCGCCGGAGGCGATCGGAAGATCGCCTCCGGAGCGCCCTCTAGTGGGCTTTCATGCAGCCAACTTTCAGTTGGCTGCATGAAATAGTTTTTTTTTTTATTCAAAAAAAACCCTCCCGCAGCCACCCTGGCGATATAATCAGAACGCCAGGGTGGTTAAAGAGACTCTGAAGTCTCAAAAAAATCAGGTTTTCACTTTAAAAACGTCTGTAACATAATTGCCCCACCTGAAACGCCACATACCCACAACTGAAAACTGGATTAATCACCCCAAACTCCCTGGGGCTGATTTCGGGGCTCCTTCCGTGTAGAGGCAGGCTTTGGGCAGTAGCTCTGCTTCTACTTGCGTCCATCTGTGTTGATCACTGCCTCTCCCAGTCCCAGTGTTGCCAACCGCCCGTAAATTTACGGGCAGCCCGTAATTTTTTATACAAATTAAGCTGCCTGTGAATTCCGTAAGGAATTCAGCAGCGTCCGTAAAAGGGCGGCCGATTGGCCGCCCGCTCTGTTTCAGGAGGACAGCGGCGCAGTGGAGGGAGAGCTGTGGGCAGCGGTGGAGAAGGGGGGCAATCTCCCCCCCCCTTCTCTCACCTTAGTGCTCTCCCTCCCTCGCTGACTGTCCCCCTCCTGATCTGTGCGGAGTGGCGCTTGGCAGCGGGCGGGACTTACCTTCCGTCTCGCTCCTGCGCCGGAAGTTCTGCTGCTCTGGTCTGGACCAGACCAGAGTAGCGGCAGATCATCCCGCGCCGGCGACGAGAGAAGATGCAGGTAAGTTCCGCTCACTGCCGCCTGCCACTGCCAGCCACTCAATCACTCAGTTCAGGAGGGGAGAGCGAGCTGCTCCCCTCCTGCTTTAGGGGGTCACCTGGCTACCCATGGGCACATATACATCTGGCTATATCTACTGGGCACATATAACCCTGGCTACATCTACTGGGCACATATACCTCTGGCTACATCTACTGGGCACATATAACCCTGGCTACATCTACTGGGCACATATAACCCTGGCTACATATACCTCTGGCTACATCTACTGGGCACATATAACCCTGGCTACATCTACTGGGCACATATAACCCTGGCTACATCTACTGGGCACATATAACCCTGGCTACATCTACTGGGCACATATAACCCTGGCTACATCTACTGGGCACATATAACCCTGGCTACATCTACTGGGCACATATAACCCTGGCTACATCTACTGGGCACATATAACCCTGGCTACATCTACTGGGCACATATAACCCTGGCTACATCTACTGGGCACATATAACCCTGGCTACATCTACTGGGCACATATAACCCTGCATACATCTACTGGGCACATATAACCCTGCATACATCTACTGGGCACATATAACCCTGGCTACATCTACTGGGCACATTTAACCCTGGCTACATCTACTGGGCACATATAACCCTGGCTACATCTACTGGGCACATATAACCCTGGCTACATCTACTGGGCACATATAACCCTGGCTACATCTACTGGGCACATATACATCTGGCTACATCTACTGGGCACATATAACCCTGGCTACATCTACTGGGCACATATAACCCTGGCTACATCTACTGGGCACATATACCTCTGGCTACATCTACTGGGCACATATAACCCTGGCTACATCTACTGGGCACATATAACCCTGGCTACATATACTGGGCACATATAACCCTGGCTACATCTACTGGGCACATATACCACTGGCTACATCTACTGGGCAAATATACCTCTGGCTACATCTACTGGGCTCATATAACCCTGGCTACATCTACTGGGCACATATAACCCTGGCTACATCTACTGGGCACATATAACCCTGGCTACATCTACTGGGCACATATAACCCTGGCTACATCTACTGGGCACATATAACCCTGGCTACATCTACTGGGCACATATAACCCTGCATACATCTACTGGGCACATATAACCCTGGCTACATCTACTGGGCACATATAACCCTGGCTACATCTACTGGGCACATATAACCCTGGCTACATCTACTGGGCACATATAACCCTGGCTACATCTACTGGGCACATTTAACCCTGGCTACATCTACTGGGCACATATACATCTGGCTACATCTACTGGGCACATATAACCCTGGCTACATCTACTGGGCACATATAACCCTGGCTACATCTACTGGGCACATATACCTCTGGCTACATCTACTGGGCACATATAACCCTGGCTACATCTACTGGGCACATATAACCCTGGCTACATATACTGGGCACATATAACCCTGGCTACATCTACTGGGCACATATACCCCTGGCTACATCTACTGGGCACATATACCTCTGGCTACATCTACTGGGATCATATAACCCTGGCTACATCTACTGGGCACATATAACCCTGGCTACATCTACTGGGCACATATAACCCTGGCTACATCTACTGGGCACATATAACCCTGGCTACATCTACTGGGCACATATACCTCTGGCTACATCTACTGGGATCATATAACCCTGGCTACATCTACTGGGCACATATAACCCTGGCTACATCTACTGGGCACATATAACCCTGGCTACATCTACTGGGCACATATACCTCTGGCTACATCTACTGGGCACATATAACCCTGGCTACATCTACTGGGCACATATAACCCTGGCTACATCTACTGGGCACATATACCTCTGGCTACATCTACTGGGCAAATATACCTCTGGCTACATCTACTGGGCACATATACCTCTGGCTACATCTACTGGGCTCATATAACCCTGGCTACATCTACTGGGCAGATATAACCCTGGCTACATCTACTGGGCAAATATACCTCTGGCTACATCTACTGGGCTCATATAACCCTGGCTACATCTACTGGGCACATATAACCCTGGCTACATATACCTCTGGCTACATCTACTGGGCACATATAACCCTGGCTACATCTACTGGGCACATATAACCCTGGTTACATCTACTGGGCACATATAACCCTGGCTACATCTACTGGGCACATATACCTCTGGCTACATCTACTGGGCACATATAACCCTGGCTACATCTACTGGGCAAATATACCTCTGGCTACATCTCAGGGCTGTGGAGTCGGAGTCGTGGAGTCGGAGTCGTGGAGTCGGGCAATTTTGGGTGCCTGGAGTCGGAGTCAGAGTCGGGAAAAAATGCACCGACTCCGACTCCGACTCCTAATGAATTTGTAACTGTAATTAAAATAGAAAATATGATAAAATGTTCTATTTCTCAGATAATAGTCATTAAAAATAATGTATATATACAGTATATATACAGTAATAGCTGTGCTTAGTCCACAAAAATGAAATAAACCAATCAAAATTAGTTACTTGTGCTGCTTTAATAAAGCAGTCCCCGTATTTTTAAGGTCAGATATACATATCTGATTGTGACTGTATATATGATGTGTACACAGGAATCTCTTATATATACTAAATAACATCTATGCTGTAAGAATAAAGCCTGATGTGTAGCTGTGTCACTAATAGAGATGGTCAACGAGATGGAAATAATTCTGCATTGATGCTGATTTATGCAAATGTATGCACTCCCTTTGCTGATGAAATAAAATAATTTGATATGTTATTAAAATTTGGTTTGGTGACTACAAATTAAAGGGTAACGGAGACGGATGAAAAGTAAAGTTTTATACATACCTGGGGCTTCCTCCAGCCCCCTTCAGGCTAATCAGTCCCTCACTGTCCTCCACCACCCGGATCTTCTGCTATGAGTCCTGGTAATTCAGCCAGTCAGTGCTGTCCGGCCGCATGCCGCTCCCACAGCCAGGAACATTCTGCACCTGCGCAATAGTGCTGCACAGGTGTAGTATGCTCCTGGCGGCGGAGTGTGTGCATGCGCACTACGCCTGACTGGCTCAAGTACCTGGACTCATTCACCTGCAGAGTACCTGCACATCATTCTTACATGTACCCACACTTACATTGCCTAGGGCCTGATAGATGTTCTTTGTTCCGGTTTGTACCTTTTACAAGTACTCTTACCAAGGACTAGTTTTAGTCTAAAGGGAATAAATATAGTAGTCTACATATCCTTCTCACTTCAGTTGTCTTGTAAAATTCCTAAGCGTTGGCAGTTAAGAGACGAATTTTATGTTACATACTTTTAATCAACAAAATTGTAATATGCAAATTAGAGGAGTCGGAGTCGTGGAGTCGGAGTCGGAGGAATTCTAAACTGAGGAGTCGGAGTCGGAGTCGGTGGATTTTTGGACCGACTCCACAGCCCTGCTACATCTACTGGACTCATATAACCCTGGCTACATCTACTGGGCACATATAACCCTGGCTACATATACCTCTGGCTACATCTACTGGGCACATATAACCCTGGCTACATCTACTGGGCACATATAACCCTGCATACATCTACTGGGCACATATAACCCTGGCTACATCTACTGGGCACATATACCTCTGGCTACATCTACTGGGCACATATACCTCTGGCTACATCTACTGGGCACATATACCTCTGGCTACATCTACTGGGCACATATACCTCTGGCTACATCTACTGGGCACATATAACCCTGGCTACATCTACTGGGCACATATAACCCTGGCTACATCTACTGGGCACATATAACCCTGGCTACATCTACTGGGCACATATAACCCTGGCTACATCTACTGGGCACATATAACCCTGGCTACATCTACTGGGCACATATAACCCTGGCTACATCTACTGGGCACATATAACCCTGGCTACATCTACTGGGCACATTTAACCCTGGCTACATCTACTGGGCACATATACATCTGGCTACATCTACTGGGCACATATAACCCTGGCTACATCTACTGGGCACATATACCTCTGGCTACATCTACTGGGCACATATAACCCTGGCTACATCTACTGGGCACATATAACCCTGGCTACATCTACTGGGCACATATACCTCTGGCTACATCTACTGGGCACATATACCCCTGGCTACATCTACTGGGCACATATACCTCTGGCTACATCTACTGGGCACATATAACCCTGGCTACATCTACTGGGCACATATACCTCTGGCTACATCTACTGGGCACATATACCCCTGGCTACATCTACTGGGCACATATACCCCTGGCTACATCTACTGGGCACATATACCCCTGGCTACATCTACTGGGCACATATACCTCTGGCTACATCTACTGGGCACATATAACCCTGGCTACATCTACTGGGCACATATAACCCTGGCTACATCTACTGGGCACATATACCCCTGGCTACATCTACTGGGCACATATACCTCTGGCTACATCTACTGGGCACATATAACCCTGGCTACATCTACTGGGCACATATAACCCTGGCTACATCTACTGGGCACATATACCTCTGGCTACATCTACTGGGCACATATACCCCTGGCTACATCTACTGGGCACATATAACCCTGGCTACATCTACTGGGCACATATAACCCTGGCTACATCTACTGGGCACATATACCTCTGGCTACATCTACTGGGCACATATACCCCTGGCTACATCTACTGGGCACATATACCCCTGGCTACATCTACTGGGCACATATACCCCTGGCTACATCTACTGGGCACATATACCCCTGGCTACATCTACTGGCACATATACCTCTGGCTACATCTACTGGGCACATATAACCCTGGCTACATCTACTGGGCACATATATACCTCTGGCTACATCTACTGGGCACATATACCTCTGGTTACATCTACTGGGCACATATAACCCTGGCTACATCTACTGGGCTCATATAACCCTGGCTACATCTACTGGGCACATATAACCCTGGCTACATCTACTGGGCACATATAACCCTGGCTACATCTACTGGGCACATATAACCCTGGCTACATCTACTGGGCACATATAACCCTGGCTACATCTACTGGGCACATATAACCCTGGCTACATCTACTGGGCACATATAACCCTGGCTACATCTACTGGGCACATATAACCCTGGCTACATCTACTGGGCACATATAACCCTGGCTACATCTACTGGGCACATATAACCCTGGCTACATCTACTGGGCACATATAACCCTGCATACATCTACTGGGCACATATAACCCTGCATACATCTACTGGGCACATATAACCCTGGCTACATCTACTGGGCACATTTAACCCTGGCTACATCTACTGGGCACATATAACCCTGGCTACATCTACTGGGCACATATAACCCTGGCTACATCTACTGGGCACATATAACCCTGGCTACATCTACTGGGCACATATACCTCTGGCTACATCTACTGGGCACATATACCTCTGGCTACATCTACTGGGCACATATAACCCTGCCTACATATACTGGGGACATATAACTCTGCCTACATATACTGGGGACATATACCTCTGGCTACATATACTGGGCACATATAACCCTGGCTACATCTACTGGGCACATATAACCCTGGCTACATCTACTGGGCACATATAACCCTGGCTACATCTACTGGGCACGTATACCTCTGGCTACATCTACTGGGCACATATAACCCTGCATACATCTACTGGGCACATATAACCCTGGCTACATCTACTGGGCACATATAACCCTGGCTACATCTACTGGGCACATATAACCCTGGCTACATCTACTGGGCACATATACCTCTGGCTACATCTACTAGGCACATATAACCCTGCATACATCTACTGGGCACATATAACCCTGGCTACATCTACTGGGCACATATAACCCTGGCTACATCTACTGGGCACATATAACCCTGGCTACATCTACTGGGCACATATAACCCTGGCTACATCTACTGGGCACATATAACCCTGGCTACATCTACTGGCACATATAACCCTGGCTACATATACCTCTGGCTACATCTACTGGGCACATATAACCCTGGCTACATCTACTGGGCACATATAACCCTGGCTACATCTACTGGGCACATATAACCCTGCATACATCTACTGGGCACATATAACCCTGGCTACATCTACTGGGCACATATACCTCTGGCTACATCTACTGGGCACATATACCTCTGGCTACATCTACTGGGCACATATAACCCTGGCTACATCTACTGGGCACATATAACCCTGGCTACATCTACTGGGCACATATAACCCTGGCTACATCTACTGGGCACATATAACCCTGGCTACATCTACTGGGCACATATAACCCTGGCTACATCTACTGGGCACATATAACCCTGGCTACATCTACTGGGCACATATAACCCTGGCTACATCTACTGGGCACATATAACCCTGCATACATCTACTGGGCACATATAACCCTGCATACATCTACTGGGCACATATAACCCTGGCTACATCTACTGGGCACATTTAACCCTGGCTACATCTACTGGGCACATATAACCCTGGCTACATCTACTGGGCACATATAACCCTGGCTACATCTACTGGGCACATATAACCCTGGCTACATCTACTGGGCACATATACCTCTGGCTACATCTACTGGGCACATATACCTCTGGCTACATCTACTGGGCACATATAACCCTGCCTACATATACTGGGGACATATAACTCTGCCTACATATACTGGGGACATATACCTCTGGCTACATATACTGGGCACATATAACCCTGGCTACATCTACTGGGCACATATAACCCTGGCTACATCTACTGGGCACATATAACCCTGGCTACATCTACTGGGCACGTATACCTCTGGCTACATCTACTGGGCACATATAACCCTGCATACATCTACTGGGCACATATAACCCTGGCTACATCTACTGGGCACATATAACCCTGGCTACATCTACTGGGCACATATAACCCTGGCTACATCTACTGGGCACATATACCTCTGGCTACATCTACTAGGCACATATAACCCTGCATACATCTACTGGGCACATATAACCCTGGCTACATCTACTGGGCACATATAACCCTGGCTACATCTACTGGGCACATATAACCCTGGCTACATCTACTGGGCACATATAACCCTGGCTACATCTACTGGGCACATATAACCCTGGCTACATCTACTGGGCACATATAACCCTGGCTACATATACCTCTGGCTACATCTACTGGGCACATATAACCCTGGCTACATCTACTGGGCACATATAACCCTGGCTACATCTACTGGGCACATATAACCCTGCATACATCTACTGGGCACATATAACCCTGGCTACATCTACTGGGCACATATACCTCTGGCTACATCTACTGGGCACATATACCTCTGGCTACATCTACTGGGCACATATAACCCTGGCTACATCTACTGGGCACATATAACCCTGGGCTACATCTACTGGGCACATATAACCCTGGCTACATCTACTGGGCACATATAACCCTGGCTACATCTACTGGGCACATATAACCCTGGCTACATCTACTGGGCACATATAACCCTGGCTACATCTACTGGGCACATATAACCCTGGCTACATCTACTGGGCACATTTAACCCTGGCTACATCTACTGGGCACATATACATCTGGCTACATCTACTGGGCACATATAACCCTGGCTACATCTACTGGGCACATATAACCCTGGCTACATCTACTGGGCACATATACATCAGGCTACATCTACTGGGCACATATATACCTCTGGCTACATCTACTGGGCACATATAACCCTGGCTACATCTACTGGGCACATATAACCCTGGCTACATCTACTGGGCACATATAACCCTGGCTACATCTACTGGGCACGTATACCTCTGGCTACATCTACTGGGCACATATAACCCTGCATACATCTACTGGGCACATATAACCCTGGCTACATCTACTGGGCACATATAACCCTGGCTACATCTACTGGGCACATATACCTCTGGCTACATCTACTAGGCACATATAACCCTGCATACATCTACTGGGCACATATAACCCTGGCTACATCTACTGGGCACATATACCTCTGGCTACATCTACTGGGCACATATAACCCTGCATACATCTACTGGGCACATATAACCCTGGCTACATCTACTGGGCACATATACCTCTGGCTACATCTACTGGGCACATAGACCCTGGCTACATCTACTGGGCACATATAACCCTGCATACATCTACTGGACACATATAATCCTGGCTACATCTACTGGGCACATATAACCCTGGCTACATCTACTGGGCACATATAACCCTGGCTACATCTACTGGGCACATATAACCATGGCTACATCTACTGGGCACATATAACCCTGGCTACATCTACTGGGCACATATAACCCTGGCTACATCTACTGGGCACACATAACCCTGGCTACATCTACTGGGCACAAATACCTCTGGCTACATCTACTGGGCACATATAACCCTGCATACATCTACTGGGCACATATAACCCTGGCTACATCTACTGGGCACATATAACCCTGGCTACATCTACTGGGCACATATAACCCTGGCTACATATACTGGGCACATATAACCCTGGCTACATATACTGGCACATATAACCCTGGCTACATATACTGGGCACATATAACCCTGCCTACATATACTGGGGACATATAACTCTGCCTACATATACTGGGGACATATACCTCTGGCTACATATACTGGGCACATATACCCCTGCCTACATATACTGGGGACATATACCTCTGGCTACATATACTGGGCACATATATCTGCTGGCTACATATACTGAGGACACTGGCTGTTTGCCATTATGTGCATTTACTGGTGAAAAGCTGTTTCTTATTATGTGCATTTACTGGTGAAATGCTGTCTCTTATTATGTGCATTTACTGGTGCAAAGCTGTCTCTTATTATGTGCATTTACTGGTGAAAAGCTGTCTCTTATGTTCATTTACTGGTGAAAAGCTGTCTCTCATTACGTGCATTTACTGGTGAAAAGCTGTCTCTCATTACGTGCATTTACTGGTGAAAAGCTGTCTCTCATTACGTGCATTCACTGGTGAAAAGCTGTCTGTCATTACGTGCATTTACTGGTGAAACGCTGTCTCTCATTATGTGTATTTACTTGCCATGCCCACTTTAGTCGCCGCAAATTTCCTCGAACATGTTGCCCCCTACCCATTTGACTGCCCCCTCATATGTGCCAGTCTAGAACCGGCCCTGTACCCCTGCCTACATATACTGGGCACATATACCCCTGGCTACCTGTTCTGGGGACATCTCTCCCCCTGGCTACCTGTTCTGGGGACATCTATACCCCTGGCCACCTATTCTGGGGACACCTATAGACCTGGGGCTACCTATTTTTGGGGAACCACTGCTGTCAGATTAAATGTATTTTGGGGAACAGCTGCCAGATTATGTGTATGTTGGGGGAATCGCTGCTGCCAGATTACATCTATTTTTTGGGAACCACTGCCATATTATCTGTATTTTGGAAGAACCTCTGCCAGATTACGTGGATTTTTGGTGAAATGCTGTAAGATTACATGTATTTTGGGGGAAGGGGGGAAACACTATGGCAGAGCTCAAACTTCCCTGGCAGACCTTTCACAGCAATATTAAAATCATGTATATTTGGCTCCACCCATGACCACGCCCACATTCGGTTGCGTGGCCACGCCCATTTTTCGGCGTGCTGCGCGGCGCAGGGGGTTTTGTCAGTAACAAAATTCTTTTGTCAGTAAATTTTAGGTATTTATCAGTAAAAAAGAACGTAAAAGGTTGGCAACACTGCCCAGTCCCCGCCCCTCTCAGTCTTCTTTCACTCAGAGGGAGGCGTGGAGAGGCATCGATCAGCGCAGATTGCCTCCCCGGGCAGCAAAATCCATGACCAGGAAAGTCGTGGATTTTTGCCCCGGGGGTTAGGGGTGATTGAGTTTTCAGCCGCGGGGATGCGGCGTTTTAGGTGGGGCAATTATGTTAAAGAAGTTTTAAAAGTAAAAACCTCATTTTTTGGAGGCTTCAGAGTCTCTTTAAGCAGACTGTGATTGTCTATTGTTGTAACTTAGATGAAGATCAGATCACATTTTATGACCAATTTGTGCAGAAAATCATATAATACCAAAGGGTTCACATACTGGCAGAATGAGCTGCGCATCGCCAGCGCCGGGGAAGTGTTTGTAGCACAGCAGCAGCCATCTCCAGGTCTCCGAGCTCTCTCATTAATTGATACAGGATGACCTTGCTGCTTCTGCGCCAATTGACTCGCCAAAGGTCAGTAAATAAATTACAGGCCCTAATAAAGATTACACGGCTGCCGGAGTCTCCCAGGTTTAATACAGAGTTATCGCCCGTCTGAAAATCAATGTCATTTGGAGAAAACATGTCTTCGTCTAAGGAATGCATTAACATGAAAAATAATAGCTATTTTCTGTAAAGGTTACAGCCGACGCGGTGTGTTTTATGGAATCTGTCACATCCTGACGGAGGAGCCAGCAGCACGCATTTCCATAATTTATGGGAAGGGTTCACAGGATGGCGCTCGGAGAGGCGCGTTGGCGCAACTTTTACAGAGGTGTTAAATGGAAAAACACAACACTTAGCTATTTCTTATACTAGAGTTTTTCTTTCTTTCTTTCTTTGTTTGTATGTGATTTGAACAATCATTATTATTTATTAAGCCTTTGTGAAGTCTACCAAATTAGCATGGTATTGAACAACCCATCTGGAAGTTTCACGCAAAAAAGGAGGGAAACGGCAGAAATGCGCTTCAATGGAGAACTGTTCACAAAGGGCTACAAATTCAAAAGAACCTTGAAAACAAAAAAGACAAAAGTGAGGAGTGGTGGTGGTGGAGGGGAAGGGGGGGGGGGGGGGGGGGGGGGTGGCAACGCTGTTTTTTCACCCTTACAAACAAGGCTAAAGAAAAAGCATGACGAGTGTCGTAGGCACTGTAACTACTATGAAATCACTAAACGACCTTGAGAGATGGATTTGGTAAAGAACATCCCTCTCTTCTACCCCCTTTCCCAAAAATCAGTCCTTGCAGGGAGGACCCAAGAAAGTTAGGATCTTGTAGAGGGGCGTAACTTAAAGAGAACCTGAGATGGGACTTCAGGCTATATTTATACTTGGGGCTTCCTCCAGCTTTATGAGGTTCATGGGCTCCCTCCTGGGCATCTCCTTTCTCTTCCAATTCTCTCCGGTAATCTGGCCGGCCGTGCTCTTCTGCGCAGCCAGGAGTAGACGCAGAACCCTCCCAGGCATGGGAGCGCAGTTGGGGTGTGTCCATGGTCGGGCCACACATGCGCAGGAGCGCACGACTTACCGCGACTGGCCAGATTACCTGAGAAAATTAGAAGAGAACAGAGTCGGCCTGGAGGAAGGCAAGGGAGCACACGAGCCTCAGGAGGCTGGAGGAAGCCCCAGGTAAGTATAAATATAGCCTGGAGGCTGGAGTCCTATCTCAAGTACCTTTTTAAATACGGTAAGCTAGCCTAGACCCCCCCCCCCCCAGCAAAATTCAGCAGGCCGCCCCATGTATAAATTTAACATCATGCTTATTTATAATTAGCATAATATTTGCATCATATACAGATAAAAATCAGCGCCTGTTAATAATTAAAGCAGCTGAACAAGTGACCAGTCCAAAGTCCAACAGAATGACAGTATGTCAAGGTATTTTCAGCGCTTATCAGATATAAATCCACCCAGTGATCAGATACACTTCAGTGACAATCCACCAATCGGAATAAGATCAAGGCTTACCAGCCTATATCAGCCCAAGTCACAAGGCTGTATATGGAATTTGGCGTATATTCCCTCTCCCAGGAATTGATCTTTAGGTCACTTTTAGATGCCTCCTCCGAACACATATGCAAATCAGCCCACATCGGTCCAGATAAATAGGATTAGTACGGCAGTATGGAATGAAATAAAGCAAAAACGGTCTAGGTGTACTTTATACTGTTTTTAATTTAAGATTTTAAAAGCAATATAGGTACACAAATGTTAGTATAAAATCATACTCACATATGGGGACCTGTGTCACAGGGTACCCCACGATTAGAAAGCCCCTGGTAAAAGTGTCCCAGCAGGGAACGGGTAATGGTGCCACCTGTTTCCTTCCTGACTAGTTTCGCTCTCTGGGGCATCTGCAGGGAACTACTACTTCTTCAGGCATCAGCTTGGACTACTTGGCATTCCATTGACTATCCCTAATGTTTACAAGAGAGTCCTCCTTAAAGCCCCACAGCTTTTCATTTTTGAATGCATTTGCCAGAACAATATCTTAAACTGACTATGAATAAAAAGGAATGAAAAAAACCTTGTATTTGCAACATAATATAGGGAAATATCTACAGCACCAGTCTATAGATCCTCAGTGGTTTACTGCATCCTGCACACTCCTAGTCAGGCAGTACACTACCCCTCTGGGGAAGGGTAGTGATTCCAGGCTGTTGTAGCCATGTATCTCTCTGCTGACTGATAAGGGGCCCATACACTCAGCCGATTTTCTGGCCGACCGATCGATCCCGATCGATCGATCGATAGATCGATTGCAAATCGGTTGGCCAATCGACCGATCGATGGCCGATTTCGATCGATTTCGATGGATTTCCATCGAACTGGCAGGGTGGAAAATTTAGGTCGATCTGATGAGATTGCTTATCAGTTTGCATTGGCCTTAATGGAAATCTGATGGCAAAAAAATGCCATCAGATCGAATTTCAATAGATTTCAAACTGAAATCTATTGGAATTCTATCCTGGTAAAAAAAGTTCTAAAAACGCATCAGATAGATCATCAGATGCATTTCTTATCTATCTGCTGCCAATCTGACGAGTGTATGGGCACCTATAACCAACCATGCTAGCAGGAAGGTGTGGCTTCGGACTGAGTGGTGCGCGTAGGGGGGGGGGGGGGGTTGAGGTGTGCACAAGCAGCTGTAAGTTGCTATAGAATAGACTAGATGACTCCCCCCTTTCCTTCGCGACCACATCAATCTCCTAGAGAAAGTGATTTCCTGGTCAGTGTGTAAGAAAATGATCAAGCATTGAACAAGAAGATGTCAATTTTACTAGTTTTATATTTTTATGAAATTTAATCTGCTAAAAATGTCACGTGGTGAGTACCAAGCTTAAAGCGGACCCAAACCAAACCTTTTTTTTAATTCAAAGTATTTAGTTGCACCACTCTGACACATACAAAGATAACTAAACACTCCTTCAAGCCTATGATCATTTCAGTGCATGCTTTTCACCCTTCTCTTTTCCTAACTAGGTTTATACAGGTGGCAGCCATTAGCAATTCCTCCTTTACCGGACACCTCCTACTCCACCAGACTGCTGGATTCTGTCCCGGCAATATGAAAGGAAGGGAGGGGTTCCTCCAATAATTGTAAAATATTTTATATTTGTCATCATGCAGCTGAAAAAAGGCAGCTATTAATTATTATAATTTAAAAAATAGATTTTATTTCGGAAATCTTGTATTTTTAATTTGGGTCCACTTTAATGCAGCATTAGAAAGGTGTGAGGCGCTGACTTACCTGGAGGCTTCCCGATACTGCTGCCTTGGTGCAAGGTGTGAATAGAGATGTCGTGAACCTCCGATTTTCGGTTCGCGAACCTTCGCGGAAGGTTCGAACTTTGAAAAACAGAAAAAATTATGCTGGCCACAAAAGTGATGGAAAAGATGTTTCAAGGGGTCTAACACCTGGAGGGGGGCATGGCGGAGTGGGATACATGCCCAAAGTCCCGGGGAAAAATCTGGATTTGACGCAAAGCAGCGTTTTAAGGGCAGAAATCACATTAAATGCTAAATTGCAGGCCTAAAGTGCTTTCAAACATCTTGCATGGGTATACATCAATCAGGGAGGGTAATTAGAGTTCTGCTTCACACTGACACACCAAACTCACTGTGTAACGCACCGCAAACAGCTGTTTGCATAGTGACGGCCGTGCTGGACTGGTGCGCAACATGGCCAGAGTTTAGGCCGTGGCGTTTTTCAAGCCCATATGGTCGCCGGGCTGTGGTAGCTTAATGATAGAACAGTGACTGTCCAGCTGATCAAATTTGGTCTGACCACAATGAAGCAACGACCTTATTATCTTTTGTGTGCCACCCCCACCCGAGACACTCAAATAGCCGGCGATCATTGCTTCATTGTGATACGCAAGCCCCTTCACCGCGGCAAGGTAATGATCACGAAGGGGGATGGGCACATGTACATGCCTTTTGTTTTTTTGTTGCAGACGCCCGCAGTGCAGCCAGAAAAATTAGCCAGGCATGTACACGCACCAGAAAAATTAGTGTAGCGGCCGCTGCTAGCAGCAGCCTTAAAAATTCAGGAATCCGCCTAGAGTCCTGGGCCCTGTTGGTGGTGGCGGAGAAGGCAAGCGGTCGTGCAGTAGCCCTCCGTGATCCATTCCTTATTCATTTTGATAAAGGTCAGGTACTGAACACTGTCGTGACTTAGGCGACTTCTCTTCTCAGTAACTATGCCTCCAGCTGCACTGAAGGTCCTTTCTGACAGGACGCTAGCGGCAGGGCAAGAGAGAAGTTGTATGGCAAATTGGGACAGCTCTGGCCACAGGTCAAGCCTGCGCAACCAGTAGTCCAAGGGTTCATCGTCGCTTTTCGCAGTGTCTACATCCACACTCAAGGCCAGGTAGTCGGCTACCTGCTGGTCCAGGCGTTGGTGGAGGGTGGATCCGGAAGGACTATGGCAAGGAGTTGGACTAAAGAACGTCCGCATGTCCGACATCACCCTGAGATCGCTGGAGCGTCCTGTCCTTGCCTGCGTGGACTTGGGAGGAGGAGGGTTACTGCCAGTGGTACCTTGATTGCGTTGTGCAGCCACATCACCCTTAAACGCATTGTAAAGCATCATCGACAGCTTGTTCTGAAAGTGCTGCATCCTTTCCGCCTTGTGTTGAGTTGGTAACAGGTCCGCCACTTTGTGCCTGTACCGAGGGTCTAGTAGCGTGGCCACCCAGCACAGGTCATTCGCCTTGAGTTTTTTGATACGGGGGTCCCTCAACAGGCTAGACAACATGAAAGAGGACATCTGCACAAAGCTGGATGCAGACATACTCTCCATCTCCTCTTGCTCTTTCTCAGTGACGGGATGCAACTCCTCTTCCTCACCCCAGCCACGAACAATACCGCGGGAACGTGGAGAAGCAGAAGCCCCCTGTGACGGCTGCCGCGGTTGTTCTTCTTCCGCCGCCTCTTCCTGCTCCACAGAAACACCTTCCTCATCATCACCATCATCAGAGTCTGACTCCTCTCCTTCCCCACACGTCTCCTCTTCTTCCTCCTCCTCCCCCCTCTGTGCTGCCGCAGGTGTTGTGGGAACATCGGGTTCGGGTGTAAATGGCTCCCATGACTCCTGCTGCCATAACTCTTCTCGTTCACGCTCCTCCACAGCTGTATCCACCACTCTACGCACGACATGCTCCAGGAAGTAGGCGTAGGGGATCAAGTCACTGATGGTGCCCTCATCGCGACTCACCAGTTTGGTCACCTCCTCAAAGGGCTCCATGACCCTGCATGCATATCGCATCCATGTCCAGTTGTTGGGCCACAACATCCCTATCCTCCCAGATTGTGTCCTTGTACTGTAATGATACAGGTACTAGGTGACGGCTTTCTCCTGGTCTAGCAGGCGAGAGAACATCAGCAGGGTGGAATTCCAGCGAGTCGGGCTATCGCAAATCAGGCGTCTCACCGGCAAGTTGTTTCTACGCTGAATGTCCGCAAAGCGTGCCATGGCCTTGTAAGAGCGCCTGAAATGCCCACACAACTTCCTGGCCTGCTTCAGGACTTCCTCTATGCCTGGGTACTTGGACACAAATCTTTGCACGACCAGATTCAGCACATGTGCCATGCAGGGTATGTGTGTCAGCTTTCCCAAATTCAACGCAGCAATGAGATTGCTGCCGTTGTCACACACCACGTTGCTGATCTCAAGGTTGTGCGGGGTCAGCCATTGCTCCACCTGTTTGTTAAGAGGAGCCAGGAGAGCTGCTCCAGTGTGACTCTCCGCTTTCAGGCAAGACTTGTCTAACACTGCGTGACACCGTCGTACCTGGCATGCAGCATAGGCCCTGGGGTGCTGGGGCTGTGTAGCTGGAGAGGAGATCGCGGCACCAGCCAAGGAGGAGGAGGAGGATGACGACAGCGAAGCGGTGGTAGCCGGATGGAGAGGAGGTGGCTGGAGGCCTGCCTGCAAGCCGTGGAGGTGTGACAAGTCGGTCCGCTGCGCAGCCACGTACTCCCTGCTTGCTGCCATCGGTCACCAGGTTGACCCAATGGGCTGTGCATGTAATGTAGTGGCCATGCCCGTGCTTGGCAGACCAGGCATCCGTGGTCAGGTGGACCCTTGACCCAATGCTGTGTGCCAGAGATGACACCACTTGCCTCTCAACTGCACGGTACAGTTTGGGTATGGCCTTTTGTGAAAAATAATTGCGGCCTGGTATCTTCCACTGCGGTGTACCAATGGCCACAAACTTACGGAAAGCCTCCGACTCCACCAGCTTGTATGGTAATAGCTGGCAAGCTAATAGTTCCGCCACGCCAGCTCTTAGACGCCGGGCAAGACAGTGACTTTCAGACATTTGCTTCTTACACTCAAATACTTCCTTCACAGACAGCTGGGTACTGCTGTGGGCAGAGGAGAAGGAACCGCTGAAGTGAAGAGGTGGTGTGGAGGAGGGTGGCTATGAACGTCCAAGGGAGAAAGTGGATGAAGACGATGCACCTGAAGGAGGAAGAGGAGAAGGAGGGTGGCTTGTCTTTTGAGGGGTGCTGCTTTTCCTCAGGTGTTCTTGCCATAGCTGTTTGTGCCTTCTCTCCAGGTGCCTTCGCAAGGCACTTGTCCCTACGTGAGAGTTGGCCTTTCCACGGCTCAATTTTAGCTGGCAGAGACAACAGATGGCTTTGCTCCGATCTGAGACACACACGTGAAAAAATTTCCAAACCGCTGAGCCCCCCTGGGGTGATGGCGCTACGGTGGCATCAGCAGCTGACGTTGAAGGGCATATTGGCTGGCTGGCCATAGCTGGCGATACATGGCGCCGGACACTGCCCCCAGCTGTTTCTGAGGACGAGCTCCCTCTGCTTCTATCATGGAGTCGTCTCCTCCTACTCCTCTCTGACTCCTCCTCTGAACTGTCCCCATGATCATCTCCTCTACCGGGAACATATGTGGTATCCGTATAATCGTCATCATAATCCTCCTGGCTAGCTTCGCTTTCCTCAGACACCTCCTCAACTGCACCAACTTCAGGTGGTTCATCATCCCCCTCCTCACACATTACGTCCATACTATCGCCACCTAACTCAGACGTATGAGGTGGTGTACCTGCGCCTTCTTCTTGTTGTTGCAGTAGTGTGTGTGTGAATCAGTGATTTCACCACCACCACCAAATAACTCCTGCGAAGTGTCAAATGCAGCAGATGTGGTGCTTGTTGTAGCGCTGGTCGCTGCGGGAGATGGGGTGTTCTGTGTTAAATAGTCTGAGCACTGTATTTTGGGCCAGGTCCGCACGAAATCACAGCAACACCACCTCGCACAGACCTGCCGGTGCCTGGTGGCCTTCCTCTGGGTCTGCCTCTACCTCTTCCTCTACCTGGTTTGTCCATTTTGTCCATCTTGGGGACAAAATGGACAAACACTGTATATGCAGTGAGCTGGGTTCACTCAACACAACAGGTAGTTAGATGCAGTGAGCTGAGTTCACTGAACAGTAAAGGTACTTAGATGCAGTGAGGTGGGTTCACTGAACAATAAAGGTACTTAGATGCAGTGAGGTGGGTTCACTGAACAATAAAGGTACTTAGATGCAGTGAGCTGGGTTCACTGAATACAACAGGTAGTAAGATGCAGTAAGCTGTGTTCACTGAACAATAAAGGTACTTAGATGCAGTGAGCTTTGTTCACTGAACACAACAGGTAGTAAGATGCAGTGAGCTGGGTTCACTGAACAATAAAGGTACTTAGATGCAGTGAGCTGGGTTCACTGAATACAACAGGTAGTAAGATGCAGTGAGCTGGGTTCACTGAACAGTAAAGATACTTAGATGCAGTGAGCTGGGTTCACTGAACAGTAAAGGTACTTAGATGCAGTGAGCTGGGTTCACTGAACAGTAAAGGTACTTAGATGCAGTGAGCTGGGTTCACTGAATACAACAGGTAGTAAGATGCAGTGAGCTGGGTTCACTGAACAGTAAAGGTTCTTAGATGCAGTGAGCTGGGTTCACTGAACACAACAGGTAGTTAGATGCAGTGAGCTGGGTTCACTGAACAATAAAGGTACTTAGATGCAGTGAGCTAGGTTCACTGAATACAACAGGTAGTAAGATGCAGTGAGCTGGGTTCACTGAACAGTAAAGGTACTTAGATGCAGTGAGCTGGGTTCACTGAACACAAAGCTAGGTATATGCAGTGATGAGGTGGGTTAAGTAAACACAACAGATACTGGGTATATGCAGTACTGGGCAGTACAATGTGCAGCTCCCTGTCACACACACAGGTAGTCACTGAATGTGCTGGGCTGCTGGCAGTGGCACACACACTATCAATTAGCAAGGCTGTGCATGCAACAAAAGTGTCAGTTTGACACACAGAAAAAAAAAAAGTACAGGATGAGCTCTGAAAAAAGCTATTGAGGGGTGCTATAAAAGCAATAACAATCAGCCAGGAGCAAGCTAAGCAGCCAAGAACCTAACTAATCTGTCCCTAGAAGAACAAGTCTGCAGCAGCTGTCCCTAGTCTGTCTCTAGCAGGCACACGAGTGAGGCTAATGGCCACCACAGCCTGCCTTATATAAGGGGGGGGGGGGGGGGCTCCAGGGCTTAGTGTAGCCTGAATGGCTACAATGTGCCTCCTGACTGTGATGCAGAGGGTCAAAGTTGACCCTCATAGTGCATTATGGGGCGAATCGAACTACTGCAAAAGTTCGCCTGGTGCAGGCGAACGCGAACCCCCAAAGTTCGCCTGGAACCGTTCACCGGCGAACCGTTCGGTACATCTCTAGGTGTGAACTGATACCAGTCATGCCAAAAACATGTCACAGATTACACTCATCACTGAATCTGCACAGCTAGTTTTTGCCTTGTAAATATGCATGTGCCAGTTTTTAGCATTAATTTAGCACATTTACATTACAGCAGGGAATCAACCTTTCCCCTTTCTGTATATTAACATACATAAGTCTCCAGAGTTCTTATAACGCCATCCAAGACTTCTTCTTTTCTTCTTTGTCTCCTTCTCTGCCGACTCTTCACAACTTGCTAGCAGAGTAGTCCCCTTCTCCTGAGTTCTTCATATGGCAGCCAAGGCTTCTTCTTTTCTTCTACATCTTCTTCTTTGACGACTCTTCACATCTTGCTAGCAGAGAAGTCCCCTTCTTCAGAGTTCTTATAGCAGCACCCAAGAACAACAACAACAACAACAAATAACATTTGTAAAGCGCTTTTCTCCCGTGGGACTCAAAGCGCATAAGCATGGCTCCGACCATCGTGGTACAGGGGAAGAATTTTATAAATCTGGAAATGCCAGGCTAAACAGGTGGCTTTTTAGTCTGGATTTAAATAGCTCCAGGGATGGTGCTGTCTTTACTGGGTGTGGTAGGGAGTTCCAAAGAGTAGGGGCAGCATGACAGAAGGCTCTGTCTCCAGATTTTTTGAGGTGCACTCTGGGAGTGACCAAGTTTATAGAACTTGCTGATCTGAGGTTGTGAGAGGTGTGGTGCAGCTTCAGCAAGTCCTTCATGTATCCAGGGCCCAGATTGTGCAGGGATTTGAATGTCAGCAGTCCAATCTTGAAGAGTATTCTCCATTCTACTGGTAGCCAGTGCAGTGAGCGAAGGATCGGTGTAATGTGACAGTGGCGAGGCTGGTTTGTTAGCAATCTGGCAGCAGCATTCTGCACTAATTGCAGGCGACGCAAGTCTTTTTTGGGGAGGCCAGCATAAAGGGCATTGCAGTAGTCCAGCCGTGATGTGATGAAGGCGTGGACTAGGGTTTGAAGATCCTCTGGGGGAATCAGATGTTTAATCTTTGCAATGTTCTTCAGATGAAAGAAGGAAGATTTAACTACAGATGAAATTTGGTTTCTGAAACTCAATTCCCCATCGATTAGTACGCCAAGGCTGCGCACAAGGTTGGAGCTGTTTATGTCTGAATTCCCAATCCTGATTGGTGTTGCTTTAGGATAGAGCTGTTTTGATGGCGAGTGCTGGCTTTGGACAAACAGGACCTCAGTTTTGTCAGCATTCAGTTTCAACCAGTTATCATTCATCCATGCCTGAAGCTCAGCTAAGCAAGAGTTTATTTTTGGGGTAGGGTCTGTTCCACCAGGTTTGAAGGACAGGTATAGCTGTGTGTCATCGGCGTAGCAGTGGTACGTCAGGCCATGTCGTTGGATAAGTGTACCGAGTGGCAACATGTAGATTGCAAACAGCAGAGGGGATAGGATTGATCCTTGTGGCACTCCGAATTGTAGAGGTGCAGGTTTGGACATTATAGGTCCTAGGGATACTCTCTGTGTTCTGTCAGTCAGGAATGATCTGAACCACTGGAGGACTGATCCACTGATGCCACAGTACTCCTGCAGTCTGTTAAGCAGGATTTCATGGTCAACTGTATCAAAAGCAGCTGAGAGATCCAACAGGATTAGGATGGAGCATTCCCCTCTGTCCCTTGCCATGAGCAGATCGTTGCAGACTTGGATGAGGGCTGTTTCACAGCTGTGGTGTTTCTTAAAGCCAGATTGTAGAGGGTCCAGGATGTTGTTTACTGACAGCCTGGTTTCAAGTTGCAGATAGACAGCCTTTTCAATAACTTTACCTAAGAAGGGGAGGTTGGAGACAGGTCTGTAGCTGCTCATAGCATCTGGATCCATGGAAGGTTTTTTGAGAAGGGGCTTGATGATTCCTTCTTTTAGAGAGGTAGGAAACCTCCCTGCTTGCAGAGAGCAATTTACTATTTTGTGAAATGCTGGACCAAGCAGGTCAGGGCATTTCAGCATATGTTTAGTTGGTCCAGGGTCCAGGTCGCAGGTTGTCTGGTGGAGACGACAGAGGGTGTCTGAGATCTCTTCCTCACTAATACTTTTGAAATCAGTCCAGGGTGTTAGGTTGTTTTTGCAGCTATTTCCATTAGTTGCATGAGTCTTGGGTGCTGTGGACTGAATGAGAGACCGAATAGAAGATACTTTGTCAGCAAAGTAGCAGGCAAATTTCTCACATAGCTCCTTTGAGGGAGTTATAGTGGGTTTTAGACAGGATGGATTACATAGTCTATCAACTGTGCGGAATAGTTGGGCTGGTCTGTTGGCGGCCTTTGCGATCTCCTGTGATAGGTAGGAGGATTTTTTCTTGGTGATCGCATTTTGGTAGCTTTCCCGGTGAGAGACAAGGGTGTGTTTATCTTTTGAATTCTGAGATTTTCGCCACTTCCTTTCTAGTCTGCGCACTTCTTTCTTTAGGTCCTTTAGTGAGCTGTCAAACCACCGTGCATGGTGAAGTGGTGTAGATCGTTTGATGCGAACTGGAGCGAGGGCGTCATAGGCAGATGACACTGCATGGTTGTAAATCAGGACCATGGAGTCTGGGTCTGCGCAATGATTGGTTAATGCGTCGAAGTTGAGGATATTCTGAACGTGCTGGGGTGAGACATCTTTCAGTGAACGGTATTTTATGAGTTCTTTCCCTCTGTGTTTTATCGCTGGTGCTGACAGAGAGAAGTGGATGGTGTGGTGGTCTGACCATACCACTGGGTTTATATCCATGTGTGATATTAAAAGTCCGGAATGAAATATAAGATCCAGGGTGTGCCCTTTCGTATGGGTGGGGAGGTTGATAGCCTGAGAGAAACCCAGTTCATTCATTATGAGAAGTAGTTCACTTCCTAGCTGGGAGTCGTGATCATCCACCCATGCATTGAAGTCTCCCAGGATGATCCATCTAGGGTGTTCCACTGTTACGCAGGATAAGAGTTCAGATATTTCCTTAAGAAAGGCTGGACCATTTTTTGGGGGGCGGTATATGAGCAATATGTTGATGTTTACTTCTGCTGACAGTTGAGCTGCAATACATTCAAAGGTTTCAGTGGGGCCTATGGGCAGGGGCCTTATGTTCAAGGAGGATCTGAAGCATATGGCAACCCCCCCACCCTTGCCGACTTGTCTCTCACAGTGCAAGATTGAATAATTGGCCGGCACGGTTGCTTCAAGAGTTGGGCCTGCATGCTTCCCAAGCCAGGTCTCTGTCAAAAAGGTCAAATCAGAGAGCTCTATTAGGTCATGTATAGTTGCAGTCTTATTATTTATCGATCTGGCATTGCAGAGTGTAGCTGTGATTAAGCTTTTCTGAGGGCAAATATGTTTTTTATACTTGGATCCACTACCTCTCCGCCCCCTTCTGCATTTCCTGAGTATCCCAAAGGATTTTAAGAGTAGAGCCAGAGAGGTGTTAATTTGTAATTGATTCTTGGGAGGGCATGCAGAGAAAAGGTCCTTTGATGAGTATTTGTATGTTGACATTAGAGACAATAGACTTGTTCAGATAGCTTGTACTTCTGGAGTCCTGCTGGGATCAAAGGGGGTCTATGCAAAATCCTTTCATTCCTACACAGAGTTGGATCATAGATTTATTTTAAGTAAAGTTCCTTGTTTTAGAAGATAAATGATAACATAAATGTGGAAAATAGTCACTTGGTGCATATGCCTTGGATAATGTATAAAGGATTACTCACAGGGTGGAGTGAGGGCAATCACAGGCAATCAAGTTTCCAGAGAGGTTGAAGGTCTTGTTTCAGGTCAGCTGTTAGAAGGCTTGGTGTGTTCAGCAGAGGTGAGCTTCATGGAGGATTTCAATCCAGTTTAAATCTCTGCCATCCAAAGTAATCCGATTGTTCTGGTTGGTTGTAGTTGTAGCCTTGGTCGTGGTGGGTGGAATTCCTCTGTATTTTGAGTCCAGTTTCAGCACAAATAGGTTTAAAGGTGTAGAAATCTGAGACAAGGTCTGGAGCAGCTTAAGAGAGCTGCAGCCCGGCTGGGCGCGCTCAGATCAAAAAACGACTTCTTTCTTCTTTGTCTTCTCCTCTGATGACTCTTCACATCTTGCTAGCAAAGTAGTCACCTTCTTCAGAGTTCTTCTTATGGCATTCAAGACTTCTTCTTTTCTTCTTTGTCTCATTCTCTGACAACTCTTCACATCTTGCTAGCAGAGGAGTCCCCTTCTTCAGAGTTCTTCTAACGGCACCCAAGACTTCTTGTCTTCTTCCTCTTATTCTCTGATGACTCTTTACATTATGCTAGCAGAATAGTCCCCTTCTTCAGAGTTCTTATGGCAGCCAAAACGACTTATTTTCTTCGTTTTCCTCTTTGATGACTCTTTACATTCATTGTTATCAGATTAGTCCGCTTCTTCAGAGTTCTTCTTATGGCAGCCAAGACGACTTATTTTCTACTTTGTCTTCTTCTCTGATGACTCTTCACATCTAGCTAGCAGAGTAGTCCCCTTCTTCAGAGTATCCTTTAACCACTTGACGACCAGGGGATTTATGGCTGATCGGTGCTGCGTGGACTCCCCAACCCGCAGCACCGATCAGGAAATAGCCAGGGCGATCAGACTTGCCCCCTTTTTTCCCCACTAGGGGGATGTCCTGCTGGGGGGGTCTGATCGCCGCCGGCTTGCTGCTTTTTGCGGGGGGCTCTTCAAAGCCCCCCTCCGCAGCGTTCTCTGCGCTCCGTCCCTCTCCCTCCCCCCGTGAGCTGCGCAGGACGGATATCCGTCCTGCGCATTGAAGGATAGGCTTCAGCCTATCATAGGCCGGCGATCCCCGGCCAATCAGAGGCCGGGGATCGCCGATCTGCCTTACGGCGCTGCTGCGCAGCAGCGCCGTATGATGTAAACAGCGGGGATTTCTTCCCCGCGTGTTTACATTTTGCCGACACCCTCCGTGAATGGACATGGAAAGGCCGCTCGAACGCCATGGAAACCCGCAGATGACCAGTTTACGCCAATCGGCGTTAGCTGGTCGTCAAGAGGTTAAGGACAGACAAGATTTCTTCTATTATTTATTAAGAGCCAACATAATACGCAGCACTGCACAATAGATAAATGGGATTACATACAAGGTAAGAAGACATACAAGGAACACGGAAGGCGAAACAAGAAACAGGATCATGTGGTGGGACTGAATGTCATTGGTGGTAAACGTCATGTTATAGGGTCCAGGCTGGGTTAAAAGGTCAGGAATCTCATTGGTTGGGTAGCTGCTCCTCTCAGCTTGAGGTCATCTTGTTCCCACCCTAATCCGTGAGCCCCCATATAAACCTGTAGCGTAAAACAGTAAAACAAGCCCAGATGACAAATGTACTCCCATCCTATGAACACACACTCGTACAGTGAGATGGATGTATACAGGAATATAATTAACTCTAAACAGCAATACTCCCAGCATCCCTCACCACAGGAAGCCGCTCTGCCCCCCCATCATTATTCATTTTCATTGATTTGGAATCTTTTTACCGCCAGATGTGACTCCAGCTGGCCGGATAGCTGCGCATGACGTTCTGCGTAAACCGCCGTCTCTCTCTTGATGTTTTTTTTCCCCTCTCTCTTCCGTTTCTAACAAATGGTAAAGATGGCAGACGCTCAACTTTCAAACGATTCCAGCAAATCCGTAAAGAGTATGCGGAGAGCCAGAGGCAATCTTCTCCGGTGCCAAGAGCCGCGTGACTGTGGCATCCGGGAGCAGCTGCCGCCAACGTTCAGAGGGCCCGTTGCCGCAGCGTCAGGGAATTATCTGGGACATTTTTGAAACATGGTGAGTTAAAAAAACAAAACATTTCAGTGATGTTTTATATTGCTCCATTGGTTCTCTTCACTTTACAGCGAAACGCGTGAAGATTTCATTAACACTTCCTCTCTGCAGATTATAATGCGTCCTCACAGCCCCATAGCAGTCTTTTCTTTATTTCCTATACGGTAAAACGCCCATTATCCGGCAACAACTGGGATTGGCTGGTGCCGGATAAGTTTGGTTTCTGGTTGTTGAAAGTTCAAAATAGGCCTCGCTAATACAGTTCTATACCCCACCTTGTATATTTACCATAAACTTTAACATTATTAAAGATTAATGTTAAAATACAGTTAACATTAATAAATACTTTTAACATGAATAAAGATTAATGTTAAAATACAGTAATTAAAGGACACCCGAGGTGAAAATAAAATAAAGGAATAAACAATTGTACCTATCCTCCTTCTACTAAAAATGACTTTTTAAGATATTCCCCAGTTTTATATTATATTTAAGTCTGCTTTTAAAGTGTTTACTGTTTTATTGTTTTTGCTCAATGACACATTTATTGAAGTACGCCAGAGCTAAAATGTATGAACTATTGACCCTTTTTATCCCTTTCCTGCTCTCAGATGCCATTTTCTGCTAGGAAAGTGTTTTATAGTTGTAGTTTCTTATCCGTGAGGGTCACACTATAGTCTGACCAAGTCCTGACTCAGACAGGAACTGCTATTTACATACCTGATAGATAACTCTTTTAGACAGAGAAAGAAAAAAAAAGGAACACAGCCTAATTATTTGTGTGTTAGGCACTGTACATGCACATGTCTATCTCATCATGTCACATGTCACTTCGGGTATCCTTTAAAAATAAATCAAGACAAAGGACAGACTTAACTGAATGTAACAAAGGTTTATTAGTGCATAAAGAGGTGTAAAAATACGGTTAGTTCCATAAATATTTGGACAGAGACAACTTTTTTTCTAATTTTGGTTCTGTACATTGCCACAATGAATTCTAAATGACACAACTCAAGGGGGTGCACAAAGCCACAGACTAGTGGAGGAGCACCCCAGCTGGGACAGGTGTGTTGTTGCACTCTGCAGGGGCCCCAAGAACCACAGTAAAGTTGAGGGGGGACTGGGGGCCTGGCAGTCAGTTCAGGGCCCTGGGCAATTGCCCAGGTTGCCCCTATGATAGTGGGGGATACTTAAACATAATGATAGATATGTCTAGATGTGGGAATTAGGTTTTAAATTATGATTTTAGCAAGTACCTATATTATGGGTCACATGATGCTTGGTTTCTGCTGCTTGAATAGTACAAATCAGCCATGTTGGTAGTACTCACATGCAGCAGAGCTTATTCAGCATACTGAGTGGGTGGGGCAAAAACCCATCAGACTAGGGCTTGTCAAACAAGAAGTCCTATAAAAAGGAACGCATTACCTGTGACTCCTTTCATTTATTTTATAAAAATGTGGTGCATCTTTCTAAACTATTCAAACACACCTCTTAGGCGTATGTTATTTAAAGGGAACCAGAGAAGAGATTGGTCGATAGCTTGTAAAGAATAAATGCTCTACCTGATAATTTCACCACTCTGGTGTGCCTTTTTTGTGTTTTTTATCCATTATTGCTCCAGGAAATATCCAATATGGCCGCTGGCTCATATCCCTTCTGCTTCCAGGTTATGAGTTGTTCTGGATGTGCTGTCTAGCCTCTATGAGACTATAGACAAGCAGAGCTGCTGCAGCCTTTCATCTGTCTGCTTTCAACTTTATTATTCTGGTATGCTGTGTGGCTGGCTGTAGGAAGTGTCTCTCATAGAAATGAAACTGCATATAGTAGATAATGACAATGACTGGCTGCACACTGCACACAGATACCCTTGTGTGTGTCAGAGCTTCTTTCTCGGCAGCAGCAGCCCCTCCCATGTCAACAGCTCTGAGTAGGGGGCCAGGAGGGGGCAGGCTTGGGCTTGAAAAGACTCCACAGAAGAGTGACTCAGCTATAATGATTCCAGGTCAAACCTAGACTGAATCAGTCGGTGGATTCTTATCACAGTTGATAACAGATAGATTAGACTGAGAAGAATAAAACTAAAAGCAGGGTAGGTGTTTACTGTCATGTTCCCACTGATAAATGTAATAAAATGCATGAGGGTGCTTCGTCTCTGGTTCTCTTTAAAGGACAATGATTGTGAACAATTATAACATTTTAAATATATACATATAAATGTATATTTCTACCAGAGTAAAATGCACTATAAACTACCCTATTCCTGTGTTTCTGTCACTTACAGTAGGCAGTGAAAATCTAACAGATCTATCCGGGTTTTGACTAGTCCATCTCCTCATGGGGGATTTGCAGTTATATTTTTATTTACAAAAGCACTTAATGAACTGCACTTGCTCAGTCCAGCTGCCAAAATAGTGTGCAAATGAGTCAGAAAGCTGGCTGACATTTTTGTATAGATCCTTTGAAGGGAGTGCTTTTGTAAAAAATAAAGTTAACACTGAGAATCTCCCATGAGGAGATAAACTAGACCAAAATCTGTCAGATACTTCCGCTTTTTTACTACCCATAGTAAGGGACAACAATATAGGAAAAAGTAATTTGTAGTGGGATTTACTCTGGTGAAAATGTACATTTTGTATGTATGTATTTTAAATGATACAATTTTTTTGCGATCGTGGCCCTTTGAAGTGTACCTGAGACAAGGATAAAGAAGGTTTTAATACTTACCCGGGGCTTCTCCAGCCCCATAAGCACCGCTGGTGCTGGGTCCCTAACCGTCCTCCCTAGTGCCTCTGTTCGGCTGCAATCAGCCCCGGTCATTTGGGTCAGTTGTGTCAGTTGGCTCATCTGCATATGTGCGGCCCCTCCGCGCATGCGCAGACGTGCCTGACTGGCGCTGCTGAGCCAGTTACCATTGCTGATTGCGGCCGAACAGAGGCACTCTGTAGGATGGAGAGGGATTCAGCGGTGCTTATGGGGCTGCAGGAAGCCCTGGGAAAGTATCAAATCTTCCTTTATCCATGTCTCAGGTCTACTTTAACCTGAAGACTGTAAAAAAAAAAAAAGTTCCACTTACCTGGGGGTTCTGCCACCCCCCTGCAGCCGCCCTTTGCCCACGACGTTATCAAATAATCCTAGTGGTCCCCCGCCGCAACACATTTTCCCTTTCTTAAAGACACTGAAGCGAAAAAAAAAATATGATATAGTGAATTGGTTGTGTACTATGAATAATTACTAGAAGATTAGCAGCAAAGAAAATATTCTCATACTTTTATTTTCAGGTATATAGTGTTTTTTCTAACATTGCATTATTCTATAATATGTGCAGATTACACAACACTCAGCATTCAAAATGATTCTTTCAGAGCAGTCTGTGAAGTAATGACCTCTCCTCTAGCAGAGAAAAAGTAAATAGTCCAGGAACAGTTGAGATAATAAAAGTCAGATAACAGCCCTCTCCACGACTAACTTAGTCGGAGAGCTTAATGGCTTGTTTGCATAGAGATAACAACTGGAGTTTCTCAACTCTTCCTGTACTGGAAACAATTAGACTGATGTATCTGATCTTAATGTTTTATTTCTTAGCTGTACTACACATACAAGTCATAATATCATAATTTTTTTTCGCTTCAGTGTCTCTTTAAGTCACTATCAACTGCCCAATCGCGGCTCTGGCCACGCACGTCCTCGTTCGCACTTTGATTGCCGGGAGCGTGCTGCGTAGGCACAGTAGAGATTTTCTCGTACTGCATCTGTGCAGGATGCTCCCAGCCCCGGGAGCTCGTCCGAGGATGTGCGCGGCAGACGCAGAGGACATCGACTTGCAAGAAAGAAAGTGCGTCGCAGCGGGGGACTTGAGGATCGTTTGGTAACGTTGCGAGCACAGAGCAGCTGTGGGGTAGGGGAGGGGGGGTTGAGGGGGGGGGGGTTGGGGGGCTTGGCAGAAGCCCCAGGTAAGTGAAACTTTTTTTTTCAACCCTCTGTTCCATTTTAAAGCTGGTAATGATGAGTGAAAATGCTAATATTCTTTTTGCATTCATTCTTGAGAAAATAATCAATTTTAATAAATTCAATTTTCGAGAGAGAAGGCCATCAAAAATGAGTTTTAAGTTCACAAATTTTCACTGTAAAAATATCGATTTTTCGCAGTAAAAATATAGTTTTATCACGGTAAAAAGAGATCTTTCTATATAAGCTATTTTCGGGAAAATTGTTTTGAAATCAAAAATTGCATTTTTTATGCGAAAATGACTTTGGCGGAAATTCGCAAGTAACACTGAAAGCTGGTGCCTAGACATCCGTATTCTCCCTTTTCAAAGTTATCCGCCTCTCTTTATTTAGGAGCTGTACAGTGGCTTGCAAAAGTATTCGGCCCCCTTGAAGTTTTACACATTTTGTCACATTTCTGCCACAAACATGAATCTATTTTATTGGAATTCCATGTGAAAGACCAATACAAAGTGGTGTACACGTGAGAAGTGGAACAAAAATCATACATGATTCCAAACATTTTTTACAAATCAATAACTGCAAAGTGGGGTGTGCATAATTATTCGGCCCCCTTTGGTCTGAGTGCAGTCAGTTGCCCATAGACATTGCCTGATGAGTGCTAATGACTAAATAGAGTGCACCTGTGTGTAATCTAATGTCAGTACAAATACAGCAGCTCTGTGACGGCCTCAGAGGTTGTCTAAGAGAATCTTGGGAGCAACAACACCGTGAAGTCCAAAGAACACACCAGACAGGTCAGGGATCAAGTTATTGAGAAATTTAAAGCAGGCTTAGGCTACAAAAAGATTTCCAAAGCCTTGAACATCCCACGGAGCACTTTTCAAGCGATCATTCAGAAATGGAAGGAGCATGGCACAACTGTAAACCTACCAAAACAAGGCTGTCCACCTAAACTCACAGGCCGAACAAGGAGAGCGCTGATCAGAAATGCAGTCAAGAGGGCCATGGTGACTCTGGACGAGCTGCAGAGATCTACAGCTCAGGTGTGGGAATCTGTTCATAGGACAACTATTAGTCGTGCACTGCACAAAGTTGGCTCTTATGGAAGAGTGACAAGAAGAAAGCCATTGTCAACAGAAAAGCATAAGAAGTCCCGTTTGCAGTTTGCCACAAGCCATGTGGAGGACACAGCAACCATGTGGAAGAAGGTGCTCTGGTCGGATGAGACCAAAATGGAACTTTTTGGCCAAAATGCAAAACGCTATGTGTGGCAGAAAACTAATACTGCACATCACTCATAACACACCATCCCGACTGTCAAATATGGTGGTGGCAGCATCATGCTCTGGGGTTGCTTCTCTTCAGCAGGGACAGGGAAGTTGGTCAAAGTTGATAGGAAGATGGATTGAGCCAAATACAGGGCAATCTTGGAAGAAAACCTCTTGGAGACTGCAAAAGACTTGAGACTGGGGCGGAGGTTCACCTTCCAGCAGGACAATGACCCTAAACATAAAGCCAGGGCAACAATGGAATGGTTTAAAATAAAACATATCTATGTGTTAGAATGGCCCAGTCAAAGTCCAGATCTAAATCCAATCGAGAATCTGTGGTAAGATCTGAAAACTGCTGTTCACAAACGCTGTCCATCTAATCTGACTGAGCTGGAGCTGTTTTGCAAAGAAGAATGGGAAGGATTTCAGTCTCTAGATGTGCAAAGCTGGTAGAGACATACCCTAAAAGACTGGCATCTGTAATTGCAGCAAAAGGTGGTTCTACAAAGTATTGACTCAGGGGGATGAATAATTACGTACACCCCACTTTGCAGTTATTGATTCGTAAAAAATGTTTGGAATCATGTATGATTTTCATTCCACTTTTCACATGTCCAACACTTTGTATTGGTCTTTCACGGGGAATTCCAATAAAATTGATTCATGTTTGTGGCAGTAATGTGACAAAATGTGGAAAACTTCAAGGGGGCCGAATACTTTTGCAAGCCACTGTATGTAAATCTTCCACTCTGGCGGTTTCTGAAATGTACACGACGCGAGAAGCGAGGTCTCCATTCTGGCTTCCATCAGGAAGGGATTAGAGTGGTAATTGGGTCTTTCTTGTGATCACCGCTCTCTTCTCTCTCGCTGTATCTCCGAGGCTCTGATAACTCTGCCTCGTCTCCAGAGGACGCCATTATTTAGTCCTCATTTGTCTGGATGTGCCGCGGTGACCGGGCGATGACTCCGCGCCATTTTCCCCCGGAGACTTTGCCTGGTTCAGATAGACTGAGAAGTATTTAATCCATACATGTGCCATAGGATTTGAATTAATGCACACATGAGTGACTCTCTCGACTTTTCCCGCAAAACAATAATATTTTAAGGTCAGATTCGCTCCCTTGAGTGATGCCTGATGGGGCTTTCACTGCATTAATGCCGTATATAAGTCACAGGGAAAACGCTGCCTCTGGGGCCAGCCGCTTATTTATAAAGGAGATAAAATGTACAGATTTCTCTCCTCATTTTTGCTCCTCTTCCCCACCAAATTACCAGAGTTTCTCTTTTTTTTTATTGACGTATAAATGGCTAATGAGGAATAAAATGGTAGGGATGTATTTATAAAATCTGTCTAAGGGTGATTCCATTTTTGTTGAGACATAACTCCTTCATTTCAGTTCTAGAAATTGTTAGGATTTGCAGCAACATATTAATTCAAATTGCTTACGTTGTATAAATGAAATGAAATGCTCAGCTTCTCCATGCAGATTGTAACAGACTCAAGGGTCATTATTGGGATCACCAGCCACACGTTAAGTCCTGCTTTCTCTCTGACTACAGCAGCGGATCATGTGACCTGGCAGCAAGTAACAGGTCACATTAGACACCGCTGTAGCCATGGATACAGGATGCTGGGCGGGTGGATGGAGATCCCATCACTGGAACACAGAGCAGGTGAGTAGAGATGGCCCGAACTGTTCGCCGGCAAGCAGTGTTCTGCGAACATCGGCTGTTCGCATTGCAGTGAATAGCAAACATTTGGCGTGTTTGATTCGCCCCCTGTACATCATCATTGAGCTAAACTTTGACCCCTTACCTCACAGTCAGCAGACACTTGGCAGCCAATCAGCTAGCACCCCCTCCTGGATCCCCCACCCCACTATCAAAAAGCAGTTGCGGTGGCAATATTGGATTGATTCTCTGCTGGCTGCTGACTGTTAGTGAGAGCAGGGCCAAACTTGCTGCAGATAGGTAGGGAAAGCATTAGCTAGGCCTGTGTTCTTGTACCTCACTTGCTGTGAAAGCACTTCAAACAGCCCTGTTGAGGGCTAGCACATCGGTCTCCTGTGTTTTTTTTTTTTTGTCTATGACACTCCACAGCCCACTGACACCCAGAGCTGTGCATAATGTGATTTCTGCACTTTAGGGATTAAAACCCAACTTTGCATCAACTCCGTAATTTTTGGTGGGACTTTTGGCATGGATCCTCCTCCGGCATTCCCCTGTCCAGGTGTTAGACCCTTTGAAACAACTTTTTCATCACTTTTGTGGCCAGAAACAGTCTTTGTAGGTTTTAAAATTCGCCTATCCATTGAAGTCTATGGCGGTTCACCAGATTCGCCTGTTCGCGAACATTCTATTCTATGTTCGCGACATCTCTACAGGTGAGTGAAGTGGTGCCGTGCATCTAGGGAGAGGGAGACTGGGAGTGCGAGGAGGGGGACATTTAGGGACGGGAGCCGCCTCTTGTTGCCCTCTAATTGTTGCCGCCCTGCAGCACGGGATTCACATTGTTTCATGGAAGAACCAACCCCTGGGCATATATCACCCACCCAGTAGAAATCCATATAAAATGTTCTTCTCCTACACACTCACAGGACAGAAGCCCAGATCTCAGCTACTAATATTCTTATTCAAAAACTTTTTTTTTAATAGTAAAAAATAGCTATGCAGTTTGGTGGCGCTGACATGTGTCCGGTAGGTGATTGGTGTTAAGGGTCATTTCAGTGACAGATCCGGTCTAACAAGAATCCATCAGAAGTATTAATGTTAAAGTAAAAATAAGAAGCCGCATCACCCGCACCACTTAGGAGCTCAATATTTCAGCCGTATCAGAGTTTCTGAGGGCCAGGAGTGACCGGATAATAGTTACACATCAGGAAGCGTTAAAAGCATTCAGTGACAGAACGTTTTCACAGGATTCCCCAGATGGCAAATAAGGTGCAAAAACCACCCCGCTGCGGTAACTGTATCACATGACGCATTGACAAGGGTGACATACATCGTCCTTCAAACTCCTGACTTTGTCAGCGCAGGTCTTGCAGCAACCCTGCGGTGAAAAATGGAGCAAAAGTTAGATACTTACCTTAGTCGTGGGAAGCCTGGGATAATCCAGTGCAGGCTCCCTCTGTACCTATCCGACTCAGTGCAAGTCAAATTGTTTTTTTCTGGTGGCGAGCTGTGGAGTAGTGCATCCAGACTGGGCATGCATGAGTGAGGCTTCATTTTTTTTAAAGGAGATCTAAAGTAAAAAAACAAAACAAAGCAGTTTAACTTGATGAGTCACACGCGGTGACGAAACTCGTAGGGTGGAGCCTAACAGACGGACAGGAAGTGGCAAATGCGGTGAAGGAACAAAAAAGTGTTTTATCCATACGGAGTTACGCTATGAGAGTCTCTCTCTTATGAGGTTATTCAACTTATGAACAGTTACACCACCGGCACACTGAAGTGAAGGAAAAGGGACAACCCAAGGAGAATAGCGTGAGATGTTTATAGAGCGCTACTTGACCAATCTAATAGTGCTCATACAGGCTTGGTGGGTTCAATCCCTCGCGGGGTGTATGGTGGTAGACCCTGCTATTAACATTGAACGCTTCCTATCAACATAAGACAGTTTAACTTACCTGGAGCTTCTTGCAGCCCCCTGCAGTCATCCTGTGCTTGCGCTGTCCTTCTGAAACCCTCCAGCAAGCAGCGACAACCCCCTCAAAGCTGGCCAGCCACTCACCTCCTCATTGCCTCCCCATGCACAACCAGCGTTCTCTGCATGCAAAGTAAGGGAAAATCGCTTGTATGCATGTGCAGAACGCTCCAGGCAATGGGATGCGGTCCCAGTAGGGTGCGCGTGGCTCTGGGCCACGCATGCACAGTAGCCTCTGACTGGCAACGACCGGCCAGCATTGAGGGGTTTGCCGATGCTAACTGGAGTGTTTCGGAAGGACAGCACTGGCACAGGATGACTGCGGGGTGTGTGTGTGTGGGGGGGGGGGGATATTGCAAGAAGCTACTGGTAAGTTAAACTGCTTTTTTTCACTTGAGTAACCTTTTAAGTTTAAAGCATACATGTCAAACTCCAGCCTGTGGGCCAAATCTGGCCCTCGGAGCCATTACATTTGGCCCCAGGTGGTTTCCCCACTTTGCATTAGGTTTGGCCCACTGTAGACCACCGGGGATGTTACAGTATATTGGAGGTGAAGCCCTAGAACAGTGGTTCTCAAACTTACGCCCGCGGCCCGAATGTGGCCCCCTGAGGCTTTTTTACCGGCTTCCCACACACAAAATGTATTATAGATGCAGTCAGCTACATATTGGTGGTCCACATATAGAATGAAGCCAGAAAGCAGTAATTCGCTGGTTTCCAATCAAATTCCACATCAGGTGACACTGTTGTCCAATTGGACTGAAGGTTGTCACCTTAGTATGCATCACTGTCTGTCCCGCAAAGACTTCTATGTATACACTCCGGCTCCCCAGCAGTGTGATGTATGTTGACTCGGCCCTCGACCCAAAACGTTTGGGGACCCCTGCCCTAGAACACCAGGGAAGCCATATGGGGAGGGGGGACCACTTGACACCTGGGAAGTATATAGGGGAGAGTGGAGGACCACTAGACACTGGTAAACTGTATAGGGGTTGGGGGGAGGGGGGACATTAGACACCTGGGAACTTTATAAGGAAGGAAGGTGGCCAGTAGACATTTAGGTTGGCCCGCGACTTGGCAGCAGTGTTCAATTTCGGCCCACTTTGTATTTGAGCTTGACACCCCTGCTTTAAAGGGAGGAAAATGTTGGCCACCATTGTTATTGGGAGTCGAGAAATGTCAACCGGACTTTCTTCTGTAGAAGGTAGCTGTTACTAGTTGGCGAGTGAAGGTAAATATCCTTTTCTCTTTTTTTCTCATCACAGGTTAGGAGTAAATTGGAGCGTTAAGATTTTCTGAGGTAAACTGTCGTTCTGTAAGAATATGCTTCAACATTCTATCAATCAGATTATTGTTATATCTATGGCATTGGTTCGATTGTAGCAATCGATCCTTAAGTTGGCTGTATTGAATTTCTTGGAGTGTGAATAGTCACGCAGAGGAATTGTGGGAATTGCAGTCTCGGTCTTACTCAATAATTCATACGTGCTAGAAGCCACCGACCAGAGCAGCCAATCGGAATTCCCAATAAATAGCAGAGATGCACGTGGACACAAGATAGGGGCGTAAAGGATGTCCCTGAGGTAACAGCAGGGTGTCAGGTGGGCAGTAAATACTAATGGCGACGCGGTGCTTGATGAATAGAAGCCTGCAGCGGTTTTCTTTTATTGGCAGCCTCGTGAAATGCGACAGCCGACTGTTAATCTTTCATTCCAGGTTACCAAGGAAAAAAAATCAGTTTCAGCCCTGAATCCATTTCTATACGGACCCTGCGGTGCGCTCCACTTACTAACAAGCTTTCCCCACTCTGCCTCACAGGACTTCTCTCCTGCTGCGGCCTAATGCCCTGCCAGACCGCTCTGTCCAGCTGGAAAAGGTCAGCTCTGCAGTAATTACATGAGAAATGTGTGCGTATCCAGAATATTGCTGGCATACAGCAAGGCCATAATAATCAGCACATGGCGGAGGTACCTGAGGCTCTCCAGACACATCTATTGGGTCCGCAAAAAATGAGAAATGTTAAGCAGAATGGGAATTTGAAGTTAAACGCCAGACTCAGTTCTAATTGAGTTGAGTTAATCTGATAGTGGAAATCTTTTGTAAAAATTCAAAGGATCTCAGTTTATAAACAGCTATGCAGGCCTGTAGAAAAGAGAGAAATCGAGAGCCCAATATGGTGTAGTATGTCCGAGATATGAAGGGAAATGAATAAGTGAGATGGTTATACTCACAAACATGGGTTACCGCTCAGGCAACCACTGTATAGGCAGGTGAGGAGATTAGACCTGTCCTCACTCAGGATTAAGAAGTCGCTCTCTGTAGATCAGAAAAAATGGGGTAGGGTCACCCCTCCACCTGGGGTGGACTCAAGTATACTGGTAGGTGATCAGAGGCGCCAGCAGAATAAAATTAATATAAAATTGTTAAAAATTGCCGGGAGGGAAAGTGGTGGACTTCCCCTCAATAATTAGACACCAAGGTCTGTCATCAAATCAAATGAAATCATCAAAGGTCCGCACCATCCAATATTCAAGTTTCAAGTTTCTTTATTTATAGCTCTTGTAAAAAGACATGATTAAAAACAAATCTGCATGATGATGACGCACAGGCGTTTCGATACTTCTTTCTCAAATCATTGCAGCATCTGACAATACATTGCACACCACACACATCTTATATAGGTCTCAAGTGGACCTGATGGAAGACTTACAATTTGCATATTCATGAGTGAACTCTATCATAGACTGTGAGCACTGTCTTTGGATTTTCACAAACAATTCATTATGCATAATTAAAAACCCAATTTCCAACTTTAATTCACATTTCAAACACTAAAAACCCCTCTCCAATGTCTTATTTGCTGTTTTTTAGCTCCACGGGAGAAAATTGTCATAATGTGGGACATTCAGCCAATCAACAATCCGCCTACAACGTCCGCCTAAGACTGCATAAATACGCAATAAAATACGCGTATACGCGTACATCATGTCCAATCGTAATCCTGCCTACAACGTCCGCATAAAGACTGTGAACGCGTCACATGCGTACATATGTACGCGTCCAGTCACAAAAGGCGTAAAAAACGTCCGCACAACGACATGAAAACGCGCAAAAGACGCGTAAAAAATGCAAAGGAACACGCAAAAAAAGCGAAAAAAAGCGCATCAAAAAACCGTAAAGTTCTAAAAAAACGGCACATTGACTGAAAATTGTCTCCACACATAACAACCATCTCCCAACTAAACCTCCATCTATTCAACTCAAGATACGTTATATAATAAGTTTACAAATATCGTATTCACGATTTAACCCCTTGGGTTCCAAAGTATCAAGTCTTTTTATCCAAAAATACTCCCTTTTTAACAACTCCTTTAGTCTGTCACCTCCCCTCCTCTGTGGTGGTACCCCCTCCAAAACCTGTACCCTCAATTGGGACACACTGTGTCCAAATTTACAAAAATGTTCGGAAACAGTCAGTTCCAAATTCTTAGTCCTAATATTCGACTTGTGCGAAGCAATTCTGTCCCTGAGGCACTGGGTGGTTTGACCCACATACCCAGTGCCGCAGGGACATTTCAACAAATAGACTACATATCTCGATTCACATGTATAGTATCCATTAATTTTAAATTTTGACCCTCTACTTGGATGTGTGAATGTGTCCCCTTTAACAATGTGACCACAGAGGTGACACCCAAGACAGGGAAACGTTCCCTTTCTGGCAGTCACCCCTGCAGTCTCCGTACCAATATCCCCTCTAACCATCCTATCCCTCAAAGATGGTGCTCTCTTGAAGGACAGGAGTGGATGCACATGAAATTCACGTATTGTGGGCAATCCTTGTTTTAACATTGGCCAGTGTCTATTGATTATAGCACCTATTTTCTCAGACAATACATTGTAGGTAGTAACCAATGGGATTCTTTCCCTAATATCTGCCCTTTCGTTTCTCAGTGTGGTTTTCTGTACCCCAAATCTTCCTCTGCAAGCTCTCATATCAAAATCTTTTTCCAAACATATGGCTGGATAACCCCTGGCCAGAAATTTATATTTCATTTCTTTCACCCTTTGTTCTCTCAACTCCGGGTTACTTACGATTCTTTCCACTCTCTGGAATTGACCCTTGGGGATATTTAATTTAACCTGAGGGGTATGAAAGCTGGCAAAGTGAAGAACTGAGTTCCTATCTGTCGGTTTCACAAAAAGATCTGTCTCTAATCTACCCTCCTTTTTGACCACCCAAGTGTCCAGGAAGCTAACTCTCTCATAATCACAATGAACTGTCAGGACAATTTCGGGACATTTTACATGCAACTCTTCAACGAAGGAGTCTAGGCTCGAACGTGGCCCCGCCCACAAACAGAAAATATCGTCAATATATCGACGCCAAAAAAGGGCATGTTTACAAAAAACGTTACTCGAAAAAACAAAAGCCTCCTCAAATAAACCCATAAATAAATTAGCATAGGATGGGGCCACGTTCGAGCCCATAGCCGTACCCCTTCGTTGTACATAAAAAGAATCTCCAAAAAGAAAATAATTTTTTCTCAATACAATTTCCAACAAAGTAATCAGAAACTTTCTTTCAGCAACAGAAAAATCAGTATAAACCTCTAAATAGTATCTAATTGCCTCCACACCCCCTTCATGGGGTATGGACGTATACAAAGCACCAACATCCATAGTTACAAGTAATACTTCCTGTTCTACATTCTCGATTTGTCTAATATCCTGCAAAAAATGTCCCGTATCCCTAATATAGGAATCTAGTGTAAGAACAATTGGCCTCAATATCTTATCTAAGAATATGGAGATGTTAGAAAAAACAGAATCTATACTAGACACTATGGGCCTCCCAGGGGGATCTTTCAACCTTTTGTGAATTAAGAAATTTCCAAGGGTCCCAATTATATATATTTTGCCCAAGATTCACAAAAGGTTGAAAGATCCCCCTGGGAGGCCCATAGTGTCTAGTATAGATTCTGTTTTTTCTAACATCTCCATATTCTTAGATAAGATATTGAGGCCAATTGTTCTTACACTAGATTCCTATATTAGGGATACGGGACATTTTTTGCAGGATATTAGACAAATCGAGAATGTAGAACAGGAAGTATTACTTGTAACTATGAATGTTGGTGCTTTGTATACGTCCATACCCCATGAAGGGGGTGTGGAGGCAATTAGATACTATTTAGAGGTTTATACTGATTTTTCTGTTGCTGAAAGAAAGTTTCTGATTACTTTGTTGGAAATTGTATTGAGAAAAAATTATTTTCTTTTTGGAGATTCTTTTTATGTACAACGAAGGGGTATGGCAATGGGCTCGAACGTGGCCCCATCCTATGCTAATTTATTTATGGGTTTATTTGAGGAGGCTTTTGTTTTTTCGAGTAACGTTTTTTGTAAACATGCCCTTTTTTGGCGTCGATATATTGACGATATTTTCTGTTTGTGGGCGGGGCCACGTTCGAGCCTAGACTCCTTCGTTGAAGAGTTGCATGTAAAATGTCCCGAAATTGTCCTGACAGTTCATTGTGATTATGAGAGAGTTAGCTTCCTGGACACTTGGGTGGTCAAAAAGGAGGGTAGATTAGAGACAGATCTTTTTGTGAAACCGACAGATAGGAACTCAGTTCTTCACTTTGCCAGCTTTCATACCCCTCAGGTTAAATTAAATATCCCCAAGGGTCAATTCCAGAGAGTGGAAAGAATCGTAAGTAACCCGGAGTTGAGAGAACAAAGGGTGAAAGAAATGAAATATAAATTTCTGGCCAGGGGTTATCCAGCCATATATTTGGAAAAAGATTTTGATATGAGAGCTTGCAGAGGAAGATTTGGGGTACAGAAAACCACACTGAGAAACGAAAGGGCAGATATTAGGGAAAGAATCCCATTGGTTACTACCTACAATGTATTGTCTGAGAAAATAGGTGCTATAATCAATAGACACTGGCCAATGTTAAAACAAGGATTGCCCACAATACGTGAATTTCATGTGCATCCACTCCTGTCCTTCAAGAGAGCACCATCTTTGAGGGATAGGATGGTTAGAGGGGATATTGGTACGGAGACTGCAGGGGTGACTGCCAGAAAGGGAACGTTTCCCTGTCTTGGGTGTCACCTCTGTGGTCACATTGTTAAAGGGGACACATTCACACATCCAAGTAGAGGGTCAAAATTTAAAATTAATGGATACTATACATGTGAATCGAGATATGTAGTCTATTTGTTGAAATGTCCCTGCGGCACTGGGTATGTGGGTCAAACCACCCAGTGCCTCAGGGACAGAATTGCTTCGCACAAGTCGAATATTAGGACTAAGAATTTGGAACTGACTGTTTCCGAACATTTTTGTAAATTTGGACACAGTGTGTCCCAATTGAGGGTACAGGTTTTGGAGGGGGTACCACCACAGAGGAGGGGAGGTGACAGACTAAAGGAGTTGTTAAAAAGGGAGTATTTTTGGATAAAAAGACTTGATACTTTGGAACCCAAGGGGTTAAATCGTGAATACGATATTTGTAAACTTATTATATAACGTATCTTGAGTTGAATAGATGGAGGTTTAGTTGGGAGATGGTTGTTATGTGTGGAGACAATTTTCAGTCAATGTGCCGTTTTTTTAGAACTTTACGTTTTTTTGATGCGCTTTTTTTTCGCATTTTTTGCGTGTTCCTTTGCATTTTTTACGCGTATTTTACGCGTCTTTTGCGCGTTTTCATGTCGTTGTGCGGACGTTTTTTACACCTTTTGTGACTGGACGCGTACATATGTACGCATGTGACGCGTTCACAGTCTTTATGCGGACGTTGTAGGCAGGATTACGATTGGACATGATGTACGCGTATACGCGTATTTTATTGCGTATTTATGCAGTCTTAGGCGGACGTTGTAGGCGGATTGTTGATTGGCTGAATGTCCCACATTATGACAATTTTCTCCCGTGGAGCTAAAAAACAGCAAATAAGACATTGGAGAGGGGTTTTTAGTGTTTGAAATGTGAATTAAAGTTGGAAATTGGGTTTTTAATTATGCATAATGAATTGTTTGTGAAAATCCAAAGACAGTGCTCACAGTCTATGATAGAGTTCACTCATGAATATGCAAATTGTAAGTCTTCCATCAGGTCCACTTGAGACCTATATAAGATGTGTGTGGTGTGCAATGTATTGTCAGATGCTGCAATGATTTGAGAAAGAAGTATCGAAACGCCTGTGCGTCATCATCATGCAGATTTGTTTTTAATCATGTCTTTTTACAAGAGCTATAAATAAAGAAACTTGAAACTTGAATATTGGATGGTGCGGACCTTTGATGATTGCTGTGGATTCCCTGTGACTCCAGGGGTGGTCTCTGCACGCCAAACCCATTGGTGCAACAACGCTGGTTTTGATCAAATCAAATGAATACATTTATTCAATAGTACCCCAAAATCTGCAACGCGTTTCGTGGGAACAGACCCACTTCTTCAGGCAATAAAACGTGGACAACAAACACAGCAATCAATGTGCAGTGAATTTAGCACCTCTCACAGAGGTGCTAAATTCACTGCACATTGATTGCTGTGTTTGTTGTCCCCATTTTATTGCCTGAAGAAGTGGGTCTGTTCCCACGAAATGCATTGCAGATTTTGGGGTACTATTGAATAAATGTAATCGTTTGATTTGATGACAGACCTTGGTGTCTAATTATTGAGGGGAAGTCCACCACTTTCCCTCCCAGCAATTTTTAACAATTTTATATTAATTTTATTCTTGTGAAAAAACGCAGAAGAGCCGCCGCTATAAGTCAGCGGGAGGCGGCTCTTTCCGCGCATGGCATGGCGGAACGTGGAAAAACCGCCGCTTCTGACGCGGCGGTTAGCGCGCATGGGCCTGTTGCGAACAGTCTGACCCAGCGCGGGGAGGCCGCCGCCGGTGCTGATGGCGGTGCGACCAACCCCGTGCGCACAGAGAGGCAGAACTTATATGGCAGTCAGAAAAGGGTCAGCTGACCAAGCCGGTCAGCTGACAACCCTGCTTCGTTTCATTGGTCCAGCACTTAGGGAGGGGCTGGAGAGTGTTTTAGTATATATACTGCTGGCTGTTCAGTTGCTGGTTGTCTGGCGTTGCGATCACTATGTGGTAGCACTCAGACCTGAGTCAGATCCTAAAGTGTGCCGGGACCAGCTGAAGCTGTTATCCTACACTTAGCTAGATTCTGTTGATAGTCTAAAGTACTAGTTTGATTGTGATTATCTGTTATGACCTTTTGCTTGCCTGACTACTCTTCTGAACTCTGATCCTGTACCTTGTTATTCTGATACTCTGTGGCCGAACCCCGGCTCGCCCTAAGACTCCGCATCTGCCTCCTGATTCTGTACCTCGATATTTCTGATACCCTGTTGCCGAACCCTGCTTGTTTATTAGACCCCGCATTTGCCTTCTGTATCTGTACTGTATCTGTCTGTGTGGTTACGACCTGGTTTGTCCGACCTCGAGAACCGACCTTACTGTTAGAGGCGGTTCCTAGTCCTGGTAGTGACGCTCCCTCCTGAGTGTCACTCTCGGTTTGTCCTTCCTACTCTCAGCCTGACTCCTCCCCCCGGGAGAGTTCAGGTCTTCGAAAGGAATTTGTGCAGTACTCCTTACTGCTCTGAGGCCTAGTCCTCTAAATATTACGGTTGCACCAAACACTCCTACTCTACTCTGGTGTCCAGAGGTTAGCATATATATCTGATTATCGGTGATACTGCAGATCATCAATAATCTGGTATATATCTGTATTCCCAGTGATACTGCAGATCACCAGTAATCAGATCCTCTCTGTGTTACACCGATCGTTACAATTCTGCTGGCGCCTCTGATCACCTACCAGTAAGCTATGCAGGCCTGTACTTGCTGTCAGCGAGACCATGCCCTCCGCTGAGGCGAATATGACAGTAGAGTGCAGTCACTCTGTAGGCTTGATTGCCGTGAAAGTGCAGCCACACCCCTTCCACCTGTAGGATGGGATGACGGGAGAGTGCAGCCACACCCCGCCCACCTGTAGGATAGGATGCCGGGAGAGTGCAGCCACACCCCGCCCACCTGTAGGATGGGATGCTGGGAGAGTGCAGCCACACCCCACCCACCTGTATACGGGGGTGCCAGGAGAGTGCAGCCACACCCTGCCCACCTGTATGCTGGGATGACGGGAGAGTGCAGCCACTCCCTGCCCATGCATGGACACTCTATTGGGCTACAGCACTCTGAAGGCTCCACGTCACGGTCCTGTTCACTGTTTCCTCCTCTAATTACTTCAAGATACTCCTCTCCAGCTTATGGTACTGTAGCCATTTTTGTTCTTTTAAACGATGGAAATAAACAATCTTTTTGCATTGAATGTGCGTGCCCACTCTCTCTTTTTGGATATACGCCCTGCCCACCTGTATGCTGGGATGACGGGAGAGTGCAGCCACACCCCGCCCACCTGTATTCTGGGATGACGGGAGAGTCTGGCAAAACCACGCCCACCTGTTTGCTGGGATGACGGGAGAGTGCAGCCACACCCCGCCCACCTGTATGCTGGGATGACGGGAGAGTCTGGCAAAACCGCTCCCACCTGTTTGCTGGGATGACGGGAAAGTGCAGCCACACCCCGCCCACCTGTATGCTGGGATGACGGGAGAGTGCAGCCACACCCCGCCCACCTGTTTGCTGGGATGACGGGAGGGTGCAGCCACACCCCACCCACCTGTATGCTGGGATGACGGTAGAGTGCAGCCACACCCCGCCTGTCAGGAACCGGCCCACTTGCAGAAATGGTTACCGACTGGGGGTTTGACCAGATCGCGAGGGGAAGCAGCCTTATTTAAGCTAACCCAAGGCTGTCACCCCTCAAAAACCCTTCTCACTGCCACCACTAGCTGCTGCTAGACACTCCAACAATTCCCACTCTGCTGTCGAGTGGCCTGCACTCAGTCCAGCGTTTTCGTATTTGGGTCAGCTTTGCGCTTTAGGCCAAATATGGGAACACCACACACACAATACAATCACACAGTAGCAAGGCACAATCAGGCACTGAACTTGTTACGCAAAGTACACTGCTGTCTCTTCAAGACTCAATTCACTAAGCTTATCTCCTGTCTTTAATAACTCTTCTGAGCTGTTTCTACAGTTATCACCATGGTGATAACTGTAGAAACAGCTCAGAAGAGTTATTAAAGACAGGAGATAAGCTTAGTGAATTGAGGCCCATTGCTAGTACATCAGAAGTCAAACTTATTAAATAAATATTTAATATTCCAGAAAAAAAAGTGGAACAGTGCAGACAGGAATATATACAAAAGATTTACAAAAAAAAAAGTAAAAATTACAAAGACACACAACAAGACAGTTTGCTCAAAAATAAAAACGGAAATAAAACGTTACCAGCATGAAGGTCTGAACGTTGTTTGCGAGGAGCACACGGTCGCTGGTCAGAAACCAGGAAAGTCCTAGCCTCTTTGCTATCTCCAGATAACTACACGTTTTTGTGTCCGTCAAGCTGATTTTTATAGGAAGACAGGTAGCCCAATGTTCACATCCAAAATGAATCCAATTTCCCCCAGATCACCGTTCACAGGGACCACTGTCACATCTTTGCTTGCTGTGGTATGCAAACGTCAAGGGTTTCCTGTCCCACTCTAGCCCAATATTCAGAACAACAGATAGCCGTTCACATGTATAGGCTTCAAAGCAATTCAAACACTTCCAGCCCAACTGGTCGGGTAATTGTCTAATTAAGCGTTTCCTTGCTAGAGGCTAAGTAGATATTTCCTAATTAAATGTCCAGGCTTCTTTGGGCTATTCAACGTAACTGGTCTATTCAATGCAGACAATTGTAGCTTCCTTGCTGGAAGCTGAATGCATATGTAATTTACATTGACATACAGAAACTCAAAATAGCATCTTCCTTCAGCCAGGTGACAATTATACCCCTAAAGCCAGACGGCTTCTGAACATACATACACATCTGAAATAGTACACAGCAAACAGAAAAATGAAAAATATGGCTGATGTATTATATGCAATATCACAAATGGCTGCTATGTTATGACACTGCCCACCTGTATGCTGGGATGCTGGGAGAGTGCAGCCACACCCCGCCCACCTGTATGCTGGGATGCCGGGAGGGTGCAGCCACACCCCACCCACCTGTATGCTGGGATGCCGGGTGCAGGCACACCCCGCCCACCTGTATGCTGGGATGCCGGGAGAGTGCAGCCACACCCCGCCCACCTGTATGCTGGGATGCTGGGAGAGTGCAGCCACACCCCACCCACCTGAATGCTGGGATGCCGGGAGAGTGCAGCCACACCCCACCCACCTGTATGCTGGGATGTCCGGAGATTGCAGCCATACCCCGCCCAAATGGGTCCAAAATGACTTCTAGGGGCTGGAAGAAGACCCAGGTAAGTAAAAACAAATTAGATTGTTCACCTCAGGAATCCTTTAAAGCAGTATTGTCACCAAAAAAATCTAATTTCAACAGCAACTGGTCTGAGTGTATTAAGTGATAAAGATGCTAATCCTGCATTCAAAACTTTTTCTGCTGTTATGGTTTGGAGTTATCACATACTTTAGGAGCACTGGCCCTAGTGCCAAACAGTGCCAAAAAGTTGAATGCTGGGAGTTCTTTTTATCTATAATATATTCCTCCTCTTCCATTTATTTCCCTGCCTAGCTGATCACTTGTGTTTACAAGCAAGGTTGAGGTGACTCAGTGATTGGATGTGTAAATAAAAAGAAGACTCTGGGAGGAGGGCAGCTAATGAATACACAATGAGCAAGAGAAGGGAGGGAGGAAAACAAGAGTCAGAAAGGATATGATGTCAGCATTAGCTTGGAAAAATGGCCACTGCCTGTAATAGGATATTCTGCTTTTCCTTTATAAAATTCACAGGAATCATTACGTGGATAGCACAATACATCTGTTATGTAAGTAGAAGTAGTATTTATCTACTTATATATGTGTTTTTTATTACTAGGTTAGCATGGGTGTCGCTTGTTTTTTAAAAACGCATTCAGGTTAGAAACAAACCAACGGTCCCTATTTAGTTCTTAACCGGTCACTACCTACAGTACAGTGTAGATAATGTAACAGTGACACCTACAGGCTGGAGGCAGGAACAGCACAAGATTAACGCTGAGACAAAGTGTAGGAAGTTGAGGAAGGGCAGAATGAGAGTCAAGGGAATGTTTTCAAATCAGGAAAGAGTAGCCCCCACACTTCTCCATATGCTATACTGACTGTTTTTACACAGGTGTCTAAGATATATACAAAATTGTGCTGGATTATAGCTGCATTATTGATCAAAGGTCAGTTGGGGGCTGATTAAGCATATTTCCACCGCCGGTACACTTATCCTTTGTTGCGATGCAGCGATTTTTGTTGTTCTCTTCTGTGAGGAGAATTGTCAGGTATGTAAATGGCATCATTATGTGTGATTGCAGCTCCCGGTGCAACTCTGTAATATCATTCGCACCATATGCCGCTATCCCGGCCTCTCCTAACTGGACGGAGATTTATTCCTTGGCGCTTTATGATCTGGGCTCCTTCCAGAGCGCGTCTCCTCCTGATATTGATTAGGATGCAGTTTTAGTGCCGCGGTGCAGATTGCGTTCGGGGAGACATATACAAACAGGTGAGCGGAGAGAATCCCCCCTCCCTTATTCATCAGGCTGACAGGATCTCCCTCCAGAGGCAGATTAAAATATACTAAGTTTTATTGTGTTTTGTCAGAGTGATCAGTTCCCGGCCGGCCTCCTCCGATAGTTTAGCATATCTCGCCGTCTCCGGGGCAACGCTCGGTTCCTCCTCTTTATAGCCGGCTGCGCTATAAATCTCCACCAGTTTCATTTTATGGTGTTTTTAGAATTAGGGTGAAATAATAATACCTACAAAAGTGCCGTTTCATAAAGTTTGGGAAAATGGAGAAAGGCAGAAAGTGATGGGGGTTTCTGTTTTGGGTTAAGAGCAGTTCTGGCTCCAAAAACATATTGCAGCAAGATGGAAGTATTTTTGTCTTTTTTTTTGCCTGTGAAATATGCTATTGAAATATATTAAATAGATGAGTACATTGAGCCCCTATAAAATGCAATGATGATTAAGGGCAGTTCACTCTTCCTTAAAAAAAAGTACCTGTTCGAGATGTTTTTTAAGCTCTGCTTGGCGCAGGAAGCAGATCCTAATGTTAAAAATAGGATCCACTCTGCCGCTCGGTCCCTCCTACATAGCCCAGTGGTCAGCATTAGGGATGGTCGGAAATGCCAATTTCCTCTTCCGTGGAAAATCCACCTTCCGGATTACCGCTACCGATTCCGTTTTCCACGACTGATTTCCAAATTCCAAAGCAGATTTACGCTGAAATTTCTGCCAGATTTACTGTAACATCGATTTCCTCAAAAACGACAAGGTCTTTTTGAATTATGTTTTCCTCTTCTGCTTAAAGAGACTCTGTAACAAATTTTTCAGCCTTAGTTCTTCTATCCTATAAGTTCCTATGCCTGTTCTAATGTGCTCTGGCTTACTGCAGCCTTTCCTAATTGCACTGTCTCTGTAATAAATCTTATCTCCTTTCCTCTGTGGTGTCTGTCGGGCTAAGGCTTGAATGTGTGGAATGTGCAGGGCTGCTTGTGATTGGATAGAAGCGATACACACCCTCTGCAGGCCCCCTGCAGGCTCTGTATGACACACACACACTGTTTATGTGAGCCTATTACAAGCTGGTTAGTTTGTTTGTAAACACTGCCTAAAACTGTTAATTATAAGCCAGGATTGCAGCAGAGAGTGGCAGAAACAGCACAGAGGGGCACAGGAGAAAATAAGGAATAGAATGGTATGCTTTTTAGTGTAAGAATATTAGAGCACAGATTCGCTTTAACATACCCTGAAAATGTGGTGCTTCTAGCACCGATGGGGGCGTTGCTATTAACCTCTAAAGTCGGCGGCCATTAACTGTAATGTAAAATGCGGAAAATCTGCATTATCGATATGCAGTAATTGGCTTATTCATTCTGAGTCTTCTGATTGACTTAAAATTACTGGTATCGGTAATGTGGATTTTTTGCATTTTACATCACCGTCAATGGCCGCCGACTTTAGTGGTTAATAGCAAAGCCCCTGTAGATGCTAGAAACACCATAATTTTCCAACACAATTTTCAGGGTATATTAAAGAGACACTGAAGCGAGAATAAATCTCGCTGCAGAGCTTATATTCAGCAGGGGCATGTGTTCCCCTGCTAAAACGCCACTATCCCGCGGCTAAACGGGGGTCCCTTACCCCCCAAATCCCCCCCTGCAAAATCAACGGCCAACTTGGTCGTAGATTTTGCTACTGTTGAGGCAGGGCTAACGGTTGCAGCCCTGCCTCTCAGCGCCGTCTATCAGTGGCGCATCGCCGCCTCTCCCCCGCCCCTCTCAGCGAAGGAAGACTGCGAGGGGCGGGGGAGAGGCGGAGATACGCGCTGATAGACGCGCATTGAGGCAGGGCTGCGGCCATTAGCCCTGCCTCACTAGGAAGAGATCCCCGGGACTCCACGAGGGTATTTGGGAGGTAAGGGACCCCCGTTTAGCCGCGGAATAGCGGCGTTTTAGCAGGGGCACACATGCTCCTGCTGAATATAAGCTCTGAAGCGAGATTTATGAGAAAATCAATGTTAAAGTCAGCGGAAATTTCCACGAAAATCTGCCTACCACACTTGTATTACCGATTTCCGATGCGGAAATGCAATTCCGAGCATCCCTAGTCAGCATAAACATGGGGATCTCCATTGGGCTACAAAACACCAATGTGAATCCTCAGCAACAGGGAGAATTCTCATTGGTTCATGGTGGAGATTAGAATTGGCCTATTGCAGCCAATGGAGAGCCCCATGCTCCTGCTGGCCACCGGGCTGAATATGGACAGACCGAGCGGTGGCAGTGGGACAGGGGAGAGCCCATGCGTACGGGCGGCTCTGGAGCGGACAGGGAAACTGTTGCAAGTGGATGCAAAACAGACAGAATGCATCCACCTAGCGCATGTGCTTACCGTGTCCGTTTTGCATCCTAGTGTAAACCAGCCCTAATTGGAACATAAGGTAGTTAACTTTTTAGTTTTGCAAAAACTGTGCCACATTTTGTACAAAATATTTGTATGCATAGATATTTTTTAAATAATGTATTGTGTGCCTAAACTTTGGATTTGAGTATTAGTGTGTCCCCAGTATTAGGTAGCGTCTTCCTCAGTATAGATAGCAGATGTGCCCCCAGTATTACTGTAGGTAGGTCCCCTCAGTATAGGTAGCCAGATATGGCCCGAATATTAGGTAGTTTCCTTCACAGTATAGGTAGCCAGACATGCCCCCCAGTATTGGGTAGGTCCCCCCGCCCCCCAGTATAGGTAGCCAGGAGTTCCCCCAGTATTACTGTAGGTAGGTCCCCCCCTCCCCCAGTATAGGTAGTCAGATGTGCCCACAGTATTACTGTAGGTAGGTCTTCCCAGTATAAGTAGCCAGATGTGCCCTCAGTATTACTGTAGGTAGGTCCCCCCAATATACGTAGCCAGATATGCCCCCAGTATTGGTGTACGTAGATCTCCCAGTATAGGTTGCCAGATGTGCCCCCAGTATCACTGTAGGTAGGTCCCTCCCCAGTATAGGTAGCCAGATGACCATGGAAGTTGGGTGAAATTCTGAACCTTCTATCTTCACAACTGATGGAAGCTCAGTACGATTGTGAGCCTGTTCATTGTATCTTTTCTATCCATCTCTCCTTATACCGTTGGAAGACACAGAATGGGTGCCCCTCCTCTGTAATGAGGGGCTCAGTGACATTCCATGTTGAAAATGACTGAGGAAGATTAAGTTATAGAGTCGTTCCAGCCCTTTATTTATTTGACATAACAAGAAAAGAAAATCCATTATTGACTGCAGAACCTCATCTCATGAGCCGCTCGGAAATAGCGCTGGGGTATAACTGGGATTGATTTATTGGAGCAGAAGGGAATTCGGGAATGAACCTTAAGAAACATCGGTGTTAGAAGCAATTACCAGAGCTTCGAAGATGCGGAACGGCCCCGGAACGAGAGGAATAACGGAGGGATGCTGTTATCATTACTGGGGCAGGGCCGCAAGCGGGGCGCCGTGCTCTTCTCCAAATCAGGTGAAATAAAATAAGACGTTGCCAAATCTACTGATGGGAATGTATATCGAGAGCATTGCTCTGTCAGTCGGCCAGATACTCTCCCTGTTAATGCAGAAATCCAGGCTGACAGCCTAAATACAAAGAAGAAACACAGAATATGGGAAATATCACACCTGCCAGGAGATTTGTAATTCCGTTAAAGAGTACCAGTAGTGAAAAAAGTGCCTCATGTAGACACTCACCTGAATACAGGGAAGCCTCTGGATAATCCAAAGTCTTTGCCCGTCCTCCTCCAAGGCAGGGGCATAACTAAAGGGGTGCAGCCTCAGCGTGGGGGTCCCAACTACTAACCTTCCCTTCCTCCGATACAGGGGTCAATCCTTCAGATCAGGTGTTTTTTTGTGGATACACTTGTTATGGGTGTGAATATCATGATGGCCACACTTGTTTTATGACCCTTGTGAGGTGACCCCAAGGCCATGAAGGGCACCAAGGGAAGGCAAGGGAAGGGGTGTGACAATTTGGGGGTGCTCCATCAAAATTTTGCTGGGGGCCCCATGAACTGTAGTTATGTCACTGCTCGACTGTCTTATTCCAGCGATGTCTCCTCCACAAAACTGTCAACAAGTCCTTCGTCTGCTCACGCATGCACAGTAGCATGGACCCAAGCTTAGCTTTTCCCGCCAAAGCCTGAATGGGTCTGTGCTACTGCACAGGCACAGTGCCGTCACATGCCCATACAAGGGCATAACTACAGGGGAGCAGCGCCTGCAGCCGCAGGGGGGTTCCAACCACTAATCTTCCCTTCCTCCAATAAAGTGCTCCATCCTTCAGATCAGATGTTTAGGTGACACTTAGGGTTGTGGAGATTATAATGTCCACACGTTATGACTCTTGCAACACGGACACCCAAGCTGTGATGGCCACCAAGAGTAGGCAAGGGAAAAGGGCGTGAACATTAGGGGCCCTGTTAAAGTTTCGCTGGAGGAACCCATGATTTGTAGTTACTAGTTACCCCCCTGTGCCCATAAGCTTCAGGGGTCTCAACACTGGATTGGCCTAGCGGAGGAAACTGGGGGAAGCCTCTGCCTGGAAGATCCAGAGGCTTCCCTCTCCCGAAGTAAGTATCAAAAAAATGTTTTGCAAAACTCACAGGCTTGCTTTAAATAAGTCCTGCGATTCAGATGACAGCCCAACCACACAACTCTGCCAGCTCTGTAATTGCAAAGGGTGCTCTGTTCTGGAGTGCAGAGTAGCTGGTTCCGGCAGCAGGACAGGTTCCCTTCACTTACTCCTCAGTGTAGCCACCATGCAGACTGTCACCTTGTGGCTCGTGTCGGGAGCCACTAGATGATGAGTTGCACATTAGCTACCCTGAAGAGGAGGTGAAGAGGAGTTGACCTGAATGCGGTGCAATAAGAAGTGTCGCTGCCAAGCTACTCTGCAAGATTTGGACTGCTGAATTAATATACTTAGTGGGACAACCAGCCTTCACTTGGTCCCTTTGACTTGACAAGGACTATTAACTTCTTAGTTCTTAAAGTGGCTTTCAGCTCATATTTACTATTGTAATACAATCATTCTCCAGCTACAACTGTGAAAACATGTGCTGATTTTCCAACATACCTCAAGGTGGTGCTGGTTGCTCACAAGTCTCAGTGTTTGTTTACCTTCTCATGTTGGGTCTGTAGTCACAGTTAATACAGATTTGCTCAATAGCTGAGGGAAAGTGGAGGTGGGGCCAAAACTGAAATGATTGCATTTGCTGATGACCAGAGATATGCAAGCTTCTACTGCTCTCTGCAGTGAAAATTAAAGTTTTAACACACAGAGGATGCTTGGGAATGCTTTCATAAAATTAGATACTGTAATTTTCGTTTTGGGAGTATTATCTTACTTTAAACGTCTAATCTTCTCAAGTGGAAGAGACCAAATTAAGAGGTGGATCCTTTCTGCTTTAGCAGCCCTGCTGACACATAAAGAGCTATCACTCACGAGGCTATCACATTCAGTACTTCAGTAATAAGCCCATCTCAAAACAATGTATTCTGAAATCTTGCGAAGCACTCAGCGTAGAGTACCTTGGTTAACTGAAATCAAAATATCACTATTAAAGTGTACCTAAGCAGGGATGCTCGGATGTGCCTCATCCACGAATTCGGCAATCCGCGTGGTTGCAAAAAAAAATCCGCATTCGGCCCCGCCGCATGCGGATTTTCGTCCGCGTCCACGCAACCACGCGGATTTTTTTCCCGTGAATGGCGTAATCACGCGTGGATTCACGCCCGGAGGCGGATTTTCTTTTAACGTTAATAACAAAGCCCCCATACATGCTACAGTCCCCCAAATAGCATGGATTATCGAGGTGATAAGGGGCAACATAACTTCAACATAAAAAATTCCAAAATTTTTTTTTTTTCTAGAGAAAATGGATTTTAAAGTGAAATCAACACTTTAAATGGGGCTATTAATTGGTAATAAGTGGTTTTAAAAAGGGATATACGCGTTAAGCAGTCAAAGAGGTGAAGGCGAGTTCCAATGGCACTTGGCGGCGAAGGTACCGCTGGAGGAGGATGAGTGGCTGATGGCAAAAAGGCTCCAGAGAGGTTTTTGTAATTTTTTTTTTTGTTTTTTTTTGCAGCAATTAGCAATGACATCGCAGCAGAGTTGTCAGTGGACACGGGCAGTGTGAACGCAGAGTGCAGTGGTGGTAGCGACTGAGTCAGGAGAAGGACTATGCGGGCGGTCAGTTCAGCAGCACAGAAGGACCACGGCAACATACTGGTGGTAGTAGTAGCAGCACAGCGTCATAGTGCTGGCCAAAAAATTAAATGCACCCGGTGACCCGGGCAGTGTGAACGCAGAGTGTAGTAGCGACTGAGTCAGGAGGACAAAGCGGGCGGTCAGTTCAGCAGCAGCAGCACAGTAGTAGTAGCACAGCGTCATAGTGCTGGCCAAAAAATTAAATGCACCCGGCGACCCGGGCAGTGTGAACGCAGAGTGTAGTAGCGACTGAGTCAGGAGGACAAAGCGGGCGGTCAGTTCAGCAGCAGCAGCACAGTAGTAGTAGCACAGCGTCATAGTGCTGGCCAAAAAATTAAATGCACCCGGCGACCCGGGCAGTGTGAACGCAGAGTGTAGTAGCGACTGAGTCAGGAGGACAAAGCGGGCGGTCAGTTCAGCAGCAGCAGCACAGTAGTAGTAGCACAGCGTCATAGTGCTGGCCAAAAAATTAAATGCACCCGGTGACCAGGGCAGTGTGAACGCAGAGTGTAGTAGCGACTCAGTCAGGAGGACAAAGCGGGCGGTCAATTCAGCAGCTCAGAAGGAGGACCATGGCAACTTACTGGTAGTAGTACCATAACACCAAAAAATTAACCAAGGTAGGCACTAGGCAGGTAGTAAATGTCTTTATAAAGGCAGGCATAGTTAACAACAGCACATGCAGCAGCCACTTCATGTCCCCCTGTGTCCGACAATAGGGGCCAGGAACTCACCTTCCACCCAAGCCTGGTTGATTTTCAGGAAGGTGAGTTTGTCCACAGAGGCGTGGGAGAGCCGAGAGCGCTTTTCTGTGACCACGCCACCGGCCGCACTAAAGCATCTCTCTGAGAGGACACTGGAAGGAGGGCAGGCTAGGAGTTCCAGGGCGTACTGGGAAAGCTCGCTCCAGATGTCCAGTCTCTTGACCCAGTACTCCAAGGGGTCCACGGGGCTGTCGGTGTCATTGAGCCCGCTGGATGACCCCATATAGTCAGACACCATGGTGGTCAGTAGTGTTGGGCGAACAGTGTTCGCCACTGTTCGGGTTCTGCAGAACATCACCCTGTTCGGGTGATGTTCGAGTTCGGCCGAACACCTGACGGTGCTCGGCCAAACCGTTCGGCCATATGGCCGAACTAAGAGCGCATGGCCGAACGTTCCCCGAACGTTCGGCTAGCGCTGTGATTGGCCGAACGGGTCACGTGGTTCGGACCCGAACGCGCTCTGATTGGCCGAACGGTCACGTGGTTCGGGTAAATAAATACCCGAACCACGTCATATCTCCGCCATTTGTCTGTGGGTTTAGCTTTGGGTAGGCAGGCAGGGTAGTTCGCGCTCCAGCCACGCTAGCCAGGGTCCCCCCTGTCATTGTGTCACTGCTGGGAACAGTAGTACACCGCTTGCTCAGCCACACTATATAGCATTCTGTTTACTGCCACTCTGTGTACCTCGCTCAGCCACACTATATAGCATTCTGTTTACTGCCACTCTGTGTCTGCTGGGAATAGTAGTACACCGCTTGCTCAGCCACACTATATAGCATTCTGTTTACTGCCACTCTGTGTACCTCGCTCAGCCACACTATATAGCATTCTGTTTACTGCCACTCTGTGTCTGCTGGGAATAGTGGTACACCGCTCGCTCAGCCACACTATATAGCATTCTGTTCACTGTTCTGTGTCTGCTTGGAATAGTGGTACACCGCTCGCTCAGCCACACTATATAGCATTCTGTTTACTGTTCTGTGTCTGCTGGGAATAGTGGTACACCGCTCGCTCAGCCACACTATATAGCATTCTGTTTACTGTTCTGTGTCTGCTGGGAATAGTGGTACACCGCTCGCTCAGCCACACTATATAGCATTCTGTGCACTGTTCTGTGTCTGCTGGGAATAGTGGTACACCGCTCGCTCAGCCACACTATATAGCATTCTGTTCACTGTTCTGTGTCTGCTGGGAATAGTGGTACACCGCTCGCTCAGCCACACTATATAGCATTCTGTTTACTGTTCTGTGTCTGCTGGGAATAGTGGTACACCGCTCGCTCATCCACACTATATAGCATTCTGTTCACTGTTCTGTGTCTGCTGGGAATAGTGGTACACCGCCCGCTCAGCCACACTATATAGCATTCTGTTCACTGTTCTGTGTCTGCTGGGAATAGTGGTACACCGCTCGCTCAGCCACACTATATAGCATTCTGTTCACTGTTCTGTGTCTGCTGGGAACAGTAGTACACCGCTCGCTCAGCCAGAGTATATAGCATTGTGTTTACTGCCACTCTGTGTACACCGCTCAGCCAGACTATATACCATTGTTTACTGACACTCTGTGTACACCGCTCAGCCAGACTATATACCATTGTTTACTGACACTCTGTGTACACCGCTCAGCCAGACTATATACCATTGTTTACTGCCACTCTGATTCTGCTGGGAACAGTAGTACACCGCTCGCTCAGCCAGACTATATAGCATTGTGTTTACTGCCACTCTGTGTACACCGCTCAGCCAGACTATATACCATTGTTTACTGACACTCTGTGTACACCGCTCAGCCAGACTATATACCATTGTTTACTGAAACTCTGTGTACACCGCTCAGCCAGACTATATACCATTGTTTACTGCCACTCTGATTCTGCTGGGAACAGTAGTACACCGCTCGCTCAGCCAGACTATATACCATTGTTTACTGACACTATATAGCAGACTATATAGCATTGTGTGTACACCGCTCAGCCAGGCTATATACCATTGTTTACTGACACTCTGTGTACACCGCTCAGCCAGACTATATACCATTGTTTACTGCCACTCTGATTCTGCTGGGAACAGTAGTACACCGCTCGCTCAGCCAGACTATATACCATTGTTTACTGACACTCTGTGTACACCGCTCAGCCAGACTATATACCATTGTTTACTGCCACTCTGATTCTGCTGGGAACAGTAGTACACCGCTCGCTCAGCCAGACTATATACCATTGTTTACTGACACTCTGTGTACACCGCTCAGCCAGACTATATACCATTGTTTACTGCCACTCTGATTCTGCTGGGAACAGTAGTACACCGCTCGCTCAGCCAGACTATATAGCATTGTGTTTACTGCCACTCTGTGTACACCGCTCAGCCACACTATATAGCATTGCGTACTCTGCCAGTCAGTGTGTATATTGCTGGGATCAGTAATACTCCACTCACCGTCAACCACTATATGAGCTCAACATGAGTTCCCCAGAGACCTCCGCTGTGAGCAGCACTCCCAACAACAGCAACAGCCAACGCCCCACGCAAGCTATAACATCCACCCCAGCAGCCAGTGGTCAGCAGCAGCCCTCCCCGGAGGAGAACGTTGTGTCCATCAGTCCGTCGCCAGAGCGATTAATGAGGGCTGCCATTGAGGAGATGATGGGGCCTGATGTGGAGGAGGAGGTCTGGCTCAGGCCAGCATCCCAAGTTAATGTTGAGGACGATGAGGGGTCTGTGTCTGGGGATGTTGGGGTGGCAGAGGTGGTGGGTGGGTCAGACTCAGGAGAAGAGTTGTATGATGAGGATGATGATCGGGACCATCTGTATGTGCCTCAGAGTCCGACCCCGGAAAACATGTTGTATCGTGTGTTTAGGTACTAAAATCTGCGTTCCCTCCCAGTAGTGTTGGGCGAACAGTGTTTGCCACTGTTCGGGTTCTGCAGAACATCACCCTGTTCGGGGTGACTATATAGCAGACTATATAGCATTGTGTTTAATGCCACTCTGTGTACACGGCTCAGCCACACTATATAGCATTGTGTTTACTTCCACTCTGTGTCTGCTGGGAACAGTAGTACACCGCTCACCCGCCACTGTATAGCATTGTGCTCTGTGTCACTGCTGACAATAGTGGTACACCGCTCACCCACCACTGTATAGCATTTCTGTACTGCCACTGTACTGCTGCCAGTCAGCGTGTACTTTAAGGATAAGTGAAATGAGGAAGAAATCCGGTGAAAGAGGGAGGGGCAAGGGAAGAGGTGTTTCCCCTGACGGTTCACGTACAGGCCACAGGGGAGCACCCAAGAAAACCCACTCAATACTGCCCATGTTGTCCAGGACAACAACCCTCACAGATCCAAAAGAACAGGACCAGATAATTACTTGGATGACCTCTCAAGCGTCCAGCAGTGGGTTAAGCAGCACCAGCACATCACGCACGAGGTCCGAGTCCTCAGCCAGTTAAAGTCTGGGCTTTCTTTGAAGACTGCACTGAGGATGTTACCATGGCGATTTGCAAGGTGTGCAAGACCCGCCTGAGCAGGGGGAAAAGTATTAACAACCTCTCCACCACCAGCATGAGCCGCCACATTCTATCCAAACATCCCACTCTGTGGGCAAACGCGGCAGGACAGGGTACCACCAGCAACACTGCCTCCCTTGGGTTCACCAGACTCACCACCAGACCCGCCTCAGCAGCAGCAGTAGCCCAGCCATTGCGTGGTTCACAACATTCACAAACATCAGACGATGCTGACACTGTCACTTTCCGGACTAGTGCTCTTGAGGTCTCCCAGTGTTCATCAAACACAACAACCAACAGCCCTTCGGTGTGCAGCGCTACGGTTGAGTTGTCTGTCTCTGAGATGTTTGAGCACAAGAGGAAATTGCCAGCAAATGACCCCCGGGCCGTGGCAGTAACAGCCAGCCAGCATAGCCAAGCTTCTGGCCTGCGAAATGCTGCCATATCGAGTGGTGGAGACAAACAGCTTCAAGGGCATGATGTCAGTGGCCATCCCACGTTACGTTGTTCCCAGCCGCTACCACTTTGCGCGCTCTGCAGTGCCTGAGTTGCATGAGCACGTGGTCAGCTAAATAACCCGAAGCTTGAAGAATGCCGTTGCCTGCAAGGTTCACCTCACCACTGACACCTGGACGAGTGCGTTCGGCCAGGGTCGATACATCTCCCTTACCGCGCACTGGGTGAACCTTGTGGAGCCTGGCAGCGATTCCTCACCTGCTACGGCGCGGGTGTTGCCCACGCCGCAAACAGCTGGATAACAACAGCAGCACCTACCTCTCTGACTCCTTCTCCTCCAACGCATCTCAAAGCTGTACCTCATCCGGAAATGCTAACCCAGCACCAGCAGCAGTAGGATCGTGGAAGCAGTGCAGCACAGCTGTTGGCATGCGTCAGCAAGCGTTGCTGAAGCTGATCTGCCTTGGGGATAAGCAGCACACAAGGGAGGAAATTTGGAGGGGAATAAAGGAACAGACGGATTTGTGGCTGGCACCGCTGGACCTGAAACCGGGCATGAAGCTAGACACCTGGCACGAACTGGCAATGTACGCAATAGAGGTGCTGGCTTGCCCGGCAGCCAGCGTTATGTCGGAACGCTGTTTCAGTGCTGCCGGAGGCATCATCACAGATCGGCGTATCCGCCTCTCCACAGAAAATGCAGACCGTCTGACTCAAATTAAAATGAATCAATCCTGGATTGGAAACGACTACGCAACACTCCTGGACCCCAACCAAGTAACATGACCGATGAACATCTGGGATGGTTTAGCGTTTCCGGTCCCTGTTTATTGAACCTCTCATCTGTATTACATTTATGACTGCATGGCGGCAAAAAGCATTGCTGCTATATCCGCACGCTTTTTGTCCTCATGCAAGGCCTGGGTTGTTGTGTCTCACAAAGCGTGGCCTTCTCCTCCTGCGCCTCCTCCTGTTCCATCACGTGTGCTGCTGCTGCTGCTGCTGCTGCTGCTGCTGGGTTACCGTTGCCAGTCCCTGTTTATGGAACCTCTTATCTTTATTACATTTATGACTACATGGCGGTACAAAGCATGCTATCCGCACGCTTTTTGTCCTCATGCAAGGCCTGGGTTGTTGTGTCTCACAAAGCGTGGCCTTCTCCTCCTGCGCCTCCTCCTGTTCCATCACGTGTGCTGCTGCTGCTGCTGCTGCTGCTGGGTTACCGTTGCCGGTCCCTGTTTATGGAACCTCTTATCTTTATTACATTTATGACTACATGGCGGTACAAAGCATGCTATCCGCACGCTTTTTGTCCTCATGCAAGGCCTGGGTTGTTGTGTCTCACAAAGAGTGGCCTTCTCCTCCTGCGCCTCCTCCTGTTCCATCACGTGTGCTGCTGCTGCTGCTGCTGCTGGGTTAGCGTTGCCGCGTGGTCCCTGTTTATTGAACCTCTTATCTTTATTACATTTATGACTACATGGCGGTACAAAGCATGCTATCCGCACGCTTTTTGTCCTCATGCAAGGCCTGGGTTGTTGTGTCTCACAAAGCGTGGCCTTCTCCTCCTGCGCCTCCTCCTGTTCCATCACGTGTGCTGCTGCTGGGTTAGCGTTGCCGCGTGGTCCCTGTTTATTGAACCACTTATCTTTATTACATTTATGACTGCATGGTGGTACAAAGCATGCTATCCGCACGCTTCTTGTCCTCATGCAAGGCCTGGGTTGTTGTGTCTCAAAGCGTGGCCTTCTCCTCCTGCGCCACCCTCCTCCTGTTCCATCACGTGTGCTGCTGCTGGGTTAGCATTACCGGTCCCTTTTCCTGGAACCTCTTATATGTATTACATTTATGACTGCATGCCGACAAAAAGCATGTTACCTGTGCAAAGAAAACAGACATTTCCCGCATTTAAAAGACAGTTTTCCCTTTGAAACTTTAAAATCGATTTTCTCAAAAACTATAAGCTCTTTTTGCTAAATTTTTTTTTCCTCTTGTACCCACTCCCAAGGTGCACATACCCTGTAAATTTGGGGTATGTAGCATGTAAGGAGGCTTTACAAACCACAAAAGTTCGGGTCCCCATTGACTTCCATTATGTTCGGAGTTCGGGTCGAACACCCGAACATCGCGGCCATGTTCGGCCTGTTCGGCCCGAACCCGAACATCTAGATGTTCGCCCAACACTAGTGGTCAGTCGTTGCTTGTGCTGGTTGGTGGTGGATGCTGTGGCGGGCACCTCTGTTCTGGGCTGCTGCACTGCATACAGGCTCTTGCTTAGGCTCTTCAGGTCTCTGGGGCGCCAGTTGCTGCTGCTGCTGCTGGTGGTTGTTGTTGTGCTGCTAGTGGCAATGGCAGGCACCTCTTGCTGGCTTGGCAGAGCAGTTACAGTGGGGGTGGAAGGCTGGGGGAATGCTTCCAGTAGTCTGCGCACAAGGGCCTCCTTCAACTCCCTTGTGCGTTGCTCGGTGGTGGATGGCGTCATTAAGTCTCCCAGCTTCCCCTTCAGACGGGGATCAAGCATCAAGGTAATCCAGATGTCCTCCCTTGAACGCATCTGGATCACCCGGGGGTCCCTGCGAAGGCAGCGCAACATGTGCACAGCCATGGGAAACAAGTGGGCCCTGCCAGCAAGATCTTCCTCGTCCTCGCCATTGTCCCATAACGCATGCCTGTCCTCTTCCTGTGCCATGTCGTTGTCCTCCTCAAACCGCCATCCACGTACAACGCCTGCTGCACTCTGCTCCTCCTCCTCCTCCTCATTCAGGTTAGGGACCTCCAACTCTTCCACTACCTGCTGTGAGCCCTCCTCTGAGCTGGACTGTGCTGCCATCTGCTCCTGTTCTTCCAACTGCCTCAGGGCTGCATCCCCACGCTCAATTAAATTGTCCATTGCCTGCTCCAGTAGACAAACCAAGGGCACCCACTGGCACACAGAGGCCCGCTCCTCACTGACCATCTTGGTTGCCTCCAGGAAGGGACTCAGCACCAGGCATACTTGCTGCATCAGTGTCCACTGAGTGGCAGTAATCATGGGGACTTGCTGGTTGCTGGGGACACTTGGGTCTAGCATGTAGGCCCTAAGAGCCAGCCTGTGCAGACACAGCCGCTCCAACATGGCCAGAGTCGAATTCCAGCGAACTGGCATGTCGATGATCATCCGGTGTTGTGGCCTTCCATACTGCTGCTGTAAGGTGGACAAGAGTGCAGAGGCAGTGGCTGACAGGCGGAAAAAGCGTACCACCGCCCGGGCATCCTGCAGCAGCTCGCTCATCCCCTGGTAGGTGCGCAAGAAGCGCTGCACCACAAGATTGAGCACGTGGGCCAAGCAGGGGATGTGCTGGAGGTTTCCCTGCTGCACTGCTGCCACCAGGTTGGCCCCGTTATCGGCTGCCACATACCCCACTTCCAGGCCTCTGGGGGTCAGCCACCTCCGCTCCTGCTTCCTGAGGGCGGCCAGGACGTTGGTGGCCGTAAGCCTCTCCTTCCCCAGGGTCACCAATTTTAAAAGGGCTTGGCAGTGCCGAGGCTTGGCGCTGCTGCTGCCGAGGCGGGCTTGCTTTCCGGGTGCTGAGGGAGTGTCGTGACAGGACCCTTCTGCATCCCCCCTGATCCCGCGTGGTGGCACCACTAGCTGGGCTGATGCGCTCTTGTCCTCCCTCCCTTCCATCAGTGTCACCCAGTGGGCCGTAAAGGACAGGTAGCGACCTGTCCCAAATCTGCTACTCCACGAGTCCATGGTCACGTGGACCCGCTTGCCCACAGAGTAGTCCAGGGAACGGGCCACGTTTTCCACCACAAACTTGTGGAGTGCTGGGATCGCGCTCCTGCTGAAATAGTGGCGACTGGGGACTTGCCACTCGGGGATGCCAAATTGGAGCAGCGTCCGCATGGCGCTCCCCTCCTGCACCAGGGAGTAGGGAAGCAGCTGTGATGCCATGGCCCGGGCCAGCAAGCCATTTAGTTTGCGGATCCGCCTGTGGCTTGGAGGCAGAGGCTTGGTCAGACCCTGAAAGGTGTCGCTCAGCAGGGTCTGACGACGCTGGGATGCAGGGGAGACAGAGGAGAGAGACGAACACTGGCTGCCAGCCTCAATGTCTGTGTCCTGAGTAGCCGAGGTGGAAGAGCGCTTGCGTGCTACTACTGCTGCTGCTGTGGGGGATTCACGACCCTGAGGGAGGGATGATGCTGCTGCGATGGTGGGCCTTCTGCTCTCAGGAACCCCTGCCAGCAGTGCCTGCTTCCTCTTAAACTCCGCATACTCGCGGCAGTGGCGGCTTCGTCAGGTGGCCCTGGAGGGATGAGGTACCCATCTTGCTCAGACTTTTCCCACGGCTCAATCTTTTGCTGCATAACCTGCACACAGCATACCTTTTGTCATCAGTACATTCCTCAAAGCAATCCCACACTGGTGACTTTAATTTACTGCGGCCCCCACTAGCAGAGGGTGCAGCGGAACAATGTGTGGTAGTAGTTGCCGGGGGTTGCATGGTGGTGGTGCCGGCTGAAGCAGTGTCCTGTCTACTTCCTCCACGCCCACTGCTGCCGATGCCCCTGCCTGACATATGGCGATATCCTTGCCTAGGCCGAGGTGACTCGTCATCCTGCTCTGCCTCTGACCATTCTTCCACGGACTCAGCAGGCTGCACATAGTTAGGGTCCACAACGTCGTCATCATCAGCAGCATCATCATAATCCAGCTCTTCCTCTGACTCCCCCGCCTCCTCTTCTGTCCCTACATCCCCAGACACAGACCCTTCTTCTTCATCACCAGAACTCAACAACGCTTGTGATTGTGGCCCGATCTCAATCTCTGCCACATCAGTCCCCAGTAAGTCCTGAGCTTCTTGCATCAGCAGGTTCCCAGAAGTCGGACTGAGGGACAGAACGCTGTCATCCTGGGAGGGCTGCTGACCAGTGGGTGCTGGGGTGGATGTCACAACAAGCGTGGGACGTTGGCTGCTGCTGCTGCTTGGAGTGGTGCTCACAGTAGAGGTCTGGGAGGAAGTCATGATGTCCATGAGTACGTCAGGTTCCATTTGCTCAACCACCACACGGGGACCAGAAACTTTAAAATATTTGGACAATGGCGTCCGCTGACTCGGCCCAGGCTTTGCTGCCCCCCTTTCTGCTGCATCACGACCACGTACAGCTGGGCGTCCTCTCCCTGGACGTGGAGCAGTCCCAGAAGTGGCTGAGGCAATTGAACTCCCTTTCCTCTCACCCCGCGAAACCCTGCCAGACATGTTGCTAGTAATGAATCACTGGATGCAGTGGGCACAGTACAAGGTCACTGAAGGATGCAGTGGGCACAGTACAAGGTCACTGAAGGATGCAGTGGGCACAGCAGTGGGCACTGGATATACAATTAGGTCACTGAAGGATGCAGTGGCCACAGTACAAGGTCACTGAAGGATGCAGTGGGCACAGCAGTGGGCACTGGATATACAACTAGGTCACTGAAGGATGCAGTGGGCACAGTACAAGGTCACTGAAGGATGCAGTGGGCACAGTACAAGGTCACTGAAGGATGCAGTGGGCACAGCAGTGGGCACTGGATATACAACTAGGTCACTGAAGGATGCAGTGGGCACAGTACAAGGTCACTGAAGGATGCAGTGGGCACAGCAGTGGCCACTGGATATACAACTAGGTCACTGAAGGATGCAGTGGCCACAGTACAAGGTCACTGAAGGATGCAGTGGGCACAGCAGTGGGCACTGGATATACAACTAGGTCACTGAAGGATGCAGTGGGCACACAAGGATGTCACACTGTGTAATGAGATGCTCATATGCCAGCGAGCGAGCGAGCAGTGGGCACTGGGCACGGCACAAGGTCACTGACAGAATGAATGAACAGCGCTGGCAGAGAGTGGCGGCGCCGGCGGTGTGACTGGCTGCCTGCAAATAGTACAAGTGTATAACTGTCACTGGAATATGCAAGTAAACACTGCAGCTGCACTAACCTGCCTGCCTGCACTACACACAGATAATCCCCACTCCCACTACACTGACTACACTGTAGCACTGAACCTGCCTGCACTATACACAGTTAAATAATCACTAGACTCCCACACTCCTGGGGGGGTACACTACACTACACTGACTACAACTAACTACAGCAATCACTCACTGACTAGCTAACTGTGTACAGTATAAGAGCAGTGTTAGCAAAAAAAAACGCTTTGTTTTTAACACAATAAATGCACTTGCTCAAACAACAATGGCCTGGAGATAATCCTCTCAGCACCACAGTCTAACAAGGACAGAGCTTTTCCATCATGGCCGCCGCTTTATATTCAGGAGGGGAGGGCATAGCTCCCCTCCTGTGATTGGTTGCTAGGGCCTGGCTGGGGCACTCTGATTGGCCTGCAATGTGTCACTTCCGCATAGTTTGACGCATTTCCGCTAACCACGACTTCAGCACCGGGTTTCACGAGCGTGAATGCGGATTTCTGTCCGCATTCACGCGAAGCCGAAGCAGATTTTCGTGGTTGAAAATCTATTCACGGCTTAGCGTGTCCGAGGCGGAATGCGTCAAAATGGTCGTGAATCCACGCGTAAGCGTGATCACGACCTGGCGGTGAGCACCACTGTACCTAAAGTAAAAAAGTGCCCCTTATGAGGGGGAAGCCTCTGAATCCTAAAGAAAGATTGGGAGAACTTCCTTCTTCACCAGAGGGGATCCAGAGCTGGTTCCCCCAAAAATTCCCTTGTCTCCACTTGTCCGGGGTGCGGCCATGCGCATGCTTTCTGTTCAGGCTCTGGCGGAAATAGCCAAGCCCAATTGGGTCAGCTCTACTGCGCAGGCACAATCCGTCTGCTCCTGTGCTGTAGAGCAGACCTGACCAGGCTCGACTATTTCCACCGGAGCAGGGAGCCGCTAGTGTGTATGCATGCACCGCCGTATGTATTGTTTTTGTTTTCATTTTTAGGGGGCACTAGAATGGAGGGAAGGAGGGGGGGTTCAAGGAAGCATCATTAGGATCTAGAGCAGGGGTGTCAAACTCAAATACAAAGTGGGCCACAATTGAGCTCTGGGAACCAAGTCACGGGCCGACTTCAATGTCTAGTGGACACCTCCCTACCTTATACAGTTCCCTGGTGTCTAATAGCCCCCTCCTTCCCCCTATACGATACCATATTCCCTGGTCTCTGACAGCCCTCCTTCCTTTCCTATACAGTTCCCTAATGTTTAATGGTCTTCCCTCCCTCATCTATACAAGGTCCCCCCTGCCCTATACAGTTTCCTGGTGTTTAGTGGCCCCTCCTCTCCTTATACAGTTCCCTGATGTCTAGTGGCCCCCTTCCCTCTCCTATACAGTTCCCTGGTATCTAGTGCTGTCCCCCTTCCCATATGTCTTCCTTGGTGATCTAGGGCTTACCCTCCAGTATAGCTTCTCTGGTGGTCTAGAGTGGGCCAAACATAATGCAAAGTGGGGAAACCACCTGAAAGCCAAATCTGATGGCTCCAAGGGCCAGTTTGACTTGTATGATCTAGAGGCTTCACCCTCCCCAGGTAAGTTTCTGTTTTTTCTAACTAATGAACATTTTTCATAATTCATAAGTACATAATTAGAAACTCCCCAGCAGCCATTTCCTGTAGCAAAGACTTACAGAGCTGTAGGCTCTTCTGCCATGACTGTGACCCAGAGCAGAGGCATCATAATAGGCATGGAATGATGGAGCATTTGCACTGGCACCATCCATGGGATTGTTTGTGCTCCACACAGATCTCATTTGCTGCACCAAAAGATTTTAACTACTTTTCTGAACCTGCTGCAACCCAAGCAGAGCCTTAATCATCCCAAAGTCTACATGAAGGAGGAACCAATCACAGGAAAACCTCCACCCTAGTCTACACCTTGCTCCCGCAAAAGAGGTGTTCCATCAAATGTCCTCTCTTCCTTTAACAGATTTTACTTTTATTTTTGGCCCTCTGGTTTTTTATTACTGTAATTGGCTTCCTGTTTATTGATGATTGTAGCAGCCAGTTTCTATTCTTCCGAGAAGTTCTTCATTTGAATGTCTCATCTCGCCTTAAAAACGTGTCGGCATTTGGAGCAAAAAAATGATCAGTCTGCATCTTGGAAATAAATTACTCCATCCGTCTTAATCATATCAGCAAAGTAAAAACTGAGCAGTGTCGCTTCATTTCAACTCATTTACACTTCTCCTTTCAGCAAAGTCAGTTAGTGATGCACTACCCCTCTGTGGGGCTTGGGCATGCCAAAACTGAGATGGCCTCCTCCACCCAGAAAAGGGACCTCCTTACTCATCACCTATTTGAAACTTCAAACTGTCTCCTGATCTCCAACACTTTCCTCATCTCTTGGACCTTTACTTTGCCTCCTGACTCTTAGCACTTAAATTTTATTTGCTCCTTACCTTGTCTCCTTAGCACTTGTCTCGTCTCTTCGACCTTTGCCTTGTTTCATGACTTCCAGTACCTATCTCATCTCTTAGACCTTTGACTTTTCTCCTGACTCCATGCACTTGTCTTACCTCTTCGACCTTTGGCTTGTCTACTGACTCCAAGCTCTTGTCTCATCTCTTGGACCTTTACCTTGTCTCCTGACACCCAGCAATTCTCTCATCGCTTGGACCTTCTTTTTGTCTCCTGACTCCCAGCACTTTTCTCATCTCTTGTTTAATCTCTTGGACCTTCGCCTTCTCACCTGAATCCCTGAACTTGTCTCATTTCTTGGACCTTCACCTTCTATCCAGACCCCCAACACTTGTCTTGTCTTAGAAATTCACCTTGTCTCATGACTCCCAGCACTTGTCTCATCTCTTGAACCTTCACTTCCTCTCCTGACTGCCTGCACTTGTCTCATCTCTTGGACCTTCACCTTATCTCCTGACTGCCTACGCTTGTATCATCTCTTGGACCTTCACCTTGTCTCCTGACTGCCTGCGCTTGTCTCCTCTCTTGGACCTTCACCTTGTCACCTGACTCCCCAGAGCATTTGTCTCATCTCACTTCTAACCGCAGCAATGATCATGGTTATTGTATCTCAAAGCGATAGCTCATGATCATTTTGGGGGTGGAAATCTAGAGTGCGCACAGGGATCGCCCAAAGTCTTTGGTCTCCACCCTGGCAAGATAGAAAACGTTTTGCAAAGACTATTGTTGCACTGCAGTGGGGCATCTCCTTCTTGTCCTCCCCCTTTCCCTACTCTATGGAAGACAAATTAAGGATTGTGATTGATAGGTATAGTACAACAGCATTGTTCATGACATTGTACAAAAGTAGGATTTATATACAAATGCATAACACAGATATGTTTACAGCATATATGTGATAATAACTAATGTAGTGTGTGATAAAACTTACAGCAATAACAAGAAACAAATCCGTGAGAGCTTGTAATCGAAAAGAATAGAGAGGGCGCAAGAAGTAAGAAAATTAGTACGTTGTATATCTGGATACTGCAAGTCCAGCATGGCAGATCTCTAAGGTTGGTTGTGAGGCAGATGTTGATAGTTACTAGAGAAGAACAAACTAGATGAAGACAAACAAAGAGGTATACAAGTCAAAGTAAGAATCCAAGTAGACAGAGTTAGAGTGGTTGGGAGCAGAAGGTGTATACTGTACAGTAGTAAAGCAAGCTGAGTCAATGATCATGAGCAGGAGATCCAGAATAACTGTCAGTGATCAGGGGCAGGAAGTCCACCGCAGGCGGGCCAACTAGATAAGTGATTGGGAGTATGTGTGTGTGTGTGTGTGTGTGGGGGGGGGGGGGGGGGTTAGTGTGGTTGGGGAGCCAGGTCAGTGATCAGGAGGTCCAGAGTGACGGGGAAGCTGGGCCAGTGATCAGGAGGTCCAGAGTACTAAGTGAATCTTGTTCAGGGATAAGAAGTGGAGGTCTAGAGTAGTCAGGCAAGCCGGGTTGGTGATCAGGAGCAGGAGTGGTAAAGAGTTGTCAGGCAAGCCCGGTCAGTAATCAGAAGCAGGAGGTCCGGAGTACTCAGGCAATCTGGGTCGGTGATCTAGAGCAGGAAGCCCACAGTAGTCGGGCAACCCACATTAGTGATCAGGAGCAGAAGGTGCAGAGTATTCATCAGGCAAGCCAGGTCATTAATATGGATCAGGAGATCCAGTGTGATCGGTTAAGCCAGATCGATGAGGTAGAGCTGGAGGTCCAAAGTAAAAGGGCAATCAAGAACAAGAAGAGGTCCAGAGTAGTCTGACTAATGGCTTTGGTGGTCAAGAGCAAGAGGTTCAGATTAGTAAGGAAAGTTATGTAACTGATCAGGAATCAGGATCAGAAGATCAAAGGACATGAAACAAGGTCTCAACAAAACACAGCAAGAGAACTGTTCAGAGAAAACACAATAGTACATTCAAACATGGAGAACAAGAGGAACCGGCACTGCTAAAATGCTGATTTATTAAATGTCAATCATTTAAAAACTTACACACACATATACAAGATGATCCAGTGCTGACTTGGTCAAACATGTGCATACTGTCCAGTACTGACTTGTTGTGACATACCATTGAGGGTGGTAAGCTGAAGATAGGGTGCGGTGTGAGTAGGGTGCCACGCCTGAGGCCGTTTTGCGTGTGTCTGCGCTTCTACTGAGGCTGCCTGTAGACCATCAGGGGTGGCACCCTACACCCACTGCCCCCTATCTTCAGCTTAACACCCTCAATGGTATGTCACAACAAGTCAGTACTGGACTGTATGCACATGTTTGACCAAATCAGCACTGGATCATCTTGTATATGTATGTGGAAAATTTTGAATGATTGACATTTAATAAATCAGCATTTAAGCAGTGCCGGTTCCTCTTGTTCTCCATGTTTGAATATGCTATGAATTGTTACACCAGAGCACGCTTATAGCTGATTTAAAGGGCAAGCTGAACCAACCACCTTTTGCTAAGCTCGTTTTCTTGCATCCATAGTAGTGCCAACCCGCTACCTCCTACAGTCAAACACAATAGTACACAAGAGAACTATGAGCACAAGGAAAAGGATTTGGTACCATTGTCATGCAATTCCTTGTGTAAACCTACTTAGGTGAACTGTCATTGCAAAGGGAGAAACAGAGGTGTGTGCATCTAACCAGTTTCACCTGACTTATTTACTGGCTTAGGTGAACTGTCAACTGTGAACAAGTTTCTTGCACCTACTACACTAAGGTATGGGCCCTAGCCATAAAAACCCGGCCACCTGTGCACCTGTATGATAAAAAGATGCTATCTGAGATCAGGGGGTTGAGTATCACAATAACAATATGGTAATACTTATTACAAATCCATGCAGGTTTACGACTTACAAGATCTATCGCTTTTTAAGTTTTTAACTTATTCTACAATCCTGTTTTACTGGTGGCCACATGCTGATGATGTGTGTGTGTGGGTGAAATAACTTAGATTGCGAAGGAGATACATTTGTTGGCAGGAAGTTGAAACCCCTGGAACAGGTGCCCCAGTTTATTCCTGATAAAAATGAAAGTGCCATCTATCTCGCATGCCTTGATTTATGCACGGCCCGTACATCGCCGCATGGTGCTAAAATAACACGACGCAGCGAAGAGACATCTTTACAATTCCACTGTAACTTTTTCTGGACTCCTGCACTGAAACACCCTCCCCAAGTGATCAGTTCGGGGACTGAAATTCATTATGATTAGATGTGAACGCAGGGAACAACTTAATTACATATTTATACAGAAGATTAGCCTACGGAGAGCCGTGCCTTCGGAGAGCTTTGTAAATTATTAGTTGGCCAGGATTCCGGGCCAGCTTTACAAACAAGTAAACAGTTGCCAGCTATGTATTCACACTCTCTGCTTAAACTGCCTAATTAGAGAAATATCTTAAACAGGATTTACATTACACTTTACTTTTTTAAAAACTTGTTTATGTTTACTGATAAACAAAATGATGTTTTTAAGCAGGATTGTCAGCCATAAAATCAAATTCCATTTACCCACTGCTCTGTATTTATTATGTAGTCTACAACCTGACCCTGCATTGCAAGCATTCCAATATAATCATAAATGTGTCTGCTGTAATTAATCTTATCTCAGTCAGCCTAGCTCTATTCTGGTACATTGCTGGGGAGAGGGGAGCTTGTTATCTCCCCTCCTACATTCCTGCTCAGTCATCACTGATTGGCTGAGGGCAGTTCAAAGTGACACAAGACTGAGAAGGGAAATACACCTCACCCCTCTGCAAAAGCTGCTGAAATATGATCTATGCTGTGCTTACATGTGTTTACAAAGCAAGCAAGATATGACAGTGGAGGGGGGGGGGGGGGGGTAAGGGAGGAAATGACATCAGGATTGGCTTCAGTCAGAGGCTGTAAAGATGGAAAATGCCTGGAACCTGGTTTTCTATCTATTTACTGTATAACATTCACTGAAATTACAGTACAATACATGTGTTATGTAAATAGAAGAAGTATTTATCTACTTTATCTACTTATATATGTGTTTTTTTTCCTCCCTGAGATAGTATGGCTGTCCCTACTGCTTTAAGCAAGTGAATGCAAAATATTGCTTATAAATATCTCGTATGTATCACTCCCAGCCAAAGGTGGTGAACTAATCAATTGTTGTTTGAAAACAGCCTGTATTTTACAGCCAGCTGCTCTGAGATCAGACAACACAGACAGTAAAGTGAGTCATACAGGAGGGACACCCCAACTCCCCCCTTCCCCCACAGCCTTTTTCTTGTTTGTTTTTACTTTTTAAAGTGAACCCAAGCTGTTTACCTAAAGAGGGGGAATAATCAGGATCCCATTGAGGCTCCAATCAGTGATCTGATGTTCCCCCTCGCTGAGTGCGGCCCCCAGAAAATTGGCCACAAGGCATTGTTGCCTATCATATCAGGGCTGCACATCTTCTCTTCCATCAGCTGAGCCATGCCTGCGCATGTGCAGTAAGCTGGAGCTGTGCGTGCTACTGCGCATGCGCGTCCGTACTCACTAGGCTACTGCACAGCTGCACTCGTAACAGGAGAGGAGCGTGGACCCGATGTGGAGGGAGGCTTCGCTGGGGGGTGGGGGGACATTGCAGCAAGGTGGGAAGGCTCAATAGAATCCTAAAGGTTCCATCTCTATAGTTAAATATCTCTTTTTGAACCCAAGCTTCGTCTTTGGTTCCCTTTAAAGAGACATTGAAGCAAAAAAATATATAATGATTTGTATGTATAGTACAGCTAGGAAATAAAACATTAGGAGCAGAGACATAAGTCTAATTTTGTTTCCAGTACAGGAAGCGTTAAGAAACTCCAGTTGTCATCTATGCAAAAAAAGCCATTGAGCTCCACAACTTTCAAAGTCACAGAGCGCTCTGTCTTCTGAAGCTTATTATCTCAAGTGTCTGGCACTGTATTGTTTTTTTTCCTGCAGAGAACAGTTCAAAAGTTCACTAGCCTGCTCTGTAATATCATTTAGAATGCTGAGTAGTGTGTAAACTGCAAATATTAGAGAAGGATGCAATGTTATAAAAAAAACTATATAAATGAAAATAAAAATATGAATATTGTCTTTGCTACTAATGTTCTAGTAATTATCTGTACTACACAACCAATTCATTATATCATAATTTTTTTTCGCTCCAGTGTCTCTCTAAGTTTGGAGAGGGGCACACTTTATGAGCTCGTTCACATCTATCGCGTTTTTGGCTTTTTTTCAAGTGCAGGCGATTTTCAAAATCGCCCACAAAACGCTTGTGCAATTAATTTCTATGAGAAGGTTCATATCTGTGCATTTCGTCCACATTGCGCTACGCAAAGCGGTGCCTGTACCATTTTTTTCGGGGTGATTTTGCTCTAATGGAAGGTATAGGAAGAGCGCTAAATGCTCACAAAATCAGTTTATGCGGCGATTGCGTTTGTGTTTTTAAGAATCAATTCTTTGTATTTATTCTTTTCCGGGTCAAAGCGTTCACTTCCTGACTACCGTCAGGAAGTGAAAAAACGGAAACGCTCTGCAAAAGCGCTTACAAAAGCACTTTGCACAAAATCGTACCGCGCAGTAGATTATTATTAACACACTGCTCCCCATCCCCTTCTTGCACCTCTGACACTGTAGTTGCCATGCTGCAGGTTTTGGTGCGCTGTATCAATTGTTATGTATAGAGTGCTTGGGAGGCCCCAATGTAAAACTTCCATCGGGGCCCACAGCTCCTTAGCTACAAAGTAGCACAAAGCTGCTTGTGCATGGAGGAAAAATTCCTATTACAATAGTTAATACCTTGAGCATAGCTCCCAAGTCCTCTTTGGGAACCAAATCTCCCTGTCCCTCTTTCTTCCTCATTTGTCCCTCTTTCAGGACTGATGTACAGATCTGTGTAAATATATCTTTTTTTCTCCTGAAAAATGTGTTTAATTAACTCTCAACTTTATTCCCATCCTTTAAATTGATATATTTCTTATTTTCAAATGTTAATATGAAGGAAAATGAACCAGGATAGAAAGCACCAGTGTGGTGTGAATTATAAAACATATTTTTCTTATCAAATGTTTGTGGTATGTGTGACAGGGGTGTGCTGGGGGCATGGTTATGGGGTGTTGCAGGTTTGTGACTTAAAGCGGTATTGTCACCATAAAATCAAATTTCAACAGCAACTGGTCTGAGTGTATTAAGTGAAAGATGCTAATCCTGCATTCAAAACTTTTACTGCTGTTATGGTTTGGAGTTATCACATACTTTAGGAGCACTGGCCCTAGTGCCAAGCAGTGCCAAAAAGTTGAATGCTGGGAGTTCTTTTGAATTCTCTGAGTTCTTTTTATCTATAAAATATTCCTCCTCTTCCATTTATTTCCCTGCCTGATGATCACTTGTTTTTACAAGCAAGGCTGAGGTGACTCAGTGATTGGATGTGTAAATAAAAAAAAGACTCTGGAAGGAGGGCAGCTAATGAATACACAATGAGCAAGAGAAGGGAGGGGGAAAACAAGAGTCAGGAAGGATATGATGTCAGCATTAGCTTGGCAAGATGGCCACTGCCTGCTGCCTGCAATAGGATTTTCTGCTTTCCCTTTATAAAATTCACAGGAATCATTACGTGGATAGTACAATACATCTGTTATGTAAGTAGAAGTAGTATTTATCTACTTATATATGTATTTTTTATTAATAGGTTAGCATGGGTGTCACTTGTTCTTTAAGTGTCCCTCTTTCTTATCTCAAAAAGTTGTGAGCAATGCCTTGAGATCAGATTAAATGAAACTGCAGATTGGCTCACGTAGGAACCAGTAACCACAACCTATTCTCATTTTCTACTAGCAAAGTAAACCGGATGGATCACTCTGGATTACTCTGCTATTCACAGATTGCTTTTTTTCAGAGGTTTCATAAATGTATTCTTTTATTTTCATCTTAACTACATAAAACCTTCTTTTTTTCCTAGATACAGATTTCCTTTGAAATAAAAATATGACAATATCACAGCTTTGAGAAGAAAGAAAAAACTAAAACAAATGTGTGATTGCCCTGAACAAGATGCTACAGCGAAATCCTTATGGAGCCGTGAGGAGTTGAGCCCAGTAGGGGCCAGACCCGATGCGATAGTTTCTCGCTGAAGTGTTTACAAGTTTCCCCTACCCGTGTTTTACGTCGCAGGGAGAAATATTTGCTTGTCTCCTGCAGACCTCGGGCTGCCTTAGGGAAATTGCAAAATGAGTTTTCAGGAGTGAAATTCCCACGGCGCATAGAGAAACGACCGAGATTAGCAGCTGAACAAAACCAAATGCAATCATGTCCCAGCCTGTTATCTTCAACGCAATGCAGATAGTTGTATTCCTGTGTTCCGGCCCGTATGTTATTATCACAAGGCTCCACAAGAGGACAAGCGAGAAGCACATCCAGGAGAGTGCGGCGGCTGCATTGTGCTTGCTGAATAACAGTAGCTATAATCAACAAGTAAATCATTCGAATGTAAAGATAATAGGAATTTCTGAAGATCGCTGGAATTTTCCACACATTCATGCACAATGTTTTTATTTTTTTTCATGAGGTAAGTCTGAGGAAGACTCATCACCTCATGCGCTCTTGCAGATGGTGCTAAACTCAGTATTGTCTAATGATGGGTCGTTCGCGAACGAGCCGGCTCTAAGAGCCGGCTCTTTGCTGCAAACGACAAGAGCCGGTTCTCGGTTTTGAAAGAGCCGATGCCTCAGCCGCCCCACACAGGTCTGATTTGCTGTGTAATAAAGGGCACTGAGGCATGCTGGGAGATGTAGTCTTCCTCTTGCAGCTTGTAGGAGTGTATGGGGCGGAGCAGAGCAGTAGCAGGAGGGATTGCTCCAGTCAGAGAAGCAGTCTGGAGTTGTCATGGAGACGGGGGCGGGGCTTTTACTCCGATTCTGAGTGGTGTCTAGTGATATTTAATGAAGAGCCGATTCAGAGCCGTAAGAGCCGGCTCTTTAATGGGAGCCGATTCAGAAGAGCCGATTCTCCGAGAAGAGCCGTGATTCCCATCACTAGTATTGTCCAATCAGCATGCGGTGGGAGGGGCTTTGCCAAGCTAAGGGCATCTCCTCTAGGTGCTGCTGAATAATGTATGTGCTGAAATACTGAATAATAGCACCTTTAAGGATACCTGAGCGGTCATAAAATATAAAAACGGGGGAGCAGGCATGTGTAGGAAGCAGTCCTCATGCCCACTGCTCCCCCCGTTCTCCTTCCTCCCTCTTTCCCCATTATCACCTAATGGCCTCCCCGAAGGTACTTTCGGGTCGGCCAGGTTGGTGGGTAGTGTGCAGGTGTTGCCCAGCGGCATGCGCTATTGATTGCCCGTCCGTTGCCAGGAGCGCACTGGGCATGTGCACAACGTAGTCGTTACATCATGCGCAGAGCACTCATAGGAAAATGGTGGGAACAGTAGGCATGAGGACTGCTTCCTACACATGCCTGCCCCCCTCAGCATAGGTAGCCACTGGAAACCCCAATATTAGTTAGTCAGATGCAGCCCTCCCAGTCAGGGCCGGTTTAAGCAACAATGAGGCCCCAGGGCAAAATAAACCTGGGGGGCCCCCCAACATATACCCCGGAACAAAAATCGGCATTAGGGGACCTTTTTTGCAGCTGGTATAGTCAGGGTGTGAAGTCCCAATCGGTCAGAGCTCCACATTCTGGCTATCTCAGCCTGCATGGGGTACAAGGGGTTACAAAGTTTCAGGAGGGGGGACCCCACATAATTTAAAAAAAAAAAAAAAAATTCCCACACTCTAAACATAAAAAAAAATTGGGAAAATAGGAAAAAAATACCAGGGATCTTCATACAGCCATATGGCGGCTGTATAGGGATCCCTGGCCAAAGCGCTGCAGCTGCGTATAGACCCCCTGGAAACCCCATCAGGAAATTTATTGCGCTTTCGTTTGATGCATGTAAAATTACTCTACCGGTAGGTTTGCTACTGAAAGTGACATTTACCGCATTTAAAAGTATACTTTTTTCCTTCTAAATTTTAAAATCGATTTTCTCAAAAACTATAAGGTCTTTTTGAAAAATTGTTTTTTCCTCTTATTTCTAATGATCTCCTTAACATATCCTGCAAATTTAGGATTTCTAGCATTTAAGGTGGATTTGCTATTAACCATTAAAGTCGGCAGGTTTTTAAATGTTTTTTTTTCCCTTTGAAACTTTAAAATCGTTTTTCTCAAAAACTATAAGGCCGATTTGCAAAAAATTGTTTCCCTCTTGTAGCCACTGGGGGCCCCTACAAGCTCTGGGGCCCTGGGGCAGCTGCCTGCTTTGCCTTAATGGTAGCGCCGGCCCTGCGCCCAGTATAGGTAGCCACAAGAGTCAGATGCAACCTCCTGTAAGGGACTTACCTCCGGGATCCAGCGACGCGGCTGTCTCTGCCGGGAGCGGGTCGCGTCCTGGCACTTCCACTTCTGCGCGCGCAGCCCCTAGCAACGCTGGCATCCCTCCCGACGGGGCTGCGCACGCCGCTCCTCACTGTGTGTGTTCCAGGGCTGGTGCAGGACGGACGTTTTGGAGCAAACGTCCGTCCTATTCATTAATCAAACGGATGACTTAGTGTCAGCTGACACATAGGTAAGCTTGTATTTAGTGTCAGCTAATCTGTTAGTCAGCTGACACTCAGGCAGGGCTGTTGTGATTGGTGCTGAGAGTGAGTGGCCAGCCACTGATTGGATGCTGTCAGTATTTAAAGCTTGCTGTGACAGTTGCATGTTGCCCATGATAGCTCTAGCTTGCTGGTTGCTCTGTTTTGTGCTATCTTGTTATATTGGGTAGCCTGGACTTCGACCTCTGCTTGTTATTGGACCTTCCCTTGCCTGCCGCCTGTACTGACCTCTTGCCTGGATTAAATTATGACTGTTTGCTGCCTGGTTTGACCTCGGATACGTTTTTGACCTCTCTTTTGCCTAGCCCTCCTGTACCATGATATATCTGATCACCCGTGTATGCCACTGGACTGTTGCTGGACTTTGCTTACTCTGAATCCTTGTTTGGCCTGGAAGTTTATTCACTCACCTTGCATTCAGCTCCAATACCTTGCACACTAAAGGCCTGGGTGTAACCGAAGTCGGGTAGGTGTTGCTTCCTCACCTCCTGTTCAAACGGGGACGCGCCACATAGGGTGAAGTGTGTGGAGTTAGATTGGGGCATTGGAGCTGATGTGTGGGTGAATATTTCTACAGGCCTGACACCTCCTTAGTATAAGAGAGCTCCCCGTGTAGGTAGCCAGAGAGCCCCCCTCGTAGGGAGGCAGAGAGCCCCCCTTTAGGTAGCCAGAGAGATCCCCCCGTAGAGAGCCAGTGAGACCTCAATAGAGTTTGTCAGACCCCTTTAGGTAGCCAGAAAGCACCCCATTCCCCCATCCCCCGTAGGTAGCCAGAGAGCCTTCCCCCCCCTGTAGGGAGCAAGTGAGATGCCCTTTAGGTAGCCAGAGAGACCCATTTAGGTAACCAGAGAAAACCCATTAGGGAGCCAGGAAGATCTCCTTTAGGTAGCCAGAGAGACCCCATTTAGGTAGCCAGAGAGCCCCCATTAGGGAGCCAGTAAGATCCCCTTTAGGTAGCCAGAGAGACTCCCCCTTTAGGTAGCCAGTGAGACCCCTATTTAGGTACCCTGAAAGCCACCATCCTCTGATTATAATGCACAAAGGAAAAAAGTAAAGGGGCTTTATTTCATTCTTTGTGGGTGTGGCTTATGCTCGGGTTGCATTATCCTGATGCTCAGACAGCAAGGAGGACTGTACAGACTACATTTGTGTGATAAGACTGTAGGCCATTGTACAGTCTGACTGTGCAGGAAGTGCCCATTGTCTGGGCTGATTTATTTGCTGTTTACCACCACACGCTTGCTTTTTACCCCAAGCTGTATTTCCTGTCGGGTGTCACATCAACATGCAGGCGCGGCTGGGGAAAGGGGGGGATGGCGGAGGTGAAGCAGAGCACAGTTGACTTTGCCCAAATTGTCCCTGGAGGGGGATAGAGGTGGAGCAGAGCAGCACTGACTTTGTTTTTATTGGCCCTGCAGGAGGTGGGGAAGGTTGGAGGCAGAGCAGGGCGCCAGTGCTCGAAAAGAATGGGAGTGTGAGAAAACGCGGAAAAGCCGCCGCGTGCGCTCAGAACAAGGCGGCTGATTCCGCGTCCAACGCGGCGGTTTGCACGCGTAGGCCTACATCTGTCTGTATGGCTGTACGCGGAGAAACCGCCGCATGCCTTGATAGCGGTGCGGCTGGCTCCGCGTCCAGCACGGCGGGTGGTACGCAAGACATGTCTGGTGTGGCTGGGACTGATAGTCCACACAGGTTCAGAAGGATGCGCGCGCGCGCGCGTTGAGAGGCAGAACTTTTATGACAGCCAGAAGGGAGTCAGCTGACCAAGCCGGTCAGCTGACGATTGTACCAGTTCCCATTGGTCCAGCCCTTAGGGGAGGCGCTGGAGAGCGCTGGGCTATATATACTGGGTGCTGGTCATTCGCTGGTTGTCTGCCGTTGCGATCACTACGTAGAAGCACTCAGACCTTATTGTCAGAATCTGTGTTATCATTCTGTTATACTTCAGATTAGTTCCAGGGTGTTGATGATCAAGGACCTCACACCCAAGATTAGGAATCTGTGTTATCAATCTGTTATACCTCAGACTAGTTCCAGGGTGTTGATGATCAAGGACCTCACACCCAAGATTAGGAACTTGTGTTATCATCCTATTATACCTCAGACGAGTTCCAGGGTGTTGATGATCAAGGACCTCACACCCCAGATTAGGGACTTGTGTTACCATTCTGTTATACTTCAGACTAGTTCCAGGGTGTTGATGATCACGGAGCTCACACCCAAGACTAGGCATTGTTTATTATCTGTTATGACTTTCTGCTTTCCTGACCACTCTTCTGTTCACTATTTGGTATTTCGCTATATCTGATACTCTGTTGCCAAACCCTGCTTGCCTTTGGATTACCAAATCAGCCTTCTGTCTTTGTACTGTGTATGTCCGTGTGTTGCCGACCTGGCTTGTCCGACCTGGAGAGCTATCTCCCCAGTTATGAGATAGTTCACAGACCAGTCAGTGACATCCTCTGTTGGTGTCACTCTTGCTCTGGTCCTTCCCTCTCCTAGTCTGACTCCTCCCTGCGGGAGAGTCTCAGGCTGCTGGAATGTACTTACTCTAGCAGTATTCCTTACTGCCTTGTACCTGTCTTCCTGGTATTGTTCTCAAAGTATTACTGTTGCACCAAACACTCATATCTCTCAGGTGTCCAGAGGTTAGTAATATATCTGATTATCAGTGATACTGCAGATCATCAATAATCAGGTATATATCTGTATTTTGGTGATACTGCAGATCACCAATAATCAGATCCTCTCTGTGTTACACCGATCGTTACAGGGAGATGACAGGAAGCAATGTGAGGATCAGTACAGAAGTGAATGCTATGCAATGGGATCAGTATAGTGAATGTTAGCGTTTACTCCAGTGGCACCCTTGACACCTAATGGCGCTCCAAGAATTGGCCTGGAGTGTCTTTGGCAAAAAGCGCCCACAGAGCTCATAGACATATAAAAACAGCTTCTGCAACTGGCTTCCTACATAGACCTAGGAAACATTTGTAGCTTGCGTGGGTGTTCTGTTAAATGAATATTATAAAAAGGAAACCTCTGCCTAAACTCGTCTGCCGGCATTCTCAATTTCAGAAAGACAGCACTAAACTGAATGTTATCAGTAGAGATCGACAGTCCCTGATTAGATTAGATATGACTCAAGAAATATTTACTTGCTTAGCTGCTTTATTTGGAGATTCTGATTTTATACAGGTTTTGGATAGAAGCTGTAGGTTCCTCAGCAGAAGGGCACCTACATTGGCTGACCGTTTGTCTCGTGAGTCTAAAATACCAAAGGCAGGAGACATTTGTATTGCTGATTTTGGTAGTTTGAAAATGTTTTGAACCTCATTTCAATCTTTATAGCTGTTTATGTCCTTGTCTGGGAGAATTTCCTTTATTTGTCCTTACAGAAAGTGAATAAATCACAAAAACATGGGCAGCAATTGCAACAAATTAAAGAGGAACTGTAGAGAGAAAATAACATAATGAATAAAATAGCCTTTTTTTAAAAAAAAAAATATTCATTTAAAGATTATTTAATCAGTGTTTGCCCATTGTAAAATCTTTGCTCTCCCTGATTTACATTCTGAAATGTATCACTGGTGCTGACATCTTTAGTTCTGCCATGTGGTCTTCGTCACCAAGAGCTCTGTGCACAGAGGGAGATATTGCTTGCTTGGCAGTTGGAAAAAACTGTTATTTTCCACAATGCAATGAGGCTCACAGACAGGAAACTGTCAGGAACTGTCTGTCCTGACCTCACACTGTGGGAGGGGTTTCACCACAATATCAGCCATACAGACCCCCTGATGATCCGTTTGAGAAAAGGTAAAGAGTTCTCTTGGAAAAGGGGATATCAGCTACTAATTGAAAGTTGAATCCTGAATTGCAGTTCAATCCTGAGTTAAAATTCCTCTTCAAATCTTTTTTGTAGAGTAGGGAAAACTGACCACCTGTGTATGGATTTATATATTCTGAGCAAAACATAGTTTAAGACTTTTAACCAATGAAACTGTCTGCAACTGGCGAAACACGTTGCAAATAAAGTTCTTACACAGATCCTATGGGCCTGATCCAACTCACACTTTCTCCTCAGTTTTCTCATAGGAGATCATTTTTAACTGTACTAAGACCGCCCCATACCAATGGGCGTGGCAGCCCTAGGACCCCCTAACGCCAATTGGGGTCAAGTCCTGGGGCCGGCTACTGCAGGAGGCTGCGCGTGCATCTCCTGCTTGGGAGTTGAATGCCGACCCGCCCTCAGTCTCCGAGGGAAATTTAATAAAGAAAAACCCAAACATAATTATTTATAAAAAAACCATAAACGGGGGGGGCGATTAGACCCCACCAACAGAGAACTCTGCTGGTGGGGAGAAAAGGGGAGGGAGGAATCACTTGTGTGCTGTATTGTGCGGCCCTGCAGCTTGGCCTTAAAGCTGCAGTGGCCTGTTAACAGAAAAATGGCCTGGTCTTTAGGGGGGGTTAACACTGTGGTCCTGAAGTGGTTAATCTTCTTGTTTAATAACCTTTCAGTTCTCTGTAATTGGAAAAATACTAAAAAGTAGGTGAAAAATTACTGACAAAATTATTCTGAGTATTTTCTTACTTGCTCGAGGCTTCAAAGGCATTTTTTTTGATAACGTGAAAATATCACCTATCAGAAAATGTAGGAGAAAAAGTGCATTGGATCTGGCCCTGTGGCCCATATGCAATTACCTTTACCTCCCTAGTTTTCTCCCCCTGGAGATAATTTTTCATCCTCTATTTAAAACAACTTTCCAGGACTTTTCAACTGAAAAAGTACTGCAAAGTAGGTGAAAAAGTACTATCAGAATTATGTTGAGTATTTTCTTGATTTCTTGTGGCTTGAAAGGCATTTTATTGACAAGTTTAAAATTATCACCCAGGAGAAAACTCAGGAGAAAAAGTTAATTGCATATGTGTGTCTGTCATCTATGTGATGTTAAAGAGAAACTCAGACCAAGAATTGCACTTTATCCCAATCAGTAGCTGATACCCCCTCTTACATGAGAAATCTATTCCTTTTCACAAACAGACCATCAGGGGGCGCTGTATGGCTGGTATTGTGGTGAAACCCCTTCCACAAGAAACTCTTGAGTACGTACTCCTGGCAGTTTCCTGTCTGGGAACCTTGCTGCATTGTGGGAAATAGCTGTTTACAGCTGTTTCCAACTGCCAAAAAAGCATGCAGCAGCTACATCACCTGCCAACAGTAAAAATGTCACCATGTAATAAATGTGAGAATGTAAATCAGGGATTTAAAAGATTTTACAATGGGCAAACACTGAGTAAATCATTTAGACATAATTTTTGTTAAAATGAAGCACTTTTTTATTACATTATTTTTACTGGAGTTCCTCTTTAAGTTTACCTTCTTATTTTCCACTGACTAACAACCACTCTTTTGGGTCCTCTTTACTATTCCTACCGGGCTCCACGATATCCCTCCCCTTACCCAGCTACCCTACCACAAGGGAGAGCATGGACAGAGTGCAGATTTTGTAGAATGAGAGCGACTAGCCTGAGTTTTTCAGAAACTCTTGAAATGGATGCCTTATTTGGTTACCCCCATATTGGGAGTGTCCAGTTTATTATTACACCTCTCTTTCTGTCTTTTCCCCAGTATGAGAGAAGGATTATGGGAGGCTATGGTAAGGTTAGATAAGTCTTGATGGTCCAAAATAGAGCTACCATCACAAATTTTAATTGACGATAATTGACAATTGGCACCAAAATCCTATGACACCAAGAGACTCCCACCAAGAGCCAACAAATCAGCCCAGCGTAAGCTGCATAACTATGTAGGGTAAGCGAGAAGGCATAGAATTGTTAATGTAAGTCTGAAGCAACCTAAAAAGAGGGAATTCTCTGGATCATACAGAGCCTTCTCCATCCTCTCACCATCCCCTCATTCCACCGATGTCCCCGATGAAGTTATTCAACCAGCTCAGTAAAATAACTCTTCAGGACTTTCGAAGATAAGTCAGTTGGTGGTACTGCGCTCATGCTAGTGGAAAAAAAATGACAAAGGCTACTGGAGCAAGTGGGTGCGTCTTACATTCCAAAGATACAGAATAAAGTTATGCAGAGTTCACAGGGTAGGTCTTACCTGTAGTGTTGAGCCGAAATTTTCGAAATTTCGCGTTACTATAATTACGCATGCGAAATTTGCTATTACGATGCGAAATTATGGTAGCGTAATTGCCATTAAAATCGTAATTGAAAATACCGTAAGCGTAATTTTAAACGCGTAATTTCGCGTTTCGTTCATAACATAATTTCGCGTTAAACCATAACATAATTTCGCATTTCTTCGTAATTTCGCGAATTTCGTAATTACTTGTTAGCTATAAAAAATTACTTGTTCGCATTAGCCAATCAGAAGCGAATCAGCAGTAGTCAGACGAACGCTAACAAATTTTCGCATATGAACGCTTTTTCGCGTTAAATAATGTAAAAACTAAGCATGCGCAGTTCAAGGGTGTAAACTACGCTTACAAACGTTTGCATGCAAGGCAAACGTAATTTCGCGATACCCACCGTAACGCGAAAACTACGCGAAAATGAATGCTTACAGTAATATGAACTATCGTGAAATTACGTTATGTAACTACGCTTACAAACGGTTGCATGCAAGGCAAACGTAATTTCGCGATACCCACTGTAATGCGAAAATTACGCAAAAATTACGCTTACGTGGAATTTCGCGAAATCCTTCTTCATTACAATTATGTACTTACGGCCATAATCGTAATTACACTAATTACGCGAAATTTCACGAAATCGTAATTAAGTCATTACGCTCATCTCTAACTTACCTGCTCCTGCCGCATCGCTCCTCTCCCCCTGGCTCTGGTCTGCTGTCAGACGGCTCCTCTTCTTCAGCTGCATCTGCAAATATCCAGGAATACTGCGGTTGTCAGCCGCTATGCAGCTTCGCAGGATCCTCCATATGCCTCATGCTGATTATTATTGCTAATGCTAATTGCGCACGTGCGCCGGGGTCATGCATGGGGTTGCGTCACATGCGCCTTTAGCGTTACAACAGCAATTAGCATGAGAAGTATGGAGGACCTGGCGGTGCTGCATAGCGGCAGCTGAAGAAGAAAAGCTGTCTGACAGCAGGAACGGAGCCGGGGGAGAGGAACGCGGCGGCAGGAGAAGGTTTAGTATTAAAGAGGAACTGTAACGACAAAACGTCCCCTGGGGGGTACTCACCTCGGGTGGGGGAAGCCTCCGGATCCTAATGAGGCTTCCCACGCTGTCCTCCATCTGTCAGGGGTCTCGCTGCAGCCCTCCGTGCAGCGGTGACGTAATATTTACCATCCTGGCTCCTGCGCAGGCGCTCTGACGGCTGTCGGTTTCGAAGTAGGCGGAAATACCCGATCGCCGTCGGGTCTGCTCTACTGCGCAGGCGCCGGAAACTTGCGCCTGCGCAGTAGAGCAGACCCGACGGCGATCGGGTATTTCCGTCTATTTCCGTGCCGAAAGCCGCCACAGCGCCCCCGCTGGAGCCAGCAAAGGTAAATATTGAAGCTACAGTCGGCTCTGTCGCCGGCTGTTCGGAGGGCTGCAGCGAGACCCCCGTGGGACAGAGGACGGCGTGGGAAGCCTCATTAGGATCCGGAGGCTTCCCCCACCCGAGGTGAGTACCCCCCAGGGGAGGTTTTTGTTGTTACAGAGTCTCTATAAAGTGTTAGTGTAGTGTAGTTTAGTGCAGTGTAGGGTAGTGTTAGCATAGTCCAGTGTACAAGACCGGGCCTAGACTATTTGCTGCCTGAGGCAAACGTGTGAGGATGCCCCTCCCATCTCCCCCCTTCCCCTCCTGATTTGGAATGATCGCACAGCATGCGAGTGACATGCTGCAGCTCAACACAATAGCACAGTGACTGACTGGCTGGCTGGTTACGAGTCTGTGACCAACAAACTGCTCACCCTCAGCCAGTCAGCAGTCCTTCATTCCTCCTCAGTCAGGACAGCAGTGCCACCTCCTCCCTTTTGCTGTGCAATTCAAATGAAACACTGCTGCTCTCCTGCCTCTCCTCACTCACTGTCAGACTCCTCACACAGCACAACAAGCTGGTTTTCCACAATGATCACCTCTTCACCTCGCTCTCCTCTCGCTTCTCCTCCTACTCCTACACCATAGGCGCACCAGGTTTAGAGTTTCAGGGTTTTTTTCCCCAGATTTTTGCCGTCTAAACAAAGGTGCGTCTTATATGCCGTAATGCCGAAGCATTTTATATGCTGGAGCGTAAAATATATACAGTATATTGTCTTTCCTGTATGAATGTACTTCAGACAGACTCCAGCTTATAAAATATAACTGCAGATTGATCAGATGTTGCCGACTGCCACGTATTTCAAGACACCTTCCAAAATTAAAAACATATCCCCAATCATGTCCCCGGAAATGAAAAGTGAAGGGAACCGTTACAGACACCTTTGAGGGCAACATAGATCTACTTGCCTGGGGAGATCGACTGATGACAATTTGCAGCTCCCAATATCGATCAGTGAAGAGATAATATTGTATTGATCAGTGGAACGCGTTAGGAGATATTTTCCAGAGGGGGTGCCAGCCTGGTTGGACCCTACATAAGCTCATCACAGAATGGATGAATTCCATCTGGAAAGAAGCAGTAAAACTGAGATGAAAAGCCCATGTTTTTCCAGGGCGAAGATTCTCATTGTACATCTGTCCCCTCGAGTCAATTTTTTTCCTCAGTTTTTCTCCATCTCATCTCGCTCTGTGTCCTTGTGCAGCCTAACGAGATTTGGGATTTTTTTTTTATTTTCTATTTTTTTTTTCAGCCACTGGATGGTTTCATAAAAAGCAAATAGCTTCATAGATGAACTGTAATAAAACTCTGAAATATTTTCTTAGAGAGCCTTTGGTGACAAAATAAATCATAACAGGGAAGCTCTCATGGGCTCAGACTCTGGATTTTCTGCCACAAGATGGAACTCTCTGCTTGCGCTACAGCATAAATCTTACAGGCTGCTAAACCGTGTCACATTATATAGAGTGCGTCTCACTGGCCCGCAAGAAAATTGTGGCGGCCGTTAAAGCGGAACTCTGCCCTTTTTTATTGTCAGTAGATGTGCTTGTGGAAAAGGTCTTCTTAACCATTTCAGCCCGCGGGGATTTTCCACCTTATGCATCGGAGCAGTTTTCACCTCCCATTCATTCGGTAATAACTTTATCACTACTTATCACAATTTATTGATCTATATCTTGTTTTTTCCGCCACTAATTAGGCTTTCTGTGGGTGGTACATTTTGCTAAGAGCCACTTTACTGTAAATGCATTTTTACAGGATTAATAAGAACAAAATGAAAAAATTCATTATTTCTCAGTTTTCGGCCATTATAGCTTTAAAGAGACACTGAAGCAAAAAAAAATATATGATATAATGAATTGGTTGTGTACTATGAATAATTACTAGAAGATTAGCAGCAAAGAAAATCTTCTCATATTTTTATTTTCAGGTATATAGTGTTTTTTCTAACATTGCATCATTCTCTAATATGTGCAGATTACACAACACTCAGCATTCAAAATGATTCTTTCAGAGCAGTTTGTGAACTAATGACCTCCCCTCTGGCAGAGAAAAAGTAAATAGTTAATGAACAGTCGAGATAATAAAAGTCAGAAAACAGCCCTCTCCACGACTTTGAAAGTCGTAGAGATTAATGGCTTTTTTGTATAGAGATAACAACTGGAGTTTCTTAACTCTTCCTGTACTGGAAACAATTAGACTGATGTATCTGATCTTAATGTTTTATTTCTTAGCTGTACTACACATACAAATCATAATATCATAATTTTTTTTTCGCTTCAGTGTCTCTTTAAAATAATCCATGCTACCATAATTAAAACCTATGTATTTTATTTGTCCATATGTCTCGGTTATTATACCATTTAAATTTTGTCCCTATCACAATGTATGGCGCCAATATTTTATTTGGAAATAAAGGTGCATTGTTTCGGTTTTGCACCCATCACTATTTACAAGCTTATAATTTTAAAAATGTTCGTAGTATACCCCCTTCAGATGCATATTTAAAAAGTTCAGACCCTTAGGTAACTATTTACCGGTATGTCTTTTTTTTTTTTTTTAATTGTTATTTTTTTTTCCATAAAAAATTATATTTGGGGAATATTTTGGTGTGGGACATAAACAGTCAATTTTTTATGTTGTAATGTGTGTAAATTGTAATGTAAAAAATGTGCAGATGTAGTTTTACTATTTGACCACAAGATGGCCACCTTCATTTTTGGTTTCCCTCCTTGTACATCCCGCTAAGCGGAAGTACAAGGGGGATGCGAAAATCTGTCTGGGCAGAAGAACTGAAGCCTCACGGGTGAGTGCTTCGGTTTTTCTGCGGGGAACAGGGATCGGTGATCGGGAACCATGTTCCCTTTCACTGATCCCAGGGCTACCGTGGGACACCGTGGGTACACGGGGGCGCGCCCGCGATCGAACGCAGGAGCGCGGGGGAGCGCAGCAGAGCAGCCGTCCAGACGTGAGCTTCACGTCTGGGCGGCTGAAATTGTTAAAGAGACTCTGTAACAAAATCTTAAGCATTATTTCTTCTATCCTATAAGTTCCTATACCTGTTCTAATGTGGTCTGGATTACTGCAGCCTTTTGTAGTTGCAATGTCTCTGTAATATATCTAATCTTTGTTTATTGTCAAGCCTTGTCGAGACAAAGAGGAATGCACTCTCTCTCTGCTGTGATAGGGAGAAGTTATGCACGCCCCCTGCAGACACTCCTGTGTTTGTATGAGTCACAGGCATGTCTCTGCTCACAGCCAGCATCTGGTGGAGCTGAGAAATTTCAAACAGCTGTGAGTGCAGAGAGATCAGTGCAGAGCTCAGACAAACAGCTAAGGAAACACATGGGAGTAACATTCCAGCAATCAAGTCACATTTCAGAGGAGCTTCTGCAAACGGGCACCTGCTCTGATGATGTATTTCCTGTTTGGCAGCCATCTTCATTGGTTACAAAAACAATGAATAAAACAGTGATTTTATCACCAGGAAAGCAGCGGGAGCAGCGAAAATGTCAGAGGGGGCTAGGAGAAGACAACAATCAGGCTGGTACGTTTATTTATATAAGATTTTTACAGTACAGATTCTCTTTACAGCTCACCTTTTGCAAAAAAAAAGGAAAACAATCCCATGCTAATCTAGAAATAAAAAACACATATATAAGTAGATAAATACCAGTTCTTCTTACATAACAGATGTTTTGTGCTATCCACGTAATCATTCCTGTGATTTTTATAAAGGAAAAACAGAGAAGCCTATTCTATTCAAGTTTTCATCTTGGTTACCTTTGACCTCCTGACATTATTTCCTCCCTCGCTCTTTTTTTCTCCTCTTGCTAATTGTGTATTCGTTACCCGCCCTCCTTGCAGAGTCTGCCCTCCTCCCAGAGTCTTCAGACACTCCCACTGAGGTCTATACTAGTAAGTGCAGTCTTATGCCATTAGACACCCCAAGGTATTCCGTTAGGTGTATGACGGGTTAATAGAAGATTTTATTTTTTGTCACAAGTTAGCGGAAATTGATTTTTATTATTTTTTATCACAAAATGTCAATTTCCGCTTCTCCTGAGTACGGCGATACCACATGTGTGACACTTTTTTGCAGCCTAGGTGCGCTAAGGGGCCCAACGTCCTATTCACAGGTCATTTTGAGACATTTGGTTTCAAGACTACTCCTCACGGTTTAGGGCCCCTAAAATGCTAGGGCAGTATAGAAACCCCACAAGTGACCCCATTTTAGAAAGAAGAAGAATCCAGGAGGTCCGCACACTCGAAGAATAAACATCCAAATTTTATTCAAACATTGTGAGAAAATTCCATTCAAAAGACCAACGATTCGTTTCGGGGCCCCGTGGGGTCCCCTTTGTCAAAGCAACACAAACAGAATGGTGACAATGTGTTGCCTTTTTAGAAAGAAGACACCCCGAGGTATTCCGTTAGGTGTATGGTGAGTTTATAGAAGATTTTATTTTTTGTCACAAGTTAGCGGAAATTAATTTTTATTTTATTTTTTTTCACAAAGTGTCAATTTCCGCTAACTTGTGACAAAAAAAAAATCTTCTATGAACTCACCATACTCCTAACAGAATACCTTGTGGTGTTGTCTTTCTAAAATGGGGTCACTTGTGGGGTTCCTAAACTGCCCTGGCATCTTAGGGACCGTGAGGAGTAGTCTTGAAACCAAATGTCTCAAAAATGACCTGTGAAATCCTAAAGGTACTCATTGGACTTTGGGCCCCTTAGCGCAGTTAGGGTGCAAAAAAGTGCCACACATGTGGTATCGCCGTACTCAGGAGAAGTAGTATAATGTGTTTTGTGGTGTATTTTTACACATACCCATGCTGAGTGGGAGAAATCTCTCTGTAAATGGACAATTGTGTGTAAAAAAAAATAAAAACATTGTCATTTACAGAGATATTTCTCCCACCCAGCATGGGTATGTGTAAAAATACACCCAAAAACACATTATACTACTTCTCCTGAGTACGTCAATACCACATGTGTGGCACTTTTTTGCAGCCTAACTGCGCTAAGGGGCCCAAAGTCCAAATATACACTGAATGGTTTTAGACATGTAGCACAATCAATTTGGACAAAAATGTATACAGAAATTTTACTTTATTTGACAAATTTGATCACAGAAAGTTAAAAAAAATCATTTTTTTGACAAAATTCATGTCTTTTTTGATGAATATAATAAAAACTAAAAATCGCAGCAGCAATCAAATAACACCAAAAGAAAGCTGTATTAGTGACAAGAAAAGGAGGTAAAATTCATTTAGATAGTAGGTTGTATGACCGAGCAATAAATCGTTAAAGCTGCAGTGGTCTGAATGGAAAAAAAGGCTCTGGTCCTTAAGGGGCGAAAAGACTGTGGTCCTTAAGTGGTTAAACCTCCGCCACAGAGCCGCAATTTGCGGGAAAGAAAGTCAATTTGGGTGGCCGGAGGCCTGCCGCAAAGCTGCAATTAGCAGCAAACAAGCTAAATGTTGACACCCAGAAGGGCCCAATAGAATTGCAGGAGCCAGGGACTTACGTAGTGCTGCAATTTGCATATCCGGAAGCCCCCAGCGCCAGATATAATTGATTGAAATTTTTGTTCTTTGTCACAAATCTCGGCTTTTATAATAGGCACTTATGGCGGCTCCGTTTTTCTCGTAAGGGCTCCTACACCTAGAGGTGTATCTAGAGGGGTGCAGGCATGGCACGTTCCATGGGTGCCATAACATCATGGGCGCCATGACCCATGCTTCCAACTCAGACCTCAGATCAGATTAAAGGGGAACTTCAGCCTAAACAAACATACTGTCATTAAGTTACATTAGTTATGTTAATTAGAATAGATAGGTAATATAATTTTTTACCCACCCAGTTTTAAAAGAACAGGCAAATGTTTGTGATTCATGGGGGCTGCCATCTTTGTCATGGGGGCAGCCATCTTTTTGGTTGAAAGGAGGTGACAGGGAGCATAAGACACAGTTCCAACTGTCCTGTGTCCTGATAACCCCTCCCAGCTGCATGCGCTAGGCTTCAAATGTCAAATTAAAAATGTAAAAAAATAAAAAAATTGCACCAAAACAGCAGAACGAGAACAACATCAGAAATCCCATCATGCTTTGCACAGAATCAGGGGAAAAATGCCCGGGCAGTTTTCTTCTGTGCAGCTAAAAATGAGGCTTGTATAAGAGAAACAAAGTTCTGATGCTGTGAAACTGTTAAAGAAACACCAAGCCTTTTCAGTGCTGCTGAGTCGATTTTTAGTCTGGAGGTTCACTTTAAATGGTATCTGGGGAACATGGCTACTTAATTTATGGTTGTGGGGCTCACTTGGCTCAGTGTTAGAAAAGAGGATAGAGAAGAAATATTTCCCGAAAAGTACCTTCAGCAATATCCCGAGCCAAAAAACACAGGTAATCCTAACACATGTACATGAGAAAGGATGCTGTTTTTTGTGGGGAAAGGGGCTCTGACTGGGGGGGGGGGGGGGGGGGGGGCACAATTTCAGTGTTTGCCATAGGCGCTATATTACCCAGATAAACCCCTGCCTACACCCTTTTTTCCTGAATCAGCGAAGGAAGCCTTATAATCTAGAGGCTTTCCTCTTGCGTAAGTTTGTGATTTTGTACCCGAGCTGGAGAAGGGCCCCATGTGAGCCCCTCTGGTTCAGAGGCCCGGATGTTGTCATAACCTCTGCATATCCAATCCTTAGGCCGCTACCCGGGGTGTCCCTTTAAGCGAGGTCCATCTCTCGCTGCTGCAAGTGGCTCTTGATTAAAACAGAAGGATTTGCGCATTAGTTGCCGAGTGGAAATATCCCGCCACTAATCACGATTAAGCTCATTTCTCCATGCTTATCCACTGTAGTCTTTGCATGTATATTGAGATGTGCTATTTCATCATCTTTCAATGTCATCTGCGCATAAATTAAACAGCGGTGGCTCCCTCGCCGCTCCCAGCGGGACGCCATGTGCGACGCTTCCTTTTGATAAATGCTCTCCATTAATAATCAGCTGTTTCTATTTTCTTTGTTTTATTCTAAAAACAATTTGCCTAATAGTAATGTTTACAGAGCCGCGGTAATCACTGGAGTGGCTCGTTACGTTTTCCCGCGGAATGTTACTTTGAGCTATTCATCAGGGTTCATGTCCGCATCGGAGACATCAGAGGCAATCAGGGCTATTCCCATTGCCTATTCATCATGTTCATTAGCTGTGGCTAATTATCAGAGTGGCACAGGACACATTATAGGCAGCAACCGCATCAGCGTGCAAATGTGCGCCATACAAACTCGCACAGTATTTATTATTATTGTTACATGATCTAGTTACCTTCATTATTACACCAAAAATGAAATATAATACACCTGGAACGACATAGCACGAGGCAGGAAATTTGGGCACCCACTGGCGGCGGAAGTTTGATCAAAATTGCATTAATGGGCAATTTCACGTCCATGGTGCCCAATAAACAGCAGGTGTTGGATCCAGATTAGCCCTCAATGCTGCTATTTCACTGGGCCCCTATGGTGGTGCCTCCAAAATTACTTTTAAGTTTTTGACATTTTTTTGGGCCTCAGTTGTTGCACTTGGCGAGGGGTGGTGGTTAAGGTTAGGTGTGGGGGTATGGTGTTTGTGTGGGGGAGATTTAGGGTTAAGTGTCAGGTAGGGTATTTGTGTGTGTGTGCGCGGGAGGATGGTTGGGGTTAGGAGTCAGGTAGGGTGATTGGGGGGGGTCAGAGTTAGGCATTGGGTAGGGTGTTTGTGCGGGGGACAGTTAGGTGTCAGGTAGGGTATGTGTGTGTGTGTGTGTGTGCGGGTGGATGGTTAGGCATCAGGTAGGATGATTGTGCAGGGAGACGGTTAGATGCCAGGAAGAGTGTCTGTGCGGGAGAGGGAGGGGTGGTTAGGGCTGGCGTAAGGGAAGGGGGGGAGTTCTATGTGAGAGTGGGGTTAAGATAAGTTACAGTAAACTATTGGTATTTACCGTATATACTCGGCTATAAGTCGAGAAATTTAGGACTGATCTACTTTTGTAAAGTAGGGGGGTCGACTTATACTCGCGTCAGACCTAAATTTCTGCCTTGTAGCCGAGTATCAAGCGACACCTCTGCTCTGCATCTGCTGCATTATGCCCCCCTAATGCTGCCAGCCAGCCAGATTGTGTCCCCCTGCTCTGCTAAAATTCCTAGATGCCACAATGCAGCTTCCCCCTGCAAGCAGGAGAATGGACTGACCCCCGCTCAGCATGTGATGCTTCAACAGCTGCTAATTGGACCCGCAGTAGCTGACACCAGTGCACACTCGAGCACGGGAACTCTGGCTTCTTCCCGATCTTCAAAGGCTTCTCCTCCATCAATATATCTGCCAGCTCGTGCAGTCAGTGAAAAGCCCGTGAAGTCTCTCATGTGACACTCCTCCTCCCCCTCTCTGTATACACACTTTGGTTTCCATCTCTCCGTGCACAGTCTGCAGTGAGAAGCCCAGCCATACTTACTTTGCAGAGAAGCCTGTGTAAGTCCCGTTCTGCATTCGCTGAATTCCAGACTGTTATCAGATGTTCTTCCGTGTACAGAGTGTGATAGAAGACTGCAGAGAAAGTTTTGCTAAACGTCCCCTTTCTTGTCAGTCTTTCTGCCTTTTTATCTGTGTGTTGATTCTGGATTCCTCCTGCCAGCCTGATTAATTCTCCATCTCTTTTTTTAAGAAAGAACACAGCACACTTTTCACACATTTAAACGACATTTGGCATTAACCCATGCCCAGTTTCACTTAAATAAAAGCACCTTCTAACGCTGAAAAACTTTAATGTCATCTAGCCACATAAATACATCCTGAAGCTTACTCACTTATGTTAAGTAATCATTTCTTGTAATGATGTATGTCATATTCTGACCATAAAAGAGCAAACAGTGTGAGTAATGGAGGCATGGGAGTACAGTGTACGTTAGAGTAGGTGGGGGCAGCAGGAGTTAGTGTAGGTGGAGGGCTGTGTAGCTTAGATAGAGACAGCTTGAGGAGGAAAGGTCCATAAGATGCCCCTGCCCCACAAACACATCAGGTTTGGTATAAATTCCAGTTTAAGAGGGTCAAAAATTAGGGTCGACTTATACACAAGGTCGACTTATACCCGAGTATATACGGTAATACAATACTTCTTTACACTTTAATAGTACAATATCGGTCAATTTACCAGTTATTCTACTATCTGCTTTTCAGGGCGCCCAAATTTCCAGGCGCCCTTTTATTACTTACTTGTCGTAGCAATATGGAATGCCGTATCCATTGTTATGTAGACAATGCTTGGGGGGCTCCATCTTGCACTGGAGTTCAAAGCTCCTCAGCTACACCACTGCCTGGAAGTGAAATATGCATCATTGGAGTTGATTCACTAAAGGTGGCCATACACTGATCGATATGGCCATTGGCCAACAGATAGATCCTTCTCTGATAATTATCTGTAATACTGTAGCCAGGCCTATTTTTAACATTAAGCCTCAAGCAACCAAAAAGCACACTTATCTGGCATCAGCCGATCCCCTATGGTGCCGGATAACCAAGACTCTACTGTAACTTAAAGCAGAACACCGAGAGCCCAATATAGTGTAGTATGTATTGGGAACAGGGAGGAATTATGAAATGTAACTTAAGTATGATACTCACAAACATGGGTTACCATTTAGGCAACCACTGTGTAAGCAGGTAGGGAGATTAAGCCTGTCCCTACTCAGGAATAAGATGTCGCTCTCTGTAGATAGGAGAAAAGAGGGTGTAGCACCCTTCCACCAGGGTGGAAAACTTACTGTGAGGATGTACAGAGGCGCCAAAAGGATAAAATATATTTAAAAAGTTTAAAATATTCGGGTGGCGGTGGTGGACCTGCCACACCAAAACAGACATGATGCTGTTGTTTGAGATTCAAACCATTTATTCGTATACTCCTAAAACACACTGCAACGCGTTTCGTGGGCACAATCCCACTTCATCAGGCAATCAACAAAACGGAGTATCACAAAGCTTAGGGTCCAATAGCAGCTTGGCACCTCTGTCTGTCTGTCAGAGGTGCCAAGCTGCTATTGGACCCTAAGCTGTGTGATACTCTGTTTTGTTGATTGCCTGATGAAGGGGGATTGTGCCCACGAAACGCGTTGCAGTGTGTTTTAGGAGTATACGAATAAATGGTTTGAATCTACTGTAACTTGTTATAGCTAGAATTTGAGTAGTAAGGTAGTGGCTGGATCTGAGACGAGGGGGGTAACGTGAATGTGAACTTGACGGTGGCACGTGCGTGCTGGCCGTGCATGGGCAGAAGAGCCCGACTGACGCGACTTAAGTAGCAGTACCGGGGCAGATAGCAGGCCAACAAAGACACGCGGGAGGACGACAAGGGAGGCAACGGTGGTCATGGGGCTGGAGAAAGCCCCAAGTATCAATTCTTTTACCCTCCTCGTTTCAGATTACCTTAAAGGGCGCTAACATTTCAATCTTGCCTCTTCCTGCTCAGTAAGCCAGCAAGGCTCCTTTAGTAAGGAGATCTGGGCAAGACCTCCTAACACAGCAAACCAGCCAGCTGTTCCACTCTCACCCCCATCTTTTTCGGAGAAACTGCAGGAAGCCCTGCTGCTACATTTACCAAGTCCAAGCTGCATTTGGTCTCCCTTGAGCTGTGTGCTCTATACTGCCACCCTGAGGCTCCTTATGGCATGACACTCCTCAGGAGCCTCAGGATGTCAGCATGCAGTGCGCGTATGCCAGGAGGAGGAGGAGACCAGAAGCGGAGTGGACTGGGTAAGTATAGCAGCTCTCCCTGCACTCACTCTGCACAAGGCGGGAGAGAGAGCAGGTCCCTATAGCCCCAGGCAGGAGTCATGCTGGCTATTGTTACACCACTGGAACCACTAGAAGTTCAAATAATTTCTTGTGAGACTGTCAGAGGCAATTTCTTATATCTCTACATACAAACTCCATCAAGATAGTGTATTGGTCAGAACTCTAGCGTTGCAGTGAGAGAGTGCTGACCACTTAGCCAATCTTTATGGAAATACTCAAGAAACATCAGTTGGCCAGTCAGATAGCTCTTGCATCTCCAGCCCTATTTTGAACCTGTGTGGAACTTCAGATTTGCTCTGAGTAGTTCTATCTTTTCATCATTCGGCTCATCTGTATTCCGGGCTTCCCTCCGCATGTCTTGTGTAGTGCTTGCATTTTCTGCTTGTCTGCTTACATTGCTGCAAGGCCCCGCGTGCTCACATCATTTGTCTCCTGTCTAGATGAGCGTCGAGGACTCGCTTCAAAACTCAGCAAGGCTTTCATGATTTTAAAAGGTAGTTCCAAGTTCTGCTGCTGTTTCACTTTAAAGTGAAGAGGCAGCCAAAAGTTTTCAGTGAGTTTTGATAAACTTGGGCACCGGGGAAGCTTAGAATCATGACCGGCTCTTCCTTCTGTCTTTACCTCTATTTAGAAGATCTTTTCCTCTCAGTTGCTTCCCCAGACCATGAAAGGATGTCATCATGTGAAGCTACATTCAACTGTTGTTGCCCAAACAGATGTTTAGTGATTTTTTGAGCTGCAGTTTTGGCACAGTTGCTTTGGGACGGACGTGGAACCACTACCTTGCTGAGGCAACATCCTTCAAAGTTCTCGCTGGAACATGAGGAACCAGGAACAGGGCAAACAGCTGCAGAGGATGCCAGAGATGTTAGGGGACACCTGTATGCACTTTAGATTTCCAGGTAAAATGATCAGGAACAGGGCCGGATTTAGGCCAAGGCCACCAAGGCCATGGCCTAGGGCACTACAGTAGCAAGGGCACCAAAGCAGCAGGCTAAACAGGTGCAGCATTTGCAAGCTTGCAATGGAAGGAGATCAGGCAAGTCGCAGTACTCTGCTGCCTGCCGCCTGTGCAGCAGCCACCTTGCTCTCTGTGCAAGTTTGCATTGTGGCCAGTGGCTATGGACTTGGCCAGCATTGCAGACAGAAAGGAAGAGGAAGCTTTTGCACTGGAGACAAGCTTAGAAATGAGTGACACTGATGGCTGCTGCGGTGTGAAGGTGAACTGGCTACCTATACTGAAAGGGGGGATTAAGGGAGTCATCTGGCTACCTATTCCAGAGGGAAGGAGGGGAGGGGTCATCTGGCTACCAATACTGGGGGGGGGGGGGGGGTCATCTGACTACCCATACTAAAGGGAGGGGGAAGGCATCATCTTGCTACCTATATTGAAGGGGGTGGGTAACAGTGGCCTTGGGCGGTAAAGAGTACAAATCCAGCCCTGATCAGGAATGATTATTTAGGCAGGAACTATAGTAAAGAGAACCTGAAGTGATTGAAAAAATAAACAGATACTTACCTAAGGAAAGCGAAGGCTCTGGGTCCTAATGTGCCTTTTCATTACTCTCACGGTTCCCGCATTCCAGCGCTGGGTTCCCCGTTCAAATCTCCCACTTCGGGAGGCTTCGTAAGTCTTCAGGAGCCTAAGTACTTCCCAAAGACGAGTGTCTATGTACTGCGCGAGCGGGCGAGACACCATGCTTGTGCATGCACAGTACTGAGCCAGAGCCGGTTCTCTCATGAAGCAAGGTGAAACATTTGCATCAGGTGCAAAGATTACAGGGGCAGCATGTTTGTGAGGTCATCATTGGGGATAAGCAGCTTGTTGTGCTGTGTAAGGAGTCTGACAGTGAGTGAGGAGGAGGTAGGGCAGGAGAGCAGCAGTGTTTCATTTGACATGCACAGCAGAAGGGAGGAGGTGGCACTTCTGTCCTGACTAAGGAGGAATGGAGTGGCTGGGGGTGAATAGTTTGTCACATACTCACAGCCAGCCAGTGTGCAACTGTATTGAGCTGCAGCAAGTCCTGTGAGAACATTAAATGAAGGAGAGTCAATTGTAGGTTGCTGTGCGATCAATCCACAGGGGGTGGGGGCTGGCGCATGGAATCAATGATTGTAGCTGATCATGCATGATCGGGTTCAACTAATCAGCTATGGTTAAGGGGTTAGTTTTAGGCACTTAGGGGCAGTGGTGGCGCAACACTGGAGCACAATGGGGCATTGCACCCCCTTCCCCGGGGAATCACTGTGCTCCTCTGAGTGCCCCCACTCAGTATCATACAGTTAACTGTTTCCAGGCTCCAGGAGAGTACACTGAACAGGATAGGGTCTGTAAAAAACTCTCCATGTCAGCCTGAGTCAATGTAGGTGTTAAGTAAACCAAGGGTCTTATCTAATTGCCATAAATACCTCACAATCCTTGCTAGATCCCTTGTAATTAATGTATCTGGATGACACTTATATGTGCAAATAAATCTCTGTACCCCCTTCTGATTGTATGTCCTAGCCTTGTCAGTTAACAGGAAAAGAGTCTGAAAACGCTAACTTGCTGAAAGCTTACTGGTTTTCTTTTAAATTAGCCAATAAATGGTATTATCCTGATTCAAAACTTCATGTCTGTAAAACACAAACTCTAGTCTGCAGCAATGCTTAGTTACTAAGATAAGGATATACGCAGACAGTGTTTCTCTCCTTCCTGCCTCTTCCCCCTTCCCTTGCTTGTAGGTCAAGAGACACAGGCTGGGGGCTGGAATGAATGGTTTGTCTGTGACCTGTCCACACAGGAGCAGCTTGCTAGCAAGTAAGGATTAAAGCATGCCAACCAACTAGCCAAGTACATCTGTAGGTAACTTTTCTTCCATATTAGCACCATCATTTGGACAATCTGCTCTGCTCAAAAGCCTCTGAGTTCTGTTTGTGATGTTTACATTTGGTTCCTATCATTGCTGAGCCTTAACTTTATCCCCTGAGTTAGGCAAAAAATATCTAAAGATCGCCATACAAACATTGATTCTGATCGCCCAAATGAGCCCCACCAATAATTTGAAGCTGGAGCTGCCACTGCTTGGGGGGAAGGGGTGGGGGGTTAGCAGGGCGTAGCAATAGGGGGTGCAGAGGTAGCGACCGTATCGGGGCCCTTGGGCCAGAGGGGCCCTGAAGGGTCCACCCTCTATCACAGTATTGGCTCTCTATTGGTCCTGTGCTGGTAATAATCACTTCTATAGATGCTTTGAATAGTAGTAATCCTTAACACACTGCTCCCAATCCCTTTCTTGCAACTCTGACACTGTGGTTGTCCTTGGCAAGTTTTGGTGCGCCGTATCAATTGTTATGTATAGAGTGCTTGGGGGGCCCCATGCAAAACTTGCACCAGGGCCCACAGCTCCTTAGCTACGCCATTGGGGGTTAGGTATTAGGTGGGGAGAGGTTCTTGTTAGGCACTTAGAAGGGCAGTTAGGGTTAGGCATTAGAGGGGGGGTTCTTGTTAGGCACTTAGAGGGGCAGTTAGGGTTAGGTATTAGGTGGGGAAAGGTTCTTGTTAGGCACTTAGAGGGGCAGGTAGGGTTAGGTATTAGGTGGGGAAAGGTTCTTGTTAGGCACTTAGAGGGGCAGGTAGGGTTAGGTATTAGTTGGGGGGTTTCTTGTTAGGCACTTAGAGGGGCAGTTAGGGTTAGGCATTAGAGGGGGGGGGGTTCGTGTTAGGTACTTAGTGGGGCAGTTAGGGTTAGGCATTAGTTGGGGGGGGGGTCTTGTTAGGCACTTAGAGGGGCAGTTAGGGTTAGGCATTAGAGGGGGGGGTCGTGTTAGGTACTTAGTGGGGCAGTTAGGGTTAGGCATTAGTTGGGGGGGGGGGGGTCTTGTTAGGCACTTAGAGGGGCAGGTAGGGTTAGGCATTAGAGGGGGGGGGGGTTCGTGTTAGGCACTTAGAGGGGCAGTTAGGGTTAGGCATTGGTAGGGAGTTGTGTTAGGCACTCAGAGGGGAAGTTAGGATTAGGCATTGGTGGGGGGTTGTGTTAGGCACTTAGAGGGGCAGTTAGGGTTAGGCATTGGTGGGGGGTTGTGTTAGGCACTTAGAGATGCAGTTAGGGTTAGGCATTAGAGGGAGGGGGTTCTTGTTAGGCACTTAGAGATGCAGTTAGGGTTAGGCATTAGAGGGAGGGGGTTCTTGTTAGGCACTTAGAGGGGCAGTTAGGGTTAGGCATTAGAGGGAGGGGGTTCTTGTTAGGCACTTAGAGGGGCAGTTAGGGTTAGGCATTAGAGGGAGGGGGTTCTTGTTGGGCACTTAGAGGGGCAGTTAGGGTTAGGCATTAGGAGGGGAGGGGATTTCTTGTTAGGGCACAGGGTAGTGCATAGGAAAACATCTGTAAGCTCAATTATTGATCTTTTAAAGGCAGTGTTACCACCCAGCACCCAACTCATGGGGCAGCACTGCAATAACTGCTCTCCATTCCCTCCCCAAAGTATCCAAAACTAAAATAACATTGTTCTAGAGCAAGACTTCAAAAACCTTCCAACTTCTCTAACACTGCAGTAATAAAGCACCTTCTCTTCTCTGATTCACCCCTCCTTGCAATATTAATGCCCTCAGCAATGCCAGTCTGCACTTATTATGCCTACAGAACATATTGTTTTTCATTGTGTTCTCTCGTATGCACACGCAGCGTTGTCTTATCTGCCCAGAGTAAAAAAAATGGCAGCTGACAACATAATCTGTCTGTGTGCTGCTGAAGGCCCTCCAACCGCTCCCCCCACCACACACACACCGCTGTTTATCTCGAGGTTGCTCAGATAAACGATATCACCTATCCTGTAAAAACGATAAGTCAGGATATGTAAAGCAATCCCAGTGCACAGCAGATGCTGCAGTATTACTCGTACAGCGACACTTTCATTTTCTCCCTGAAAGGACAGGGAAGATGACAGCCGGTCCAATAACCGGTATACGATGGTGGAGATATGGCCGATCTGCTGCTGGAACCAGGAGAATATATGAAAATGCCTATTACAGCTGCAGCCCGGATGGGTACGGTTACGTTGGTGGAAGAAGCTCAGCGTCATTTTCAATATATTACCAATTTCATTTTAGATGGAGCACTTAAAGAGGAACTTTAAAGAGAACCTGAACTGAAAATACAAAGTCAGAATAACCATACACAGGTCATACTTACCTCCTGTGTAGTCTACTCCTCAATCTCTTTCTCCTCTCCTGCGTCCTGTTTGTCCACTGTGATCCATGGATTTCTCCGTCCTCCATATTAAAAGTGGCCATTACCCCATAACAGCTTCCTGGTCAGCACACTGTTAAACTGTGATATCACCCACTTGAGCCATAGGGAAACGTGGACATTACCTTGCACATGCAGTTGTAACTGACAGCTGCTGATATATAACTGACAGCAACTGGTATATTTCAGTTCTGACAAAATATTGTCAGAACTGGAAAGGATCGCTGTAAGAAGAAGATGGTGAGCCTCTGAGAGGAACTGACGGTGAGGTTAGTATGTAATATTCATTTGCAGCTACGTCATGTGTTTATTTTAAACTAGTGACTTTAGCCTGTTTAAATACGGGCTAGATCTGTCAGTAATCCCCCTTGCGTGTGCACACATGACCGCCCCTTCTGGCCCCGTCCTCCTCCGGCTCTCGGCGGTGTCTCTGCGTCTTGTCCCTGTACATGCGCAGTGCTAAAAAGCACTGACACACGGACAGACGCAGGGACACTTGCCTATTATTAGGTAGGATAATTTTCCTCGCTTCAGGTTCCCTTTAAGCAAGGGAACTTCATTCCAATCAGTAGTCTATACACCCTTTCCCACGAGAAATCTTTACCTTTTCTCAAATAGATCATCATGGGGGTCTGAATGGCTGATATTGTGGTGAAACCCCTCCCACGGTATGATGTCATCACCATGGTCCTGACAGTTCTCTGTCTGTGAATCTCGTTGCAGTGTGGGGCAAAAAACTGCTATTTCCAACTGCAAAGCGAGCAATATCTCCCTCTGAACTCTCAGTAACAAACAGATCACCCGGCAGCACTATAGATGTCACCACCAGAATGTAAATCAGGGAGAGTAAAGATTGTTATTGTCACTACAGTGAATCTTTAAGTCTAGTGCTGATTCCCTCGTGTTGCCTCCACAGCATTACATAGACCCTGCAAGGGATGCAGCCGCAGGGGGGCCAGAAACCGCAGGGGGCCCCGAGGGGGGAGAAGTTTTTTTCTTGTCCTGAGAGACTGACAAATAAGGACAAGGAGAGAAATGGCTTTCTGCTCTCTGCTCAATTGTTCTAATGACTGCATCTGCTCAGCCACTTATAAGGAATCATCCAAAGTTCTGCAGACGATTTTTTAGACCGTCCCTATTCAGTGTTCAGAGGGTCTTGTGTACAGCGCTTTTCTGCCCCCAGCCTTTCTACCCCTCCCCAAATGCTGTGTCCTGTAGTGATGCTTGAGGAGTCTGGTCACAGAGAGCAAAACCTGTGCAGAAAGCAGGGGTAGGGGTGGGGACTGGCGGTTGGGGGCCCCATCCAAAGTATTGCAGGGGGGCCCAGTAATTTCTAGTTATGCCCCTGCTTGAAGCAGTTTTATATTACCTTCCCAATGGTATTTAGACGTCTCTGATTGTTTGGTCACAGATTTTTCTAAACTTGTCAAACCATCTCCAAAAAGGAAGCAGGTAAGAGTCTCAAATAAAATTTGTTCTACATCCTGGAGGCCTTTTTTCCCGCTCGACAATTTGGAGTTGTACATTCAATGCCACTTTTATGATTTACTTTATTCATTTTCTACCCTTCACAGCACCAAGCTGCTCCGGTGACACCAGAAGGAAATGAGGCGAGGCTGGCTGACATTTTTTTTATGACGGGGATAAGTGACAGTAACTGTATTATATTCCAGCGTTACACACAAAATATTATTTTTTTTTCTTACCCGGTAGAAAGTAACAGGTCCACTTTTACCGCCATCTGTCACCCTGCAAGTCCTCTCTGCCATATTTCATCTCCGGAGCTCAGGCTGAAATTTCAGAGGGGGTAAAAAAAAACAACTTTTTGTCAATACACGAAAGGTTTGAAGGTAATAAATGCTTATGGATCTCAGCCGAAATGAAAAATATTGGATTTTTCTCATATTGTCTAACATAATTTTTCTTGGCTGTGTGTTTTATATTAGGTTTTAACTACGATCGCTGATGATGAGGCTTCAGAGAGAAGCGGTCCAGGCCTGACTGGCGCTGGGAAGATAAATTAGACTTTAGTCATCACTTAGCGGAAGGGAACCCGGCCTGGTGCCATCTGTCAAACCGGATCTGTATCCGCCAATTACAGAACGGGAGAAAATGAGATTATATGTCCTCTGCAACTCTCAGGATTATCTCTTTATATATTTACTAGGCCTAAAGCCTGTTTAAAAATGGGCGCTAGGCTGTGTCCGTGACCACCTCATTAGCGCTCACTCCTGCCCCCCATTCTGGGCCCGTCCTTCCCTGCTCCCCCAAGGCAGTGTCTCTGCGTCCCTGCACATGCGCTCAACGGAAAAAACACACACAGGGACATGGGACGCAGAGACACTTGCCTATTATTATATAGGATGTTTCCTTTTGCTCGAGATTTGATAAAAGAGTAAAGCTAAATTTAAAGAAAATGTCCAATGTGCCTCAGAGGGTCACCCTATGCAAATGATTGGACCCCTTAAAGGATACTTTAGCGCTAAATATTTTTTAAAAAGGACGCCTACTGTGTGTGTGGGGAGTTGTGCAGAGGCTTGTGTACCTCCCGTGCGGAGGCATCTTCCTCCATGCTCCGGTAAGTGTGCAAGTTCTTTACTTCCTGGCCGGCGCGGTCGGTGCCTTCCAACCTGGCCATACTACGCTGCACATGCGCAGTATGTCTGCTTAGGCGCCTTGTGACACATACCTCCCAACTTTTTGAGATGAGAAAGAGGGACACTTGTAGTGAACCTCCAGACTAAAAATCTACTCGGCAGCACTGAAAAGGCTTGGTGTTTCTTTAACAGTGTCACAGCATCAGAACTTTGTTTTTCTTACCAATGCCTTACTTTTAGCTGCACAGAAGCTAAGCTCCACCCCATCAAAGAAAACTGCCCGGGCATTTTCCGCCTGATGCCGTGCAAAGCATGATGGGATTTCTGATGTTGTTGTTCTCGTTGCCTAGCAAGTGGGAGGGGTGATCAGGACACAAGACAGTTGGAACTGTGTCTCATGCTCCCTGTCACCTCCTTTCAAACAAAAAAATAGTTGCCCTCATGAAATCACAAGGCACCCAATCAAACATACTGCTCATGCTCAGCATAGTATGTCCAGGTTGGAGGGCACTGACCGCGCCAGCCAGGAAGTAGCCCTGCTGGTCTATTTGGCTGTAGTAGAGTTTGAATAACACCAGAAACAAGCATGCAGTTAATCTTGTCGGCTGCATATCTTCATGGTCTATAGCTAAAAGTATTAGAGGCAGAGGATCAGCAGGACAGCCAGGCAACTGGTATAGCTTAAAAGGAAATAAATATGGCAGCCTCCATATACCTCTCACTTCAGTTGTCCTTTCAATCAAGTGAAAAAGTGATAAATCATAACCTAACAGCAGAGATGGATGGAGATGTAATGGGGGCCCTAGGCAAGGCAGTAGATTTGGGCCCCCTTGTGGTCCTTTTGGTAAGCTGCAGTGGAGAGAGGTCAGAGAAGGAGGCAGGTAGGCTCCTTGACACCCACTGATAGAAACGTCACATTGATTTACATTATGCTGCCCTTGTTCTTGCTTATTGGGGAATCGTAAACGATCTTCAAAAGCCAGTAGAGCACATACAGCGTAAAACGGGCCTAAAGGTTTTAGGGTTAGGCGTCAAGAAGGAGAGTTTAAGGGTTAGGTGTCAGGAAGGGGGGGGGGTTAGGGTTAGGTGTCAGGAAGGGGGGTTTAGGGTTAGACTCAAGAAGGGGGGTTTTAGGGTTAGGTGTCAGGAAGGGAGGTTTTAGGGTTAGGTGTCAGGAAGATGGGTTTTAGGGTTAGGTGTCAGGAAGGGAGGTTTTAGGGTTAGGTGTCAAGAAGTGGGGTTTAGGGTTAAGTGTCAGGAAGTGGGGTTTAGGGTTAGGTTTCAGGAAGGAGGGGTTAGGGTTAGGCATCAGGAAGGGGGGTTTAGGGTTAGGTGTCAGGAAGGGGGGGTTTAGGGTTAAGTGTCAGGAAGTGGGATTTAGAGTTAGACGTCAGGAAGGGGGGTTTTAGGATTAAGTGTCAGGAAGGGGGTATTAGGGTTAGGTGTTAGGAGGGGGGGGGGGTTAGGGTTAGGTGTCAGGAAAGGGGGATTTAGGGTTAGGTGTTAGGAAGGGGGATTTAGAGTTAGACGTCAGGAAGGGGGGTTTTAGGATTAAGTGTCAGGAAGGGGGGTTTAATGATTAGGCGTCAGGAAGGGGGGTTTAGGGTAGGCGTCAGGAAGGGGGTTTTAGGGTTAAGCATCAGGAAGGTGGGGTTTAGAGGAGTTGGAGGGGGGAGGGCTCTGTGTGAAAGTAGGGTTAGGTTTTGTTGTAGTAAAATATCTGTGGGCGCTCATCAAACAATATTTAACATGAGAGTCAATGGCGGCGCCCTTTTTGTCCACTTGCCTCATGCACCCAAATTTCCTGCTTCCCCCTTCAGTTATATACAAATCTCTTGTGCACCAGCTCCCCATTTCTTTGTGTTGCTCCCATGCAGCATCTCCTTACATATGCAGCAATCCCTCTTCCATGTCCAACTGCTCCTTGGCTAGCTGCCGCCCAAGGCCCAGGCCTTGGGGGCCTTCCCAGAAATCCAGCCCTGCCCGCACCCATTTTTCCTCACGCCCCTATTTCATGCATGCAAGAAAAGTGAGAAATGGACAAAAAGCTTGAATCTTCAGCTCCGCTCCCAGGCTCTGACTGCAAGGAAAAGTTTTGTAAGAAACATTTTATACTGTGGCTGGAAGAAACACTCGCCAAATTAATAGTGCAAGGGAAATTTGTTTCTCAAGAAGATCAGAAAACAGCTCATTAAAAGTCCCGTATCTGTTGCAGTTTTGCAAAGTTTCTTACAACTAAGGCCGTTCCTGAAGCGGCTTTCCTTCCGCCCTGATGAAAAGGTACCTTCTGGCATCGGCTGTCCTCGCCGCCTTTGTACTGCGTGAGACAAACGAGCGGGGACACAAGACGGAAGGATAAGTAAACGAACACTTCCAGTCCAGACCATTTTTTCGGTTCACATTTCTTTTTGAGTCCGGCCGGTTTTCATCTTTTGGAATGTTAAATCTTTTTATATATTTTTTTCTTCCGCATCATTCACTTTATATCTTTTAGACTTGATATTTTCCAGCTCAAAACGGCGAGTTTACTCTGCAGTTCAGCAGCAGCGCGTCCTGAGGGGACTGGCGAGGTGTTTGTGAGGGAGACAGTCAAGCGGAAGGATACATAAAAGGAACACTTGCATCAAGGTCTCGCAGCATCCTAACACCCCCATGAAAAGTCCATACATAATGCATCAGCCAGACAGCTCTGTTTGACAGCTGCTCTTCGGATGTGTCAGTAACCTTACAGGACGCGCGTCACCCGCAGCCGCCATATCACCCCGACTGTCTACGCATGGAGCGCAGAGTGCTCGTCGGGGCTGCAGATCAGTCTGCTGAAGGTCGTCTGTAGCCGGGAGACACACATAGAAAGCAGACCCCTATTACTAATACTCACAAACATTGGACTGTACACTTGTAAACATTAAAAAATAAATATGTACTAAAAAGATACATTTTATTGGTTATAAATAATGAAAGAGTTTGCATTGAGAGTGTGAGGCTAGAGGTATTGAGATTGGGGGCCCTGCTCCTTAAGGGGGCTCAGTTAATGTTCCCAAACCAGCCCAGCACCACCACCAGCCAGTCCAACATCACCATTAGCCAGGCCAGCCAGCTCCAAAATCACCACCAGCCAGCCCATCACTGCCAGCCAGCCCATCATTCATCACCACTAGCCAGGCCAGTCAGCACCAGAATCACCACCAGTCAGCCCATCACCACCAGCCAGCCAGCCTAACATCACCACCAGCCTGCCAGCCAGCCTAGCATTCTCACCAGCCAACCAGCACCACCGCCAGTCAGCACCACCGCCAGCCAGCCAGCATCACCACCAACCAACCAGCCAGCCCATCACCACCAGCCAGCATCATCACCAGCCAGCCACCATCACTGCCAGCAAAACAGCATCACTGCCTGTCAGCCAGCATCACCGCCAGGCATCATCACCGAAAAGCCAGCCAACCCAGCACAGATCAAGGGTAGATCAGCTAGCACAGCATCACCACCAGTCCAGCCGAGCAAACCACCCAGGCCCAGAGATGGATTAAGATGCAAACGGGCTCTAGGCAAGGTAGTAGATTTTGGGCCCTCTTGTGGTCCTTTAGGTAAGCTGAAGTGCAGAGAGGTCTCCACTTCAAGGTAGTAGATTTGGCATCTCCTTGTGGTCCTTTTGGTAAGCTGAAGTGGAGAGAAGTCGAAGAAGGTGGCAGGTGGGCCCCTTGATCAGAATCAGAATTTATTTCGCCAAGCATGACTGGGTCATGCCCGGAATTGGGTTTGGCACAAATACATAGCTCCAGAGAGGTACATAGGCAAAAGCAGGAGAAAGCTTCATAGATACAAAAAGCGTCAGAGTACAATAAGGTCATGACAGATATGGAGAAATACACAGATGCACAGTACATTTCGGCGCCAGTATGCATTTCCAGAACAGAAAAACATTGTTGAGAGTCTACCAAAACTCAAGCAGTTTAAGTGTGATGCCTGGTGGCTGGTTGTTTGACAAGAAAACATTTTATTTTTGCAGTGGTGGTGCAGTGATAGAAGGTGGAAGAATGTTAAAGGGGTTTTGTGGGGGTTGTGGAAGAGAAAAACTGACACTTACCTCGGGCTTCTATTAGCCCCGTGCACCGGTAATGTCCCACGACGTCCTGCTCCCATCCGCCGTTCCCCGCAGCCGGCACCGGGCTATTATTCGTCTGACATACAGACGAATAATGCGCGTTGCCGTGCCTCCGTTCGCGTCATCTGAGGCTTACTGCGCAGGCGCAGTACAACGGAGCCTTGTACTGCGCTTGCACAGTAAGCTTCCGATGACGCAGGCGGAAGCGAGCGGGTACGCGGCCACTCTAGCGCAGCCGCAGTTGGATCCCATGCCGCTTAGACCGGGGCCGGCGGCGGAGAACGGCAGATGGGAGGAGGATGGCGTGGGACATTACCGCTGCACGGGGCTGATAGAAGCCCAAGGTAAGTGTCAGTTTTTCTCTTACACAACCCCCACAGAACCCCTTTAAGGGAGTTCAGGAGGCTAACGGCCGAAGGGAAGAAGGAGTTCCTGTGCCTGGTGGTCTTGATGGCTATGGCCCGAAGTCTACGTCCCGATGGTAGTGGGGAGAAAAAACAGTGGCCTGGGTGTGAGGGGTCACTTGCGATCTTCAGTGCCCTGGCAATCAATCTTGTGTTGTACATGGGGTTAAGTGGGACGCAGCCCTGGGGTGCCCCTGTGTTGGTTATCATTTCTCGCGAGTAGATGTCCCCTAGCCTGACAACTTGGGATTTTTTGGAGAGAAAGTCTGTGATTGACGCATTCTGTAGGATGCGTGGACATATGGTGTTAAATGCTGAGCTGAAGTCTAGTAGCAGTACTCTGGGATATGTATCTGGTCTGTCGAGATGGTTGTTGATGAATTCCAGACAGATGTTTAGGGTGTCGTCAGTGGACCTATTTGACCTGTAGGCGAACTGGAGTGGGTCCAGAAGTGGCAAGGTGGATCGCTTGAGGATGGATAGGACCGCCCTCTCTAGGGACTTTATGATGATCAACGTCAGGGCCACAGGCCTGAAGTTATTTAGGTCTGAGATGCCTTGTTTCTTGGGAAGGGGTATGATGATGGACCTCTTGAAGAATGCAGGGACTCTGGCCTCTGTCAGTGACTTGCTGTAGATGGCAGAGAGAATGGGAGCAAGTTGCCACAAGCAGGTTTTGAGGCAGGCTGGGGACACGTCGTCGGGTCCCGAGGCTTTCCTGGCGTTCAGTGTGAACAGGAGGTGCTGGACATCTGCCTCACTCACCTCCAAGGATAGTGAGTCCTCACTTGTGTTGTTATTCTCAGAGGCTGGGAGTAGGGTGGGAGGTGGTGGATGCCCCCCAGGCTCAGTCTGACCCTCAAACCTGCAGTAGAATTTGCTCAGTTCTTCAGCTAACTCAGAGCTGGGTGATGCATGTTGCGGGGGAGGCTTGTAGTTGGTGGCAGCCTTCAGCCCCTGCCAGACATCTCATGAGTTGTTCGAGCGCAGGTTCTGCTTCATCCTCATGCCCACTGGGCCCCAAGCAAATGCTTCATCCTCATGTCCACTGGGCCCCAAGCAAATGCCTAGGTTGCCTGGTAGATGATCCAGCTTTGCCCAGGCCAACACAGAAGCCACATGAAGGGACTCTCTGCCTATTATTGTGAAATGCTGCCTATTTATGATATTTCTATGTGGGAACATACCTACAGCACTGTGAGTTTCGTTACAGGTGGTGCGCTGCAATGCAGCAAGCCACAGTGCAAAGTGGCCATTACCACAACATACCACTGTGAACGTAGCCTGGGTTACACAGCTGCTAAGTTCGTGTATATTTCTCCCAACGCATGACCACACCCACTTTCTGCCACATCACACTATGCAGGCCACAGGTCATCAGCACTGGCCTAGTCCCAGAGGTGCCCCTCGGATCTCCTGGGACCTTACCAATGCCCCTGGGTCTGTGTGTCATTCTGCCCCTGCCTAGTTTAGTCTTCAATGTAGCTAGCCAGAAATCCTGCTCTGTAAACAGGCACTTGCCAGTGACTCTGATGTGGTTATAAGATTATCCTGAGATCCCATGTAGAGCCCAGGCAACGCAAGGCAATGGGGCCTAGCACACTTTTTGGATCACGTTGTCCTGGAAGCACCCATTTGGCCCCTAAGTCTCCTAAGTTGCCTTGTGGATGATTGGGCTCTGCCTTTAAAGTCATGAAAAAGTGTAAAATACATGTAATCACATACAAAAAAGAACTACATTTTTTGCAGAGTAAAATGAGCCATAAATTACTTTTCTCCTATGTTCCTGTCACTTACCTGTAGGTTGTAGAAATCTGACAGGACCGACAGATTGTGGACTAGTCCATCTCTTCATGAGGGATTCTCAGCATAGCCTTTATTCTTTTAACACCTAGGTTCTCAACATGTGGTACACGTACCCCAGGGGGTACTTCTGATGGTTCCAGGGGGTACTCGGGCTTGATATACTTAACCAAGAATAACAAATTTAGAGTTTTAGAATAGGATAAATCTTATTTAAACAACACCAAATTAGTATTTTAGCTAATTAAAAGCAATAATACATGCTTGAAAACTGTTTAGAACCAATTATCATGTGCTACGATTAAATATATATTTGTCAAGGGGTACTTGTGATAATGTTTACTATGCCAGGGGGTACTTGGTGAGTACGGGGTTTTAAAAGGGGTACATACCAATACAATGTTGAGAAACACTGCATTTATACAAAGATGCTGGCCAGCCTCCCTGCTCACTGCACACTGATTTGGCAGTCGGGCGAAGCAACTGCCATTCATGAAATGATTCTGAAAATAATGAAAACCCTAAGAATCCCCCATGTGGAGATGGACCAGTCCTAAACCGGTTGGTTCTGTCAGATTTCTACTACTTACTGTAAGTGAGAGCAGCATAGAAGAAAAGTTATTTATGGCTCATTTTACTCTGGGGAGAAAAAGTACTTCTTATTTGTGCATGTACTCATGTCTTTTAAATGTAACAATTTCCACGGTAGTGGTCCTTTAAAGGGAGTGTCCAATCTCCTTCTAATGTAACAGTTCACGGCAACTCAGAAACACAACAATTATCACCCAGCAAATAATTAGCCCTTGTGAAGGGAAACATTTTAATCCTGATGTCTAGGCATTAATAAAAGATGGGCTGCGATACATTACTTCTCCAGCTCCCACTCATCAGCATGCAAAGTACATGTTTGTTTTAAAGGCAATGAATGTAACGCTTGCTAAACAGCATCTGCTATCTGCGTAGGGCGACGCCCCTCCCCCCGCCGCATTCAGCCATTCTTTTTTTTTTTTTACCTGCCAGCGCTAATCAACCAGGGGGATAATCACTAATATCAGCCAACGTCAAACCGCTTATTCAGAAACGCATTTATTTTATTTTTTGCAGTGGCTGCCTGCGGAATGCGGGGAGGCGAAATTACTATTTACCAACTCAGATGTGACACCTAGAAAAAAATAGTTAATTTAGTTTCTTATTCTATTTTTTTTTTCCTGCAACTGCAGCATGAGGAATACAGCAGGGAGGCGCTACACACGTCTTTAATATAAAAATATGCCAGTCAACACACACACTTAGGCCTTTATTCAATTCACTTCTTCTTGTAAGTTTTCTTATAAAAATGTCTTTTAAAGCAGCAAAAATGTCTTTTAAAGCAGCAGGGACAGCCGTACTATCCCAGGAAAAAAAAACACAGACATAAGTAGATACATACTTGTTATACTTACATAGCATATGTAATGTTCTGTCTACATTTTGATTTCAGTGAATTAGATATAGTAAATAAAGAGAAAACTGTTCCAGACATTTTCCAACTTTACTGCCTCTGACTGAAGCCAATCCTGATGTCATTTCCTCCCTTACCTTTTTTTCACCTGGAATCTGTACTGTCCTATTTACCTTGCTATGTAAACACATGTGAGCACAGCATAGATCTTATTTCAGCAGCTTCTGCACAGGGGTGAGGTGTATTTCCCTTCTTAGCCTCGTGTCACACTGAACTGCCCTCAGCCAATCAGTGAGAAGCAGGAATGTGGGAGGGGAGATAACAATCTTCCCTCTCCCCGGCAATGTACCAGAATAGATTCAGGCTCACTGAGAGAAGGTTCATTACAGCAGGGACATTCATGAGTATATTGGAGTGCTTGCATTGCAGGGTCAGGTTGTAGCATAATAAAGTAGTGGGTAAATGGAATTGGATTGTGTGGCTGATAATTCTGCATTAAGCCACCAGCAAGCAAGAAAATACTTTTTGGTATTTTTTTTCACTTGCAGAGTGCTGAAAAGATATTTTAAACGAGAGGTGAAAAATTATATCATAGGAGAAAACTTAGGATCAGGCCCAAAGTGAACTAAATAAGGGCCATAGGCCTCGATTCATCATTGTCTTTACGATAACTTTTTCCAGTTCATTAAATTACCGAATTCGAAGTATATCGATTTCTAGTTGTATTCATCAAGGTTTTTCCGCATTCGGTGTGACTTCGATAAAATATCGATAATAATTCGATAACAATTCGGTAACCATTCGGTAACGTGTCGATATTTCCATTTTACAGCGGTAATTTAACACAAGGCCATAAGATTCCCGTGGAATTGTGGGTAAAAATCCAATCCTTTGAACACCACGTAGCAACATTCCGAATAGGGCTTAACATCTGGACCAGGATTCTGGAAGTGGTTGGGACAATCCCACAATTTAATAGGAGTCTTTTCTGAAAAAATGTAGTGCAGCTAGCAATTTAGTTAACCCTGGCACTGCCTGAGTTCTCTTACAAGATGATTCAAGAGAAATGCAGATGTCCTGTTATAGCAAATAAATCCATTCTCTTGCAAATTGATATGGTTCTATCATACCTTATTCTTGCCCTTCTGCACCTTTGAATCGCTCTCAGCTGATACATAACCACTTCAAATGGCTCCATCTTCTCTGTCAGCAATGATCTGACAGGAATAACGACAGAGCAGTGAAGGAGATAACTAATCCTAAATGTAACGCTAAACCACGCCCACTTTCATTTTCATGAATTGCACTTTCTTCCGTTTTATCGCATCACTAACAAATGATTACCGAATGATTACCGAATGCTCGCTAACAGCTGTAGAGAACTTTAAAGAATCCTGAAATCAACTTATTGAGTTTGGTATTTTACCGAGCTGTCGGTAATTGATTCAATAAGTCTTCTTGATGAATCGAGGGCCTGTTCAGACTATCTGCGTATGAAGAATGTGTTTAAAATCAAAGAAACGCAAGGTGAAAAACGCATGCGTTTTTCTTGCGTTCTAATGCGTATTCTATTGCGTTTTGCACACACACGTGACCCAGGGGAGAAAAAAAAATTATGGGAACCGCAGAGGAAAACGGACGCTAAAAACGCAATAGTATGCGTTTTTGATACGCGTCCATAGACTTTCATTGCGTCCGTTTCTATGCGTATCGCACAGAACTGCGTGCAGCAATGCGGATGAGAAACGTATGCGTCTCATACGCATACATGTGAACTAGCCCATTCAAAAGCATTAGGAGCCGTTCCTATGCGTTTTTGGTAACCAGACACGTTCCCTGAAAACGTCCAGGAACGCGCATAGTCTGAACAGGCCCTTAGTTTCTTAAAGGACAACCAAGGTGACATGTGACAAGCACACAAATAACTAGGCTGTGTTCCTTTTTTTCTTTGTCTGAAAGAGTTAAAAAATCAGGTATGCAAGTAACAGTTTCTGTACGGGTCGGACTGGGTCATACTATAGCATGACCCTCACTGATAAGTAATTACAGCCATAAAACACTTTCCTGCCAGTAATTGGCTTATGAGAGCAGGAAAGAGATAAAAAGAGTCAATAATTCATAGGTTTGAGCTCAAGTATACTTCAATGAAGGTGTCATTGTGCAGAGACAATGAAACAGTAAACACTTAAAAACTAAATTTAAATACAAAATAAAACTGTGGGATAACACAAAAAAGTCATCATTTTTAGGATAAGGAGGATGGATGCAATTGTTTTTCTTATCAGTTTATTTTCACCTGAGATGTCCCCTAAGCAGATGAGCTGCTAAAGCCCATCTACTTTTCCTAAGGTGCGTACACACGCACTACCGCCGGCAACGACGGGTCTGCCGAACTCTCCCGCTGGGCGGACGTTCAGCCGACAGAAACAGCCTTATCAGTCCGCCGACAGTGCGTACACATGCGCTACTGCCGGCTGAACGTCTGCCCAGCAGGAGGGTCCGGCGGACCCGTCGTTGCCGGCGGTAGTGCGTGTGTACGCACCTTTAGGGCATACAGAAGCAAAGCCAGGGTAGGCTGATCAGAGTTGCAAACAGGTGGGCTTTCCTTAATTTAGCTGTTCCACAAGAAAAACTTTTTTGCCCTGAATAAACTTTCTATAGACTAGATATCTCTAGACCAGACATGTCCAAAGTCCAGCCTGGGGGCCAAATGCGGGCCCGTCAAGCCTTTCTGGGTGGCCCCCAAAGCTCTCTACAGTTAATTCCATGCAGCTTGCATGCAGGGGCCACCTTGTGTTGCTGCTTTGCCTCACTTGTAGGTTATCAGCCACCACTGTAGCAGTAGCAGCCACTGATTAGCAGCCGCCACTGTGCCAGCAGCAGTAACAGCCACTGATTAGCAGCCGCCACTATGCCAGCAGCAGTAACAGCCACTGATTAGCAGCCGCCACTATGCCAGCAGCAGTAACAGCCACTGATTAGCAGCCGCCACTATGCCAGCTGCAGTAAAAGCCACTGATTAGCAGCCGCCACTATGCCAGCTGCAGTAACAGCCACTGATTAGCAGCCGCCACTGTGCCAGCAGCAGTAACAGCCACTGATTAGCAGCCGCCACTATGCCAGCTGCAGTAACAGCCACTGATTAGCAGCCGCCACTATGCCAGCAGCAGTAACAGCCACTGATTAGCAGCCGCCACTATGCCAGCTGCAGTAACAGCCACTGATTAGCAGCCGCCGCTATGCCAGCAGCAGTAACAGCCACTGATTAGCAGCCGCCACTATGCCAGCAGCAGTAACAGCCACTGATTAGCAGCCGCCACTATGCCAGCAGCAGTAACAGCCACTGATTAGCAGCCGCCACTATGCCAGCAGCAGTAACAGCCACTGATTATTAGCCGCCACTATGCCAGCAGCAGTAACAGCCACTGATTAGCAGCCGCCACTATGCCAGCAGCAGTAACAGCCACTGATTAGCAGCCGCCACTATGCCAGCAGCAGTAAAAGCCAACTGATTAGCAGCCGCCACTGTGCCAGCAGCAGTAACAGCCACTGATTAGCAGCCGCCACTGTGCCAGCAGCAGTAACAGCCACTGATTAGCAGCCGCCACTATGCCAGCAGCAGTAACAGCCACTGATTAGCAGCCCGCCACTGTGCCAGCAGCAGTAACAGCCACTGATTAGCAGCTGCCACTATGCCAGCTGCAGTAACAGCCACTGATTAGCAGCCGCCACTATGCCAGCTGCAGTAATAGCCACTGATTAGCAGCCGCCACTATGCCAGCAGCAGTAACAGCCACTGATTAGCAGCCGCCACTATGCCAGCAGCAGTAACAGCCACTGATTAGCAGCTGCCACTATGCCAGCAGCAGTAACAGCCACTGATTAGCAGCTGCCACTATGCCAGCAGCAGTAACAGCCACTGATTAGCAGCCGCCACTATGCCAGCAGCAGTATCAGCCACTGATTAGCAGCTGCCACTATGCCAGCAGCAGTAACAGACACTGATTAGCAGCTGCCACTATGCCAGCAGCAGTAACAGCCACTGATTAGCAGCCGCCACTATGCCAGAACAGTAACCGCCACTGATTAGCAGCCGCCACTATGCCAGCAACAGTAACAGCCACTGATTAGCAGCTGCCACTATGCCAGCAACAGTAACAGCCACTGATTAGCAGCTGCCACTATGCCAGCAGCAGTAACAGCCACTGATTAGCAGCTGCCACTATGCCAGCAGCAGTAACAGCCACTGATTAGCAGCCGCCACTATGCCAGCAGCAGTATCAGCCACTGATTAGCAGACGCCACTATGCCAGCAGCAGTAACAGCCACTGGTTAGCAGCCGCCACTATGCCAGCAGCAGTAACAGCCACTGATTAGCAGCCGCCGCTATGCCAGCAGCAGTAACAGCCACTGATTAGCAGCCGCCACTGTGCCAGCTGCAGTAACAGCCACTGATTAGCAGCCGCCACTATGCCAGCAGCAGTAACAGCCACTGGCTGATGCACATGGAAGGAGGGTTGCATGGGGGACTAAAAAATTAAAAAGGTAAACTGGTGCCCAGGGTGGGCTGCACACATGAATATAATGAATATACAATGAATATAAAATGGCTGGAGATAGTGACTAATGAAAAGTTGTGAAAAACACCAACTAACTACCAATGGGAATTCAGTTAGGAAAGAAGAAGTGGGGTTGGATAGGCCACACATTCAAGAAGGGAGAGGAATCTACAGAGAGAAGAGCTCTAGAATGAAATCCAGGGGCATGAAGAAGAGGTGGGCATCCTTGAAAAACATGGAGAAAATCAACTGAAGAAGAAACCAGAGAGATAGGAAGACCTGGAAAGTGATCGAGAGGAGAGCAAGAAGTAAGTGTGAATGGAGAGTCTTCACCAATGCCTTATGCTCCACTGGGAAGTAAACAAGGCCGGATTTTTATTTTTACACCCCCTAGGCCAAGTATGTTAGGGCTCAGCGTTCACTTACAGAAGTGTCCCTCACATTCCACATGTAGCCAGGGCCGGGCCGGAGGCAGAGGCGAGAGAGGCTCCAGCCTCAGGGCGCAGTGTAGGAGGGGGCGGAGCTGAGGCAGAGGCGAGAGAGGCTCCAGCCTCAGGGCGCAGTGTTGGAGGGGCGCACAACTTACTCAGCTATCATTCCCTTATTGTGTTTGAAGCAGAGAGCAATAAGAAAAGGGGATACATAGCAGTGACTGCAAGCCAGATAACTGGAGATTAAGGTGTTGGGGGGCTCTGGGGCGCCTCTTAGTGTAATAGCAATCAGTGTGTGACGGCTGGGAGGGATGGAGGGGCGAACTTTACTGTCTCAGCCTTGGGTGCAGGAGGACCTTCTCCCGGATTTGCATGCAGCCCCCTCTTTCATGTGTACTGTTGCCCCTTTCTTTCCTTGGGCATCAGCTTCCCTGTTTCATGTGTTCTCCATTTGCAGCCTTTTCATTTATATGTAGCAACCCCTATTTCAGGTCCAGGTGCCCCCTGGGGCTGCAGCCACCCAAGACCCGGGCCCCTGTGGCCTTTCCAGCAATCCAGCCCTGGAGGTAAAGGAACAGAAGACCTAACGACATCCAGAATTAGAAGAAAGGAACACCATACTCTCTGGCTTCGAATCCACCTGCTTGTTTCTCAATGCCCGATCCCATGTCATGAATCCAGTCACAGATGACGTGTTGCAGATAACCTGGGTTGGTGGGACACATCATGTATCCCAACCACGCTTGTACACATTAAATCATTCTCTTTTCCCTAGCCTTGTTACTTATGAAATATGGATACCGAGTAGATGATTTTTCATTTATTTATGTTAAGCTTCTCGACCTCTGACACTCTGTTACCAAATGTAAATCCTCTAATTACATGGCATACAGATGCTGCACAGCATTGCCGTGACCTGCCACGGACCTCTCCGGCAAGAACAACCTATTATTTACTTGTCCGCAGGAGACAATAAGCGAGAGGAACACTAATAGAGAGGAGAGATGAGGAGGGGAGAAAAAAACGAGGCAGTGGAAAAAGAGAGAAGTGCGAGAGATAGAGGAGTAGGAGATCCTACTCCTTCCCTCCTTCCCTTTTCATTCTCTTTCCTACTCCTACTCTCCCTTCTCTTTCTATCCTACTCATTCCCTTCCTCCTCTCTCTGTACCCCACTCCTTACCTCTCTCCTCTTTCTCTATCCTACTCCTTCCCTCCCTAAATCAGGATAATTACACACACAGTGTTTCTCTCCCTCCTGCCTCTCCCCCTCCCCTTGCTTGCAGAGTCATGACATGTAGGCTGGGGAGTGGAATGATTTGTCTGTGACCTGCCCATACAGGAGCAGCTAGCTAGCAAGTAAGGATAAAAGCACGCCAGCCAAGTACATCTGTAGGTAACTTTTCTTCAATAATAGCACAATCATTTGGACAATTTGCTTTGCTCAAATGCCTCTGAGTTCTGTTTGTGACGTTAACATTTGGTTCTTATCATTGCTGAACTAGTTAGCCATGCAAACATTGATGTAAATCACCCAAATGGGCCCCACCAACTTAGCCATCGTGCCCCCTTTGTGCTCCCCCCCCCCTCCCCTAAAAATTTCAAACTGAAGCCACCACTGATGACAAGACATATTATGGTTAACTTACATCTCCAGTTTGACCAGCCCAAAGCATTGCTTCCATATCTACAAAACAAGGATTCCTGATGCTGCTCTCTTTGTGTTCTGCTCACAAAGGCCTCTAAATAAAGAAAAATAGAAAAAAGTGCTTCCTCCAAGAAGATTGGCGGCAAAGCTCTCCAGATCAGGCGGGTCATCCCTCCAGGTGGTTCCAGGCTGGGCACGGATCAGGAAGTGAGCCATAAAATTAGAACAATCCTCCGGGGAAATAAGAGGGCTGAGAAGAGGCAGCTCTTGGCTGGCGGCCTTGAAAGAGATCCCGGACATGAGAGCCAGATAAAAAGGCTCAGTGTCATCAAAGCCACTGACGGCCCTGGAATACCGAGTATACTGCCGGGGTCACAAAGCCAGGGGATGAGCCAAAATGCTGCTTCTAAATTTGTGTTACATGATCCGTGGGGCTGAAGATTCCACTCTGACTTGTACTGTAACCGCTAGCTAAGTTATAAAGTGGTACTCCGGGCTCCAAAAAGTAAAGCCACCGCAGCCTACGCTACTGATAGATCTGCTATATCTATGTCTTATATCTATCTCATACAAGGTGGCCTTTAACTAGATCAATTTTATTTTGAAAGTATTGGTCACTAGATCTATGCTCCTTGACAATCAGGTTCATTGTGCCCTCTATGCTGGCGGGACCTCTTTCCTGTGTGACATCATATCCTCATTGTAGACCCTTTTTATGCTGAACAGTTTACTAAACGCCATAGACAGAGCAAGGATGTGGCTGAGTGGGTAAAAAAAAACTATTTGTGAAGCAGCCTCTCACTGTGGATGGATCATTTGTGCTGCATTTTGCCATGGTGAGAGGTGAATAAGTGGTTTTGCTTGAAGTTTTTCACTTTTACTTGTAATAAAAACAAATCTATGAATCAGACATCAGATAATGAAAAGTAACATAAATATTACAGTTTGCATATTGGTCTGCTGCTTCCTCTTTAGGCTGTCTGAAAAGGTGCACAATATCAGTAATTAGAGCAGCTTCTCAGAGCAGGAAACCCCGCCTGCTTGAATGCAGCACACAGTGACAGTAGTGACTTTTTGTTCACTTACCATTCAGAACATTACAGTAGGAGTATCGCTATGTTTGTGTAAGCCTTCAGCAGACTGAATTGTGGTCAGAGTACAGTCCTATTTGACTGACAACAAGCCGACTGTTATATAAATGAGTCATGTTATATAAATGAGTGCGTAATATGTTGGCGCTTTATAAATACAATAAATAATAATAATAAATAATAATAAGAGAGAAAGTAAACATTTGTGGCAGTTATAGTCAGAATCAGAATCAATGTATTTGTAGTGATTGTATTGCTACTGTAGAATGTTCAGTATAATAGTATACTGTATATCATAAGCTCACAATTTGGAGTTCTTAACCTATTTTGGTTCCTGGACGTAGTTTCTACGTCCAGGAACCATGCGTGCTACCGCGCGCTCCCGCGGCCGATCGCGCGTGCACGCGCACTCCCGGCCGCGGATTCGGTAGCCAGGGAATCAATGTATCGGGCTATGGTGCCCGATCACTGATTCCTCTCCCCCGCTGAAAAAGCGACAGCTTCTCTCGGAAGCTGCGCCTTTTCTGGCCGTTCCCTTCCCGATGAGTCACTGTAAGCGTACGTTACGCTTAGAGTGACGTCATGTAAACAAACTCATGGCCGCTATCTTGTGGCCAAAAAGTAATACTACACCTGTAAGAAAAAAAAAATACAAATTAACACACATTTACATTATAAATCTATGGTTTACCTCCCACCCTCCCAAAACTACCCAAATAAAATGTTTACTATAAAAAAAACAAAAAAACATTACAATAAAAAAACAAAAACATGTAAATATTTACCTAAGGGTCTAAACTTTTTAAATATCAATGTAAAGATGAAATATTTCTATATTTTTTTTATTTTAAACTTGTAAATAGTGATAGATGCCAAATGGAAAAAATGCACCTTTATTTCCAAATAAAATATTGTCGCCATACATTGTGATAGGGACATAATTTTAACGGTGTAATAACCGGGACATATGGGCAAATACAATACGTGAGTTTTAATTATGGAGGCATGTATTATTTTAAAACTATAATGGCTAAAAACTGAGAAATAATGAATTTTTCCATTTTTTTCTTATTCTTCCTGTTAAAATGCATTTACAGTAAAGTGGCTCTTAGCAAAATGTACCCCCCAAAGAAAGCCTAATTGGTGGTGGAAAAAACAAGATATAGATCAGTGCATTGTGATAAGTAGTGATAAAGTTATAGGCTAATGAATGGGAGGTGAACATTTCTCACGTGAAAACGACGGAACCTGAATGGGTTAAAGCTGAAATCTCAGCGAGTGGCCAAATAGATCAGCGAAAAAGTGTGAAATGTCATGTCAGCCAAAAGATTTATAATTATGTAACATGACCAGCTGTGTGTCCTCTTCTGTTTGCACTTAACAGATGAGCAGCACAGCAAATATAATGTATCGGCAATGTACCAGAATAGAGCCAGGCTGACTGAGATAAGATTCATTACAGCAGAAACATTTATGAATATATCGGAACACTTGCAATGCAAGGTCAGGTTGTAGACTGCATAATAAGCACAGAGCAGTGGGTAAATGGAATTTGATTTTGTGGCTGATGAAAGAAACTATACGTTGGTTGCTATGGGCAACAACACAACACCTTTGTTCAGCACCAGCAACTCCTTAGAGCTGCAACTCACAGGAAGTGTGAGAACTCGACTCTCATCACAGCAACAGCATAGGAGATAAACATCTTAGGCGTCCTCAGAATTTAGGAGTTTATTCAGTCAACAGATAAAACAGTACAGCTTCTTACATCTTTAGCCAAGCAGATTGTTCTGTAGTAAGTCTTTTGCGTTGCAGCTTCTTGATTCCCTTGCATGGCCCATAGCAACCAACATATAGTTTCTTAGACCTGGTGCACACCAGATGAGTTTTTCTGAGTGTTTTGAGTTTTCAAATCTGCTGCTAATGTTATCCTATGTGCATACCTCCCAACATTTTGAGAGGAGAAAGAGGGACACTTAAGCCACGCCCCTGCCACACCCCATATCACGGCCCATCACACCCCTAGTCACGCATACCATAAAGATTTCCTAAGAAAAATGTGTGGTTTTATAATTCAAACCACACTGGTCCTTTCAACCCTGGTTCATTTTCCTTCAAATTAACATTTTAAAATTAGTAATATATCTATTTAAAGTATCTCCACAGTATACTGTATGTAGCCAGGTGTATAGGTCTCCCCAGTATATGTAGCCAGGTGTATAGGTGTCCCCAGTAGATGTAGCCAGGTTTATAGGTCTCCCCAGTATATGCAGCCAGATGTATAGGTGTCCCCAGTATATGCAGCCAGATGTATAGGTGTCCCCAGTATATGCAGCCAGGTGTACAGGTGTCCCCAGTATATGCAGCCAGGTGTATAGGTGTCCCCGGTATATGCAGCCAGGTGTATAGGTGTCCCCAGTATATGCAGCCAGGTGTATAGGTGTCCCCGGTATATGCAGCCAGGTGTATAGGTCTCCCCAGTATATGCAGCCAGATGTATAGGTCTCCCCAGTATATATAGCTAGGTGTATAGGTCTCCCCAGTATATGCAGCCAGGTGTATAGGTGTCCCCAGTATATGCAGCCAGGTGTATAGGTGTCCCCAGTATATGCAGCCAGGTGTATAGGTCTCCGCAGTATAGCCAGGCGTATAGGTCTCTGCAGTATATGCAGCCAGGTGTATAGGTGCCCCTAGTATATGCAGCCAGGTGTATAGCTGCCCCCAGTATATGCAGCCAGGTGTATAGGTCTCCCCAGTATATGTAGCCAGGTGTATAGGTGCCCCCAGTATATGTAGCCAGGTGTATAGGTGCCCCCAGTATATGTAGCCAGGTGTATAGGTGCCCCCCAGTATATGTAGCCAGGTGTATAGGTGCCCCCAGTATATGTAGCCAGGTGTATAGGTGTCCCCAGTATATGTAGCCAGGTGTATAGGTGCCCCCAGTATACCCAGGTGTATAGGTGCCCCCAGGAAGGGAGACAGCCAGTGGAAGGGAGCTGGTGGCAAAGTGGCGGAGAAGGGGGGAAGTCTCCCCCCCCCCCCTTACTTCACCTTGGTGCTCCCTTTCCTGGCTCTCTCTTCCGGATCAATGTGTCTCCTCCGATGGCGCAGCACAGCAGCAGAGTGATAGCGGGCGGAGAGGACTTACCGATGTCCTTCCAGCCGGCAGAGGGAGCTGTGATCTGTGCGCCGCTAGTCTGGTCTTGAGTAGACTAGACCAGACTTGCGGCGCACAGATCACAGCTCTCTCCGGCGGCTGCGTAACAGCGGTAAGTCCTCCCCGCCTGCTGTCAGCCGCTGCGCCATCGGAGAGAGACACATTAATCCGGATTCCGGAAGGGAGAGCCAGGAAAGGGAGCACCAAGGTGAGGGAAGGGGAGGGGAGACTTCCCCCCCTTCTCTGTCGCTTTGCCACCAGCTCCCTTTCACTGGCTGCCTCCCTTCCTGCGCAAACAGTCCGCCCCTGCGTCTGACCCCCCAGCCAGCCGGGACACTGGGGGGTCATAGCGGGATAGCGGTAGAGCCCTCCCAAATCGTGCCAGTTCCGACGAAAACGGGACGGTTGGGGACTATGCTATGTGTCTGTGCACACTGGAGCAATGAGGTTTTGTAAAAAACCCCATAGCATTACATTGGGAAGAGCTTTTAGAGGTTTCAAAAGCTCTTCCCAATGTAATGCTATGGGGTTTTTTACAAAACCTCATTGCTCCAGTGTGCACAGACACATAGGATAACATTAGCAGCAGATTTAAAAACTCAAAACGCTCAGAAAAACTCCTCTGGTGTGCACCAGGCCTTACAGCTGACAATCCTGCTTTAAAGGTGGACCCTATTCCATGGTTTTTCCTCCCTAGTATAGTGCTCCTTATCATGGTAGTGCCTATTAGTGTTTCTTATTTTAGCTGCCACAAATATAGTGCTCCCCTATAACAGTACTCTTTATTACGCTACCTCCTATTATAATGCCCACATTATATCATATCCCCATTCTAGTGCTTTTTATTAGTATGCTCCTTATTATTCCAACCCACATTTAGTGCTACTTTTTACAGTACCCCACAGAGTCAAAGAGGTTTGAAGTTTTCTCAGCCCCCACTGTCACGGGACGGAAAAATGTCAGGGAACACATGAAAGGGAACCCAAGGTAAGAGGGATATGGAGGCTGCGATTCCTTAGCGGTAATCACGAGTACAGCTCGGGGTAGAAAAAACATGCCTAGGAGCGGTAACCCCGAGCTAAACTCGTGGTAGCTGCCGGGAGGTCTATGCAGAGCAATGCGAACAGCGGGCGGTTTTCACTCACTTCCCGGGGGATCCCGACGTCGGCTGCCATTATTTTTCCTCTCCTCCGAGGCTCTGCTTCCCCCTGGTGAGATCACCGTCTATCATCATGACGACAGCTGGCAATCTCACTATAGGGTTACAGCACCACCCAGAGGACGGAGGGAAAACTGCAGCGCTGAATCCCAGGAAGGTAAGTGATTGCTGGGCTGCTGCAGATCTCCCTAGCAGCGTGATTATTTCCCAGTTTTAGTCTAAAAACATGCAAAATAATTGTACCGCTTTTAGACCCAAAAATCCGGAAAGAATCATACCGCCAAGGGGGTTAAACAATACCAGTTGCCTGGCTGTCCTCCTGATCCTTTGTCTCTCTCTCTAATACTATTAGCCATAGCCCCTGAACAAGCATGCAGCAGATCAGGTGTTTCTGACTTTAAAGTCAGATCTGACAAGATTAGCTGCATGCTTGTTTCTGGTATTATTCAGACACTACTGCAGCCAAATAGACCAGCAGGGCTGCCAGGCAACTGGTATTGCGTAAAAAGGAAATAAATATAGCAACCTCCATATCCTTCTTACTTCAGTTGTCCTTTAAAGGGGAACTGAAGTAAGAGGTATACGGAGGCTGCCATATTTATATCCTTTTAATCAATACCAGTTGCCTGGCAGCCCTGCTGGTCTATTTCTCTGCAGTAGTGTCTGAATAACACCAGAAACAAGCATACAGCTAGTTTTGTCAGATCTGACTTTAAAGTCTGAAACACCTGATCTGCTGCATGCTTGTTCAGGGGCTATGGCTAATAGTATTAGAGGCAGAGGATCAGCAGGGCTTCCAGGCAACTGGTATTGCTTAACCCTCCTGGCGGTACGAAAAATTCCGCCAGGAGGCAGCGCGGCAGTTTTTTTTTTTTTTTTTTTAAATCATGTAGCGAGCCCAGGGCTCGCTACATGATAGCCGCTGCTCAGAGGCATCCCCCCGCCCGCTTCGATCGCCTTCGCCGATCTCCGATCAGGAAATCCCGTTCAAAGGACAGGATTTCCTGGAGGGGGGCGGGATGACGTCACCGACGTTGGGAGTCCCGATCCACCCCTCGGCGCTGCCTGGCACTGATTGGCCAGGCAGCGCAAGGGGTCTGGGTGGAGGGGGCCCGCGCGCCGCAACGGATAGCGGCGATCGGGCGCGGGGCGGCGGCGATCAGTGTGCTGGCGCAGCTAGCAAAGTGCTAGCTGCGTCCAGCAAAAAAAAATTAAGAAAATCGGCCGAGCAGGGCCGGAGAAAACCACCTGCGCTCGGGGTTACCGCCAGTAAGGTTAAAAGGAAATAAACATGGCAGCCTCCATATACCTCTCTCTTCAGTTCCCCTTTAAGGAACCCTGGGGTTGGATAAGCCTGATCTTATACAACCAGACAACCCCATTCATCACAGCATTGATCATTGGCTAGAGGCAGATCCAGGGGGCGGGACACTATTGACCTTGCGCTCGTGGATTTCTGTGGATGCCTCGGTAAAGCGTGAAGAGATAATATGCATCATTGTAATGGCTGTCCAACATCTCCACGTTACCGCAGGACATTGTTCATCACAGGCTATTGTCCTAATGAGTGAAAACGCCACTCTACTAATGGAAGTACGACTTGCCAAGGGGATAATGATGTCATACATCATTGGGGAGGTGTCCTCTGCAACCGGCCCTGTGTCAGGAGCTGAAGACTCAAACTGATGGAGAAATGAAGATTGGTCGATTTACATTCCAGTTAAACTGTACCAATATATAGTAGTACATTATTCAGGCACCCTATTATTCATACGCACTTTCCTGTTAAAAATCTTGGTTTCAGCATCAGAAACACTTCCTATATATGGCTGTATATTGGTATGTAGCCCCGCCCTCCCAGTGATGCTTAGCCTAGGCTGTTTAGCTATGCGGAATTCTCCTCCCAGAGCATTCTGGGAAACCAGAGATCTTTTCTACTGGCTTTGGAACTCTCAGTATTTAAACGAACATTCCGCATAGATTATCTGACAATACTTAAGAGGTCAATACCTGTACATTTCAGAAAGTAAATCAGGAGGAAAGATTTGACAATGGGCAAACACAGACTAAATAATTTAAAAAATTACCGTAATATTGTAAAAAAAATAAATAAAAAAAGAGCAATTTCATTCATTAAAGCAATACTGGGTCTAAAAAAAAGATACTCACCTTAAAGAGACACTGAAGCGAAAAAAAATATATGATATAATGAATTGGTTGTGTACTATGAATAATTACTAGAAGATTAGCAGCAAAGAAAATATTCTCATATTTTTATTTTCAGGTATATAGTGTTTTTTCTAACATTGCATCACTCTATAATATGTCCAGATTACACAACACTCAGCATTCAAAATGAGTCTTTCAGAGCAGTCTGTGAAGTAATAAACTCTTCTCTGCTAGAGGAAAAGTAAACAGTTCAATTACAGTTCAGATAATAAAAGTCAGATAACAGCCCTCTCCACGACCAAGTTGGTCGGAGAGCTTAATAGCTTTTTTGCATAGAGATAACAACTGGAGTTTCTCAACTCTTCCTGCACTGGAAACAATTAGACTGATGTATCTGATCTTAATGTTTTTTTTCTTAGCTGTACTACACATACAAATCATAATATCATCATTTTTTTTTCGCTTCAGTGTCTCTTTAAGAGAGAGGGAAGCCTCAGGATCCTATTGAGGCTTCTCTCTGTGTCCCCGTCGCTGAGCGCGGCTCCCCTGCTGATCAGGGCCGTGCTCCTCCTCTGTTACGAGCGCGGCTGTGCAGTAGACACGCAAGCATGGCCGTGCATGCGCAGTAACAGAGCTCACAGCTCCGGCTTACTGCACATGTGCGGGCGGGCTTGCACGGCTACTGCGTGACCATGCTGCAAAAAGAGGCGCTACGGAGTGCCACGCTCAGCGACGGGGTAAATCAGAGCAGGGAGAGTAGCCTCAATAGGATCCTGAGGCTTCCCTCTCTTCAGGTAAGTATATCAATTTGCACCCCAGCTTCAGCTCGGGTACACTTTAAGTTATTTTGACTACAGTTCCTCTTAACTTATACAAATGTTAGGATTATTATTAACTACTTAATGCCCCAAACAAATGTCTTCCGAACCTAGCACAGCATCTGTTTTTTGTTTGTTTGTGCAGAAGCTCATTCATTAGCTGATGTTAAATACATCAAGTACTTGGTCTGGAGACCCTCACACTAACCAGTCGTAGCAACTCGGAGGGAGAAGTAATTTGGGATCGCTAGTAACCAAATTACACTGTATATCCCGCTGCGGCGCTATAGACCTGGGGTCAGGAACCTTTTTGGCTAAATGTGCGTACACACGCACTACTAAAGAGAATGACGGGTCCGTCAGACCCTCCCGCTGGGCGGTCATTCTCCCGACAGTAGTGTGTGTGTACAGTCTGTCTGCAGACTGATAAGGCTGTTTCTGAATGATCCACAGTGGATCATTCAGAAACAGCCTTATCAGTCTGCAGACAGACTGTACACACACACTACTGTCGGGAGAATGACCGCCCACCCGGGAGGGTCTGACGGACCCGTCGTTCTCTTTAGTAGTGCGTGTGTACGCACCTTGTGACACAAATGCTGAGAATATAGTATATAGGGACCTAGAGGTAGGGCATCCCCAGATAGCCTAGTTACAGGAAGGCCAAGAGGTCTTGCCCTCTCTCCCAGGGATAACCACCTAGAGCAGAGAAAGTGTGTGAGCACGAGCATCAAAAAGTGAAACATAAAGAAAAGAAACCGGGTGCTGTTGGAATCAGGAGCAGGGATCTGCAGATCAAGCCTTTTCGGGGAGGATTGTTAGAATGTAAGCCCTCAGTTTTTTGGACTAAGTTTATTTAAAAGGCTTGATTCACAGAGTTGACCTTTAAGCAGAGTTTCTCGCAGAAGAGATGATGCAGTCAGTTACCAGGAACATGTTCCATGTGGAAGGCCACAGGTCCAAACTGCCCCGACCGTTAGACGACAGAGAGGTAAACAAAGCCGATATTTACAAAACATTGCATTCTTTGTAACTAGGGTACAAAGCAATGGAATTTTAATTAATAAGGTGGGTCACATGCCCATTCCCGCCAATTGTAGGCTTGGGGGTATGGCTCAGATGATGCCACATTTAACTCTTTCCTGACCAGTATTAAAACAGATGATAGGCTGCAGAGATTCAGTCTTCTGCTTCCTGTCATTGCTGGCTTCAAACCTTTTACCTTAATTTATGTCTTGTTATCTTATCTAACTGTATGCTGTATATACATAGTTTAGATGTAACTTAGTAGTATAGACGGAAGATAAAGACTGATTACCATTCACCAGGAATGGAATCAAGAAGCTGTAACGCAAAGGACTTACTACAGAACAACCTGCTTTGCTAAGATGTAGAGAAATGTACTGTCTTATCTGTTGACTGAATAAACTCCTAAACTTTGAGGATGCCTAAGAAGTTCTATCTCCTATGCTGTTGCTGTAATGAGAGTCGTGTTTGCAGCTCTTATTACTGAGTTGCTGGTGCCGGAAAAAAGGTGTAGTGTTGTTGCCAATAGCAACCAACGTATAGTTTCTTACATACTCCACACATGATTTACTCCCACATCCAACCATCACTTAAAGGGGCACTATGGCGAAAAATTGTAAAATTTAAAAAATATGTGCAAACATATACAACTAAGAAGTACGTTGTTTCCAGAGTAAAATGAGCCATAAATTACTTTTCTCCTATGTTGCTGTCACTTAGAGTAGGTAGTAGAAATCTGACAGAAGTGACAGGTTTTGGACTAGTCCATCTCTTCATAGTGGATTCAGGGATTTATTTATTTTCAAAAGCACTTAGTTAATGGCAGTTGCTCTGTCCAACTGACAAAAAACTGTGTAGGGAGCAGGGAAGCTGGCCAGCATCATCGTTTAAATCCTTTTTAGGGAATATCTTGATAAAGAATAAAAGCCTTGCTGAGAATCCCCTATGAAGAGATGGACTAGTCCAAACCCTGACGCTTCTGTCAGATTTCTCCTACCTACTGTAAGTGACAGCAACATAGGAGAAAAGTCATTTATGGCTCATTTTACTCTGGGAAAAAAACTTCTTATTTGTCTATGTTTGTACATAATTTACATTTTACAATTTTTCGCCACAGTGCCCCTTGAATGGCGGGCCCCACTGATGCAGTTGCAACCTCTGCATCCCCAACTGCTACACCACTGGATTCCGACAAGCACTCTCACCATGCAGAGGATAAATTCACAATTTACTTTGCACAAGGACTTTCTGCCAGTATGTTATTAACTGTTACTCTACAGGCAGCAATCAGAAAAAAAGGCATGTAAAGTGGGCCTGACACAAATCTGTTCATTTTAACCACATGCTGAGAAAATACATTATCAATCACAGAAGCATCCAACATTCTTCAGATAATGGCTGCAGAATGAATGTGGCCTGATGACCGTTTCACAGCTTAAAGCGGCATCATCAGAGGTTTAGAAACAGATAGAACGTAAAAAAATGTGTAAGATGCATAAGATACATGTATCCAGGGGCGGAGCTTCCACAAGACCCCCACATCTCCCCCATTTCACTGGCTGTGGGGGAGTGGGTGATGTAGCCTGTACCAGGTGTTACCATAAATAGGGATGATAATGCAGAGGAGACACAAGAGAGCATAATATCTCACCTCTCCGGCTGGGCACCCTTCCTCTTTCTTCCTTTCTTGGTGCATCCCCTGGTCACCATGGCTCCGCCCCGCAGTGTCTCTGCCCCTATAGCAGATCAGGTCATTTGGGTGTGGGGATCAGCAGTCTAATAGATGCCTGTGCGAATTTATCGGTAATCAGGCACCCAAGTGGTGAGTTGGGTGCCTAATGTGGTTAGTGATCGACTATTTCATAGGAAATAATGGTTGTAGACGATGGGTTACAAGTAGTGGTTGTTTGGGTGCAAGTTAGTAGCTATGATTCATCTTTATGGTTCTTTAGGTAATTTGAGGTGAAAGAGAGGTCAAAGAAAAGGGCTTTTGGGCCCTTGACATCCATTAGGCCCCAGGCACCTGCCTATGTTGCCTTGTCGATGATCCTGCTTGGGGGGAGGGGCTTAGCTTTAGGCACTAGGAGGGTAGGGTTGGAGTGAGGATGGGTGCTGGGTAAGAATCTTGAGGAGCACAGTGCAGGACAGGTGAGACGTTATGCTTACTTTGCATTGTTGGGTAGGGATGGCCCTGCTTAGGAGAACTCACGGTGAAGCATGTGATCAGTTTGATCAGCTGATGGACTTGTAAGGTTCTGATTTACTGTGATGACTTCCTGGTTTAACACATGATCAGGACCGGCAAATCAGAACCTTACAAATCTATCAGCTGATCAAACTGATCACATGCTTCTCTCCATGAGTTCTCCCTATTGTTGGGAAGACCACCAAATACCGCTATTGGGGGGGGGGGGGGGGGTCAGAAGAACAAAGACCATCCAATAACACTATCTGGGAAAGGGGGGAAACAAGAGAATCTGAACTCTGGTATCTGGGGGATGAAGAGGGGCCATGTTCATTTTCGCTGGGGGCCAATTTTTAAGACTGGCCCTGCAGGTATCCTATCTAACAAGGTGTCAGATGTCTGTTCAGGGCTATTTCTGTGCTGTGGGCGGCACCAACTACTAAATTTTCCTTCCTCCGATACAGGGGACTATACTTCAGATCAGTTTTTGTGGCTACACTTTTTATGGATGTGAAGACTGTGAAGTCTTGGGCCTTTTTGGCCTTTTCAGATATCCATCCCTGTAGTTATTGAGAGATATGCATGAAGTTGAACTGTTATACTCTGGCACAGTTCCAACGCCGTCACCCACCCCACGCTGCCAGGTGTCGAAGAAAGCTTCATACTCCGCTTTTGCACCCGTCTTCACCTGATAGGCTGCCTCCGGTCCCCAGACTGAAGTATAAAGAGGTGGCCCAATAACTGCACCGAGATCTTCCCATCATTCCATCCCGACGATTATGCCTCTGCAGGGCCGGTTCTCTCATGAAGCAAGGTGAAACATTTGCATCAGGCAGCAGAGATTACAGGGGCAGCATGTTTGTACTGTGTGTTTACACTAACAGCATGCACTCAGAGTAGGAGGAGAAGCGAGAGGAGAGCGAGCGAGGTGAAGAGGTCATCATTGGGGAAAAGCAGCTAGTTGTGCTGTGTGAGGAGTCTGACAGTGAATGAGGAGGGAGGATACAGGAGAGCAGCAGTGTTTCACTTGACTTGCACAGCAGAAGGGAGGAGCTGGCACTGCTGTCCTGACTCAGGAGGAATGGAGTGGCTGAGGGTGAGCAGTTTGTTTGTCACAGACTCACAGCTAGCCAGTGTGCTATTGTGTTGAGCTGCAGCATGTCACGTGAGAACATTAAATGAAGCAGAGTAAATTGTCGGGTGCTGTGCGATCATTCCAAATCAGGGGGGAGGAGGGGGCGCATCCTCACAAGTTTGCCTTAAAGGATACCCGAAGTGACCTGTGACATGATGAGATAGACATGTGTATGTACAGTGCCAAGCACATAAATAACTAGGCTGTGTTCCTTTTTTTCTTTCTCAGTCTGAAAGAGTTAAATATCAGGTATGTAAGTGGTTGAATCAGTCCTGACTCAGACAGGAAGTGACTACAGTGTGACCCTCACTGATAAGAAATTTCAACAATAAAACACTTTCCTAGCAGAAAATGGGTTCTGAGAGCAAGAAAGAGATAACAAGGGGAATTTCTTATCAGTGAGGGTCACACTGTAGCCACTTCCAGTCAGGACTGAGTCAGCCACTTACATACCTGATATTTAACTCTTTCAGGCAGAGAAAGAAAAAAAGGAACACAGCATAGTTATTTGTGTGCTAGGCACTGTACATACCCATGTCTATCATCATCAGGTCACATGTCACCTCGGGTATCCTTTAAAGGATCAAAAAGTCTAGATCCGGCCCTGTGCATCTGCAACAAGACCTCCCGTCTATAATACATGAGCTGGGAAGCAAAACGCACACTCAGAGACTCGTCTACAGCACGCCAGGCGCTATAATCAAGGAGCAAGACGAATGCCAGGGTCACACTGGCACCCGCTCAGCGTGCAATTAACGATAAAATTAGAGGCGCTCCCCCTGGTAGCAGACTGTACGCTGCACTCTGATTACCGCAATACAAATGTATGTTATTGCACAGTAATCTGTTAACAACAATAGCCTGCTTAATGAGTAATAAGATTGTTAATTATGCATCATTGCGGCGTACAGCGGCGGGGAAACAAAAAAAGGAAAAAAGAAACAGAGGGCCAAACATTTTACTGCAAATTATCAGCCTGGTGGAAACGGATGAAGATTAAGCAAATCTGTTTTATCCGAGGATTTATTTTGTTTTTTTAATTAAAAGAAAAAAATTGTTTTTTGTTTTTGTTTGTTTTGTTTGCTTGTTTGGCGCTTTGCTGAGATGAAAGGTCAGATGTGGATGACATTTCCAGCGGCCAAAGCATAGAAGGAAGAGATGAAAGCTTGAGGGGGGGGGGGGGTGTTGCATTTCCAATGCAAGGTTAACTTCACCTGAACGACGGAGCGAAAGGTCAAGCTGAGGTATTGATTCCTAGCTGGGGATTCCATTAAATAAGTTTAAGATGTGTATTCCCCGTTGGATCTCTTGTTACTGCCTCTGTATCGGCTGTCTGTCCGGTGGGATGCCCCAGAGGGCTTATTACTCCGGGAGATACAAGCAAGTACCCTTTAAGCCATCCGGGTATTCTTCCTGAGAGCAATAAATACATTATTTGCTGGTAATGATAATAACAATACTTCTCTAGTGTTTTTCTCTCGGGGGACTCCAAGTGCTGTATGTCAAATTTGATGCAATCTCATACACTCTGCTAAATAATCTATTTTTTTTTTTAAGGGAACCCGAGGTTATTGCCTTTTAAGTAGTGAGCAGAACTATTCTGAAAGCGAACAGTCCCTGGGGAATGACCTCGGGGTCATTTCGGTATTCGCCTCGCTTCAGAACAGTTCTGCCCATCTCTTCTTATAAACTATACCAGTTGCTTGGCAGTTCTCCTGATCCTGTGTCTTTAATACTTTTAGCCATAAACCCTGAACAAGCATACAGCAGATCAGGTACTCTGCCTCAGCTGACTCAGGTTTTAAGGGATTACTCAAATGCTTGTTCCAGGGTTTTGAGTCAGACACTACTTATGCCAGAAGATCAACAGGGTTGCCAGGCAACTGGCATTTTTTACATGGAAATAAATATGGCAGTCTCCATATGCCTCTTACCTTGGGTTCCCCTTAAAGGGAAGGTTCAGGGAGGGAGGTAAAAAAAATAAAAATAAAAATCCACTTACCTGGGGCTTCCTCCAGCCCGTGGCAGGCAGGAGGTGCCCTCGCCGCCGCTCCGCAGGCTCCCGGTGGTCTCCGGTGGCCGACCCAACCTGGCCAGGCCGGCTGCCAGGTCGGGCTCTGCTGCGCTCCATGGCCTGGCACTTCTGCGTCCCACACGGGCGCGCTGACGTCATCGGACGTCCGCCGGGCTGTATTGCGCAGGCGCAGTAGTTCTGTGCACTACAGCCCAGCGGACGTCCGATGACGTCCGCGCGCCCGCGTGGGACGCAGAAGTGCCAGGCCATGGAGCGCAGCAGAGCCCGACCTGGCAGCCGGCCTGGCCAGGTCGGGTCGGCCACCGGAGACCACCGGGAGCCTGCGGAGCGGCGGCGAGGGCACCTCCTGCCTGCCACGGGCTGGAGGAAGCCCCAGGTAAGTGGATTTTGATTTTTATTTTTTTACCTCCCTCCCTGAACCTTCCCTTTAAAGCTGTCCATGGATAAAAAAATAGGAATGGTCGATGACATGCTAATGATTCCACCATGAACCAATGAGAATTCTCCCTGTTGCTGAGGATTCCCATTGGTCTTCTGACGTACCCACATTGCGATTTTTCCTGCGACCAGGGTTTTTTTGCACAACAAGCGATCGTTTCCGTGATTTCGCTAAATGGGTACATGTGTGCAATTAAGCGAACAACAATTTGTGACGCACAACGATTACGAATGTTACAGTGGACCGGCTCTTTAAAGTGAACCCGAGGTGATAGTGATAAGGAGGCTACCATATTTATTTCCTTTTGAACAATTCTAGTTGCCTGGCAGCCGTGCTGATCTATTTGGCTTCAATAGTGTCTGAATAGCACCAGAAACAAGCATGCAGCTAATCTTGTCAGAGCTGACAACAATGTCAGAAACCCCCGACCTGCTGCATCCTCTGCCTCTAATACTTTCAGCCATAGACCCTGAACAAGCATGCAGCAGATACAATACAATACAATAACATTTCTATAGCGCTTTTCTCCCATAGGACTCAAAGCGCTTAGGCTCTCTCAGATTCAGTAATTAGTAGGATGAAGTATTCACACAACAAAAGTTATATTTCTGCAAATGCCAGACTGAACAGGTGGGTTTTCAGTCTGGATTTAAACACGTCCAGGGATGGGGCTGTCCTGATCTGTTGAGGTAAGGAGTTCCAAAACATAGGGGCAGCATGACAGAAGGCTCTGGGACCAGATCAGATGTTTCTGACAATGTTGTCAGATCTGACAAGATTAGCTGCATGCTTGTTTCTGGCCTTATTCAGACACTACTGCAGCCAAATAGACCAGCAGGGCTGCCATGCAACTGGTATTGTTTAACAGGAAATTAATATGGCAGCCTCCATATTCTTCTCAATTCAGTTGTCCTCTAAGAGGGAATGGCTATACAAGGCAGCCTAGTTTCCTAAAAGAAAAAAAAAAGACAGGTATATCTGTAATACAGCTTCTTAAAATACTTGAACTGTATTGAGATAATTGGGTAAGGGTGGTTGTTGTTTTTTTCTGAAGAGTGCAAATACAATTGGAGCTACCCTCATAATGAAGAGATCATTTATATAAATTGCTTCAGAGAACGTGACCGCGAGACACAGCGGTTGCACCGCACGCTTGCAGCAGGCGTAGTTGGGCTGCAATGGGCTGAGCGCCCCATGTGATCACGCCGGCAGACACGCATGGTATCCGCCACAGAGCTGGACACGGATGAGTCTACACTGCGAGTTTTATTGTGCTTGTATGTCGGGGTAATTAGCCGCATGAATGAGGAGCACGCAAGCTGTTAAACCATGCAAATTAGCCGAATAAAAATCCCGCTGTTCTCTAGGGGGACCCAGGTCTGCTAAATGTTATCCTATAATTAACCTTTCCCCGGTTTTATGAAAATATTTAGGGAGATTGCGCACTGACAGAGCGCCACTGATTCATGGCTGAAGAAATTACTTATTTTACATTGTAAAGGTTAACGGAGGCGGGAGGGAGAGGAGATGGCACGCCGGCGCACCTTTCATGCTTTATTATTACTTTGTGCCTTTTTAGCAGAGTCCAAACAGAGCCAAGCAACAAGTCAGATGTATGACTTGAAGGGTGCTGAAGTGTGCTAAAGGGAGAGAAACCACTCAGTCCACACCACAGCAATCTGCTGCCAGTGAAGGACGTGGTCAGGCAGGAGCGAAGCTGAAAGACACGAGCGTCTGTCTAGCGCAACGGTGTCAAACTCAGTCATGTAAAGGACCAAAATGGAAAAAATAGTCTGAGGCCGGTTTTGGACTACAGATTGGTGGAAGCGTTGCTCACCGCACTGACAAAAACAGGCCTTCGAGGATTCCTTCGTAATCCCCTTATGGCTGACAGCCAAACAGGAAGTAAAGCTTGCTTGCGCTCACTTCCTGTTTCGGGAAATACGGACGTACAAGGAAGTGCCACTGTGTAAACTTTTGAAACACCCTGCGTCGCCAAAGACTTACATTCCACTGGAGATCGCTGTAGGACCTGCACTGTAACGTAGGTATGCACTCGCGCTACATAGGGGACTTCTGGCGCAGCGCACCGCAGACAGTGTGATTTAACCCATAACCTTACATTGCCCTGTGGCCAAATGTTCATGAAAGGAAACCTAAGATGAATAAATGGAAAACATTTATACTTACCTGGGGTTTCCTCCACCTCCCTTCAGGCAGTGGGCTCCCTCGCCGTCTCTCTGGGCCACTCCGTCCCCCGCTGGACGGCCCGGTCCTTCTGTCAGTCGTGTTTTGTCACTCTCCCCTTGTGCTCCTGTGGCTGGGAGTGTTCTACGACGCCTGCGTAGTAGTGGAGCCAAAAATGTTTATTTCCTGGAACACTGCACTACTCTGCAATGTGGGGAGAGTGGGATTTTTTTCACCAGCCACACAGGCAGTTTGCAGAGGCGTAGCTAGGGTTTTCAGAGCCTGGGGGCAAAGACAGTTTTTGCGCCCCCGCACCTCTGGACAACATATGGGCGTGGCCACACAGTTGTGGTCATGGGTGGAGTCAAATGTTTAAATTGCCAGATGTGCCCCCTTTCCCCATATAGATAGCCAGATGTGCCATCCCTTTAAATAGCTAAATGCACAGGGAGGGAGAGAATCAGGGGCAGTTTGGGGCAGTCAGCGAGCCACCTCTCATGCATGTTGGTTTGCAGCAGTCATGCTTAGCGCCCTCACAGTGCTGCCCCGGGGACATTTGTCCCCCCTTGCCCACCCATAGCTATGCCTCAGGCAGTTTGGATCCAAGTAAGAGGCCTCATGAAACTATAATGTCACTGGTGGGCTCCTTTAGATGGGTAGACAGTGTGCTGTCATTCCTTAACCAGTTCGCATTCAGTCGTTTTTCGCTTCATGCATCCGAACAATGTTCACCTCCCATTCATTAGCCTATAACTTTATTACTACTTATCACAATGAACTGATCTATATCTTGTTTTTTCCGCCACCAATTAGGCTTTCTTTGGGGGGTACATTTTACTAAGAGCCACTTTACTGTAAATGCATTTTAAAAGGAAGAATAAGAAGAAAACGGAAACAAATCATTATTTCTCACTTTTCGGCAATTATAGTTTTAAAATAATACATGCCTCCATAATTAAAACCCACGTATTGTATATGCCCATTTGTCCCGTTTATTACACCATTTAAATTATGTCCCTATCACAATGTATGGCGACAATATTTTATTTGGAAATAAAAGTGCATTTTTTCCGTTTTGCATTCATCACTATTTACAAGCTTATAATAAAAGAAAAAAAAGAAATATTTCATCTTTACATAGATATTTAAAAAGTTTAGACCCTTAGGTAAATATTTGTGTTTTTTTTTTTTTTTTAATTGTAATGTTTTTTTTTTTTTAATTAAACATTTTATGTGGGTATTTTTGGGAGGGTGGGATTGAAATTGTATTTTTTTTGTAAATATATGTGTATTTTTATTTTTATTTAACATTTAGATGTAGTTTACTTTTTGGCCACAAGATGGCAGCCATGAGTTGTTTACAGTGACGTCACTCTAAGCGTACCACGTACGCTTAGAGCGACATAGGAAGCAGAAAAAGCGTAGCTTCCGAGAGAAGCTGTCGCTTTTTCTGCGGGGGAGAGGAATCAGTGATCGGGCACCGTTGCCCGATTCACTGATTCACTGGCTAACAAACCGCCGGCGATCGGCCGCGTGGACGCGCAGGAGCGCACATGGCTTCCTGGACGTGAGTTTCACGTCCAGGAATGTGAAATAGTTAAAGAGAACCAGAGATGAAGCACCCTCATGTATTTTACTACATTTATCAGTGGGAACATGACAGTAAACACTTAAAGAAAACCTGTACTGAAAATAAAAGTCAAAATAAGCATACACAAGTCATACTTACCTTCCATGTAGTCTACTCCTCAGTGTCTTTCTCCTGTCCCGCGTCCTGTTTGTTCACTATGATCAAGGGAATTTTCCGTCCTCCATTTTGAAAATAGCCATTACCCATAACAGCTTTCTGGTCAGCACACAGTTAAACTGTAACATCGCCCACTTGAGCCATAGGGAAACATAGACATTACCTGGTACATCCGTTTTCCTCTCAGCTATAACTGACAGCAACTGATATTTTACTGACAGCAACTGATATATTTCAGATCTGACAAAATATTGTCAGAACTGGATGGGATTATTGTCAGAAGAAAATGGTGAGCTTCTGAGAGGAACTGATGGTGAGGTAACTCTGTAATGTTCATTTGAAGTTACCTCATGTGTTTATTTTAAATATTTTTACTCAGTACAGGTTCTCTTTAAGGTGCGTACACACGCAGTAAAGCAGCCAACGATGGGTCCGTCGGCACCTCCCGCTGGGCGGACTTTCAGCAGACAGTAGTGTGTGTGTACGCACTGTCGGTGGACTAATAAGGCTGTTCCTGAACGATCCGCCCAGCAGGAGGGTCCGACGGACCCGTCGGCTTCTGTAAAGGTGTGTGTGTACACCTTTACCCTGCTTTTAGTTTCATTCTTCTCTGCTCAATCTGCCTGTTTATCAGCTGTGATAAGAATCCCTGACTGAGCATTCAGTCTAGGTTTGACCTGGAATCATTATAGCTGAGTCAGTCTTCTATGATGTCTTTTCAAGCCCAAGCCTGCCCCCTCCTAGCTCAGCTTTCCTGCTTTGCATACTCAGAGCTCTGATGACATGGGAGGGGCTGCTCTCCTGAGAAAGAAGCTCTGAAACAGACAAGTGTGGCTGCTGTGTGCACTGTGCAGTTTCATTCCTATGAGAGACACTTCCTACAGGCAGCCACACAGCAAACCAGAATAATCAAGTTGAAAAAAACGCTCAAAAAGGCACACAAATTATCAGGTAGAGCATTTATTCTTTACAAGCTATCAACTGATATGTTTATTTTGTGTGAAACGTTCATCTCTGGTTCCCTTTAAGTGCTTACAATGATGCAGAGTTGAAGCTCTTGGTGGCCACATAAAGTGGTAAGGAGGGCTGGATTCGGCCAATGGGTTTGACACCAGTGTGGTCTAGTGTCTTGCAGGTCCAAGTCAGTGATGACCACAAGTGATTGTCAATGGGATGCTAATTATTCTGGTTTGCATGTAAACTTGAAGTCTGCTGCATAGACTGAACTTGCTGGGCCCCTAGCAAACTTTTGGCTGCCCCCTCCCAATCTCACTACCTTTCCCTGGTAGTCTAATGGTCCCTCCTGCTCAGAGCCGTGACAAGGTCCTCCAGCACCCAAGGCTGAGACAGCAAAGTGCACCCCTCCATCCCTCCCACCCCAGCCGTCACACACTAATTGCTATTAGACTAAGAGGTGCCCCAGGGCCGCCAACCGTCCCCCCCCCCATAACCTTAATCTCTAGTTATCTGGCTTGCAGTCACTGCCATGTATCCCCTTTTCTTATTTCTCTCTGGTTCAAACACAATAGGGGAATGATAGCTGAGTGATTTGTGCGCCCCCCTCCTACACTGCGCCCTGAGGCTGGAGCTTCTCTCACCTGTCTCCCGTCACTGCCTTAATTGTCCCATCACTGCCTCATCTGTCCCGTCACTGCCTCATCTGTCCCGTCACTGCCTCCTCTGTCCCGTCACGGTCTAGTCTGTCCCATTACTGCCTCGTCTGTCCCGTCACTGCCTCATGTATCCTGTCACTGCCTCATCTGTCCTGTCACTGCCTCATCTATCCCATCACTGCCTCATCTGTTCCATCACAGCCTCGTCTGTCACTGCCTCGTCTTTCCCGTCGTCACTGCCTTGTCTGTCCAGTCGTCACTGCCTTGTCTGTCCCGTCACTGCCTCGTCTGTCCCATCACTGCCTCATCTGTTCCGTCACTGCCTCATCTGTTCCGTCACTGACTCGTCTGTCCCATCACTGCCGCATCTGTCCTGTCACTGCTTCCTCTGTCCCGTCACTGCCTCCTCTTTCCTGTCACTGCCTCCTCTGTCCCATTACTGTCTTGTCTGTCCTGTCACTGCCTCGTCTGTGCTGTCACTGCTTTGTCTGTCCCGTCACTGCCTCGTCTGTCCCGTCACTGCCTCATCTGTCCCGTCACTGCCGTCTGTCCCGTCACTGCCTCGTCTGTCCCGTCACTGCCTCGTCTGTCCCGTCACTGCCTCGTCTGTCCCGTCACTGCCTCGTCTGTCCTGTCACTGCCTCATCTGTCCCGTCACTGCCTCGTCAGTCCTGCCACAGCCTCTTCTGTGCTGTCACTGCTTTGTCTGTCCCGTCACTGCCTCGTCTGTCCCGTCACTGCCTCGTCTTTCCCGTCACTGCCTCGTCTGTCCCGTCACTGCCTCGTCTGTCCCGTCACTGCCTCGTCTGTCCCGCCACTGCCTCGTCTCTCCCATTAATGCTTCATTAGTCCTGTTGCTGTTGTAACGATTGTGGAATTCTCTCCGTGATCAGCGCACAAGACGTGCGCTGACACTGCGGAAATCCTCCACAAGCGTGTAATTTGAGGGAACCCAGCAAAAGGTGCAATGCACCTGTAGAGGGAAATTCCTGTCGGCAGGTGGAGCTGTGGAGTGCAGAGGAACCGCTCCTCTGCCCTACCACACATGCCAGACAGGAATTGCACGAAGGGAAGAAACGCAGGGCAAGATAGCCTTGAATGAGATTGAGCAAAGGGACAGATTGTATGTGTGTGCACCAAACTAGTCGCCAACCCGCGACGGTGCATACACAACAGCAGATATGAAGTAGGAACGAAATCGCGAGAGAGGCGATTGCCAGAGGCGACACAAGGCTACAGCAAGGCAAAGCACGAGAGTAGCAAAGGCACAGCAAATCATACAATGAGAAGATACGGAAAATAACAAACGCTAGCTAAACGCGAACACCGCACTCATTCGTAACAGTGCACGCGTTTATGCGCGGTCTCTGCGTGATAAGCACAACAGAGACAAGCACACCTAACTAACCACTGACAGACAAACATGAAACAGAGGACGCGAGCGCTTGCTTAACGGTTACCTCACCGAGCCTCCAGCAAGCGTTCGTAGCAGACAAGACAGATACACAAATACAGGAATAAGTGAGAGATAGGATCCACAGCACTAGCGCAAGAGGCTAGTGCGATCCAGGAAGACAGAACAGAAGGACCCACAGCACTAGCGCAAGGCGAGTGCGATCCAAGTACAGCAAGAGAGTAGCAGACCAGAAGGATCCACAGCACTAGCGCAAGGCGAGTGCGATCCAAGTATAGAAAGAGAGATGGAGATCAGACGGATCCACAGCACTAGCGCAAGGCGAGTGCGATCCTGGCAAGACAGATCAGATGAGATAGCTGGTAGCAACCGCTGCTCCAGCTATACTCCAAAAACAACAGATCAGAACGACTTCCTGTCGACCACCGCTGGGACAGGACAATCGCAACAGACAAACAAAACAGATATGCAATCCTAACTGCACTAGGGAAACTGCCTAGTGCAGTTCCAGGAATTACTCTAAGCTAATATTCAAACAATGAGCAAGGCTGACACTCCAAGAGTGCTCCACAGGACTAACTCTTATAACCAGCAAAGGACTCTGGGAAACATAGCTCTTTATACTGCCAGTCATCAAAGGAGGCAGGTAGGGGATTTGCATAACGAGTGTATGCAAATTCCTCAGACCAGCAGAACAGACCAGAAACTTGTAATGGAAAGACAGGTCTCTCTTGCAGAGACCTGCAGCCCACAGACTAGAGGAATGGTCAAAAAGCTGTCTGCCAGTGCATCCAGCTGAGCGGATCATTACAGCTGTCTTGATAACGTGTCCTGGTTGCTTCCTGTAGTGTTACATATTAAAGTGCTGAGACTTCTGTACTTTTTCTGCTCACATCCCAGTACCAGAGACGTATCAGATAACGAAACTCTAACTGGTTCCCGTAGGACAGTTGGGAGCTCTGCTGCTTGGCCAAAACATAGTACAACTAGGTGAACGTGATCCTGGCTGTTTGTAATGTGGATTGGAAGTACAGGAACGGATGCTAAGTAATATATAAGTGACTCACCCAGCTTCAGTGTAAGTAAGTCTGATGAGGGCCAAGCCTTGTAATTGCCCTTTCCGCTTATCAAGCACAAGAAGGTCAACGGCATCCTCAGAATTTACAATTATAATAACTATTGACAAAAAAATGTATGTGGAGCTCTCTCCATTCCATTTTCTTAATGGCATCCCTTCCCTGATTGTGAGGAGACTTTCTGAGATTCATTAAAGAGAATCTGTATTGTTAAAAGCGCACAAAAGTAAACATACCAGTGCGTTAGGGGACATCTCCTATTACCCTCTGTCACAATTTCGCCGCTCCTCGCCGCATTAAAAGTGGTTAAAAACAGTTTTAAAAAGTTTGTTTATAAACAAACAAAATGGCCACCAAAACAGGAAGTAGGTTGATGTACAGTATGTCCACACATAGAAAATACATTCATACACAAGCAGGCTGTATACACCCTTCCTTTTGAATCTCAAGAGACCATTTGTGTGTTTCTTTCCCCCTGCAGCTATCTTCCACTGAAGTGTCAGGCTGTTTCTTCCTGCAGAGTGCAGACAGCTCTGTCTGTATGTAATTCCTCAGTATGTGAAAGCCCAGCCAGCTCAGAGGAGGATTTATCCAGCTTGTAAAAGATAATAGAACAGAGAGAAGCTGCACTAATCTAAATAATACACAGGCAGTGTGCAGAGAGGGGCCTGGAGGGGGGAGATGCATCACAGAACCACAACACCGAAGAACTTGGCAGCCTTCCAGACACAGGCTGACAAGTCTGACAAGAGAGAGATAAGTTGATTTATTACAGAGATGGTGATAGTAGAACGTGCTGCAGTAAGCCAGAACACATTAGAATAGCTTTTGGAACTTGTAGGATGATAAAAAACAGGATGCAATTTTTGTTACGGAGTCTCTTTAAGGTTTATGTGGGCCAGAGAAATTGAAAGCCGAGACATGTAATGAGTCTTAAATGGATCCCGTGTGTTAAGTGGCTTGTTGGTTATAAGAATTCCTTCACATTAATAGTATGCGCTTACATAATTTCCCTGAACGCAGATATCGATTTTTTTACTTCTAGATACGTTTTAGGTGTTCTGAGAAAACCAAAGAAAAAAACCCTGGAATAGAAAAACTGTGTTTCACGCTATATTGCATAAAAGTAGTGAGCACGGGCAGTGCTGTATCTGCCTCATCTGTCCCGTCACTGCATTTGTCCCATCACTGCCTTGTCTGTCCCGTCACTGCCTCGTCTGTCCCATCACTGCCTCGTCTGTCCCATCACTGCCTCATCTGTCCTGTCACTGCCTTGTTTGTCCCATCACTGCCTCGTCTGTCCCGTCACTGCCTTGTCTGTCCCGTCACTGCCTCGTCTGTCCTGTCACTGCCTCGTCTGTCCCATCACTGCCTCGTTTGTCCCATCACTGCCTCATCTGTCCTGTCACTGCCTTGTTTGTCCCATCACTGCCTCGTCTGTCCCGTCACTGCCTCGTCTGTCCCATCACTGCCTCGTTTGTCCCATCACTGCCTCATCTGTCCTGTCACTGCCTTGTTTGGCAGTGACGGGACAGACAAGTATCACTGCCTTGTCTGTCCCGTCACTGCCTCATCTGTCCTGTCACTGCCTTGTTTGTCCCATTACTGTCTCATCTGTCCCATCACAGCTTCGTCTGTCCTGTCACTGCCTCGTCTGTACTGTCACAGCCTCATATGTCCCATCACTGCCTTGTCTGTCCCGTCACTGCATTTGTCCCATCACTGCCTTGTCTGTCTCGTCATTGCATTTGTCCCCTCACTGCCTTGTCTGTCCCATCACTGCCTCATCTGTCCCGTCACTGCCTCATCTGTCCCATCACTGCCTCGTCTGTCCCGTCACTGCCTTGTCTGTCCTGTCACTGCCTCATCTGTCCTGTCACTGCCTCATCTCTCCTTTCACTACCTCATCTGTCCTGTCACTGCCTCACGTATCCCATCATTGCCTCATCTGTCCCGTCACTGCCTTGTCTGTCCTGTCACTGCCTCATCTGTCCTGTCACTGCCTCATCTCTCCTTTCACTACCTCATCTGTCCTGTCACTGCCTCACGTATCCCATCATTGCCTCATCTGTACCACCACTGCCTTATTTGTCCCATCACTGCCTCGTCTGACCCGTCACTGCCTTGTCTGTCCTGTCACTGCTTTGTGCGTTTCAGGTGCTCTGAAAAAAACAAAGAAAAAAAAACCCTGGAATAGAAAAACTGTGTTTCACACTATATTACATAAAAGCAGTGAGCACAGGCGGTGCTACGCTGGGGAACACTGTGGCACTGGCCCCCCTCTGGGAATCACTGTGCCCCTCTGAGTGTCCTCGCTGCTCAGTAAGAGCAACAGCAATGTAGACAGAACGGGATAGAGTCTGTAACAACTCTACATGTCAGACTGAGTCTATGTAAGCTAAAGTAATCCAAGGGGCTTATCTATTTGCCAGAAATACCTCACATTCCTTGCAAAATCCTTGAAATTAATGTATCTGACTGACGCTTATATTTGCAAAAAAAAACAACCTCTCTACCTCCTTCTGATTGTATGATGTTGTCAGTCAACAGGAAAAGAATCTGAAGAAGGCTTACAAGCTTAAAGCTTACTGGTTTTCTTTTAAAGTGACACTGAAGCGAAAAAAAAAGTGTATGATATAATGAATTGTACGTGTAGTACGGATAATTAACCATTTCAGTCTGCGGGAATTTTTCACCTTATGCATCAGAGCAATTTTCACCTCCCATTCATTCGCCAATAACTTTATCACTACCTATAACAATTTATTGTTTTAGGCTTTCTTTGGGTGGTACATTTTGCTAAGAATTATTTTTTTGTAAATGCATTTTACCAGGAATATTAAGAAAAAAAATTTAAAAATCATTATTTCTCAGTTTTCGGCCATTATAGCTTTAAAATAGTCCATGCTACCATAATTAAAACCTATGTATTTTATTTGCCCGTTTGTCTCGGTTATTACACCATTTAAATTTTTCCCTATCACAATGTATGGCGCCAATATTTTGTTTGGAAATAAGATGCATTTTTTCAGTTTTGCGTCCATCACTATTTACAAGCTTATAATTAAAAAAAATGTTCATAGTATACCCTCTTCACATGCAAATTTAAAAAGTTCAGACCCTTAGGTAACTATTTATGTTTGTTTGTTTTTTTTTTTTTTATTGTAATTTTTTTTTTCATAAAATGTTTTATTTGGGTAATTTTTTGGGTGTTGGGAAATAAACAGTTCATTTTTAATGTTATAATATGTGTAAATTGGCAAGAAAAACGTATGTAGATGTAGTTTTACTATTTGGCCACAAGATTGAGGTTTTTTTTCCTTCTTGTGCTTCTTGCTTACCGGAAGCACAAGGAGGACGGGGGACATTTTTTTAAAGAAAAACTGCGGTCTCCGTTTTTCTGCTGGCAACTTAGATCAGTGAACTACACTCTGTATTTTAACCACTTTACCCCAAAAGTGTTTTTACCATAACAGACAAGAGCGATTTTCACCTTTCAGTGCTCAACCCTTTCATTTGCCAATAGCTTAATCACTACTAATCACATTGAAATGATCTATATCTTGTTTTTTTCACCACCAATCAGGCTTTTTGGGATTGATATTTGTTTTCAGTAATTACTTTATTTTCTATGCATTTCAAAGGGATACAAGGGAAAAAATAAAAAAAGACACTATTTCTCCAATTTCATCCCCTATAGTTTTAATATAAACACTACTACTCTACATAAAACCCACACATTTTATCTGCCTATTTGTCCTGGTTACCACAAGATTTTAATTATGTCCGTAGTACAAAGTATGGTGACAATATATTATTTGGAAATAAAGGTGTATTTTTTTCTATGTTGTGTTTTTTGCTTTAGGCCTCTTTTACAGTGCGATGTTAAAGTCGCACGTTAGAAAAAGTTTTAACGTGGACTAAGGCACAGCAATTTTAAGTCTGTGCAACATTGACAGTGGACACGTTGCGTTTGTGTGTAACGTGTAGTATTATTAGAAAGTGCTGCATGCTGTGCGTTATACACGTTATTAACGGTGTTGGACTGTTTGCACATGCTCAGTAATGACCTGGAAGCATACTTTTCATTGCCTGTATGCCTACTGTATGCGACGATAACAGGGCATAGATTTGCGTTGTGACATTCTTGGGACGTTGTGTTGTTAGTTTGCGTTGTGACTTTAACGGTGCATCAAAATGCAACGTCCCACTGTGAAAGAGGCCTTACTGGAATGCACGTGCTGGAACGCACGTGCAGGCGTGAGAGCGTGCACGCACAAAGCGGCGGCAGCGCTGCTTAACATATAAAGATGTCCTGAAGCTGTTAAGAGGCTCCAGCAGGATGTTTTAATACCACAAAGGCTGCATCTGAAATGACCAACAGCTCACATGTTCAGCACCTCTAATAAGCTATCTGCACACTTCGCATTCAATTCAGATGCAAATCATATGCATAACTACTATTACTTACCATGCAAACGGGAAACTCAGGAATACGGGCTGGGAGCAGCTAACCTGGTAGTTACATACTAGCAAAATTATGAAAAGGGGGGGTTGCGCATCCCTAAAAACATTCTTCAATTGACTGGTTAATCGCTCAGGCATGCACCACCTCTATTAGGCTGAAAATGCATGCCCTGCTTCCAAAACAAATGCTACATTTATTATACTATGGAGGAACTTTGGCTTCCACTATAGTTTGCATGCAAAGTATAATATACTGGACACTTGCACCATGGTGAGGCAATCTTCCGGGCAAGTGGCCTAACCTAAATTAAAAACAACATATGTATAACCTTGGGAACAGCTAAGCAAAACGTGTAACTTACATTTTAAAGGACAGCGAGGAGAGGGTCAGCGCATACAGGGCCAGATTTGTACTTTCCAGTGCCCTAGACCTGCTGTCACTTAACGCCCCCCCCACCGCCACAACCAAAATACATTCTGTGCAACACTCTGACTAGTGATCATTGGTTTGAATGGGCTCATTTCAGTTGTGCTGCTCTGCCCCCCATTCAGCCAAGAATCAGAGGATGCTCTGTCTGCTCAATAATTCCTGCAATTTGTGCTCCTGCCGGAATGTGCACAGCACCCAATAGTGTTCTGGGCATGCATACTTGAGAAATGACGCTGATGTATACCCCCAAATACATAGCGGATCTATTGGAACTTTATGCCCCTCCACGCACCCTCCGCTCCGCCAATAAGATGAAGCTGGTTATTCCCAGGGTACAGCTAACATTTGGTGCTCGGGCCTTTTCCTATGCAGCCCCTACTCTATGGAACTCACTTCCACAATCAGTACGAGAGGCTCCCTCTCTGGACAGCTTTAAGAAAAGGCTTTTTTTCCCGAGCCTTTGAGACTTCATAATGCAGAGTCACACAGCGCTTTGAGTCCCCAGGGAGAAAAGCGCTATAAAAAATATTATTGTTATTATTATTGTTACTTGTCAAGAATGCATAACACTATACTGGCGTTGGTTGCTGTGCACATTTGGGCAGGAGCAGAAAACTTGCGCAAGTCGCAAGTGGCCAGAGCATGCGCTGCTTCTTTATCCTCTGTGCGAATCGCTGCAGTCAGAGCCACAAACAGGTGGCACTGGCAGGGCAGCTCTATGGAGAGAAGCCCATCCAAAACAGAGAACAGGTATGTAGCAAACATCCTCTCAATACCCACTTTGGATGTTTGGTTGTAATTAGAGCAGACCTGAACTCAGAACTTCCTCTCTGCTTCAAAAGATACACAACAACATAATAACCTTTAAAAAAATGTCTTTGTTACAGCTGATACAAATCCTGCAATAAATCGGCAGTGTCTACTTCCTGCTTGGAAGCAGACACATTGTTAACATCCTGTGCTTTTAAATGAGCTTAGATGTTGTGGCAGTCAGCGGACACAGGGGAGAGATCAAATTACAACTTCAGATTAGACACAGATGAGGGGGAATTACACAGGCTCTCTAAAAACATACAAGGTGGATTTTTCTATGTTTTCCTTCTGTCCTGTTCAAGAGTTCAGCTCCACTTTAAAGCACCTGAATGATATTTATTTATATTTGCTGAAAAATCTATGCATGTCTTTTGAATGTTGAATGTACATATGGTGGTGTGCTCTAACATATTGACAGTATACGGGAACAAAGTCTGGAGAAGGCTTATTCGCAGAAAGATTACTTTTTTCTTTTAAGCCAATAAATGGCATCATCCTGATTCAAAACTCTCTGCTTTCGCTGATGGCTAAGATGGTACAATTCTCTACTGCTACAGGAAAGGAGAAGGATGCCAAACCATACACACTAGCATAGAGGTAGTAACAGCTCGGGTGACAGTTTAGCAATGAAAGTAAAGCAAACAGCATGTTTATCCTTGCAGTTCTCATAGATGGTAGGAACGGAAGGACAGAAAATGAGTCAGGAAAGAGTTAACTGATACCACTGCTGTCTAGGAAGAAAAAAAAAACCTAAAGCCATAAATTTAGGTAGACTAGAGATAAGAAAGTGTAATTTACAGCTGCTGGGGTCAGTGACACAGCTGTAAAGGAGAAAGTGAAGAAACTAGCAGAGCTCACTGATGTCTGTGAATGTCTGCAATAAAATTCAGCGGAACATAGTTCTATCTGCTTTCTAATGTAAATCCCTGGTATTTCTCACATCAACTTGTATGTCCATCATTCAGAGGAGAAGATTATCAGGAGGTGACAGCAGATGTTGATTGTCATAGCACACCAGGAATTGTGAGAGAGAGATGCAGGGATTGGGGAACTGTGGAATTCGGCTATTAGTGCAGAGCAGGGCGCTGGCTGGCTGCTCTGCGGGACAAGAAGAGGTGATTAACTTTGACATATGACCTCTTCTCTCTCCAAGTCATGCCACCCTTCTTATTTTATCTGATTGTATCGCCCTAGGCCATGGCCTTTGTGGCCTTCCCAGAAATCCGGCCCTGAGCGCATACCACAAAGGCTGCATCTGAAATGACCAACAGCTCACATGTGCAGCACCTCTAATAAGCTATCTGCACACTTCGCATTCAATTCAGATGCAAATCATATGCATAACTACTATTACTTACCATGCAAACGGGTAACTCGTTCCCATTTGCATGGTAAGTAATAGTAGTTATGCATATGATTTGAATAAGTGCCACATGCTTCTGGGTGAGTTCTCCTATACATGACTATCACTGCGATCATGTGAACATAACTTCCACTGCAAACAGATGCGAGAGGTTGGCTAATTCATTTCAGCAGTAGAGCAAGACACTTTTCAGCTTGCCAAGCTTTACCAGTCACACCAGCAGGTGGCGCACCAAAAATTAAAATTACAGCATTCATTTTAATATTTCATACATTCCTAATTAAAATTAAAAATTGGAAAATATTTTTAGTTCCAAGTATAATAATTAAGCAAATATATTTAAAAGCATTATAGATTCTCCTGTAATGAAACTGTGTTGGCGCTGTATAAGCTGCTGGAATTTCAAGGCCCATCTGGGATTTGGCGGAACCGCCGATGATCATGTAGGCGGAATGAAGAGAGATTAGGCAGAAATATTCTGCAGACGGATGGAGAATTCCCATAGCCAATCTCTCCGGGAGGCAAAGACTTTATTTCAAGACATAATTCAAATTAATAAGGAGTATAATTCACAACCCTAACAGGCAGCTGAATAGTGTAAGAATGGAGAAGCGCTGCAAATATTCAGAAGAGTGTCACATATCACCACGGCGACGGCCATCACCGGAAACAGAGAAAAAGTTTATGCGGTGAGGGGACCCGAAAACTGGCAGATGTAAACAATTAAAGATAAGAGGTAACACAGGCTTTGATTGATGTTACTAAATTAAGGAATGTACTGAAGATGTCATCATCTAGCTCTACTGCACTATCTTAGCAGCAGGTCTGTTGGGAGGGAAAAATTAGGCTAAAATGAGTTACTAGATCGTTGTTTTTTTCACAGGAAGTGTAGTCCTGTGCCCAATAGGTGCTTAAAGGGAACCTTAACCCAATAAAAAAATGAGTTTCACTTACCTGGGGCTTCTACCAGCCCCCTGCAGCCATCCAGTGCCCTCGACGTCACTCCCGGATCCTCTGGTCCTCCGCCGCCAGCTAGTTTCGTTTTTTCAGGTGCAATGCATACAAAGATACGTGTTGACACCCGCTATAGCCTCCTGTAACCACGGTAATGCGTGCAATGATCCGTGTGTGCGGCCCGTCGACTCTGAGTTAGCAAAAGCGAAACTAGCTGACGGCGGGCGAACCAGAGGATCCAGGAGTGACATCGAGGGCACAGGATGGCTGCAGGGGGCTGGTAGAAGCCCCAGGTAAGTGAACCTTATTTTTTTTAAATTAGGTTAAGGTTCCCTTTAAGCACCTATTGGGCACAGGACTTCTCTTCCCGTGTAGAAAAAAAAAAAATCTAGTAACTTGGCCACCCCCAGAGTCTACCTTAAAACCTTTGGAGACACAGGCTTCTGTCATGCTGTCCCTACACTTTGGAACCCCCTGCCACACCCAATCAGGACATCTCCATCCCTGGAAGCATTTAAGTCCAAACTGTAAAGTCACCTGTTTAGTTTGGCATTTATGAACACCTGACTCTTTGTATTGTATGATTCCCAGCGGTAACTGTCAATATTATAATATCCTGCATTCCAGGAGGTGTGTAAGCATGCAATGAAGGATAGAAGGCATGGGCGTAACAATAGGGGATGCAGCACCTGCTCATCGCCGTTTTTGGGGGGCAGGAGAGGTCGCAGCATGAGGGGAGAGCTTTGAACATCGGCGGGGAGGGGGGACAGTCCCCCCCCCCCTCACCTCGGGCTCTCCCCTCTGCGCGCTCCCCTCCTGTATCTATCATCAGTGGCAGGCAGCAGCGGCAATATATACCTCCATTCACTGCCGGAGGGTTCCAATCTGTAAGTGATACATTACTTCCTGTTTAAACAGGACAATTTGTGATTAGACACAAATGAGGGAGAACTAAACAGGCTAAACTCTCTAAATACATACAGGGTGCATTTCTCTACGTTTTCCTACCTGTGCAAGAGTTCAGCTCCACTTTAAAGTCCTTCTTTATTCTACTGCCAGAGCTCCAAGGCTGTTCAGTGGCCAGACATATAGGATAGTTCACCTCCCAATACACCTTTCCAAGACAACCAGATGTATATCTCCCTCTCTTGTCTCTGTTGTGTTTTCTAGAAAAGCCTGAGCCATTAAGCAGTGATAAAATCTGATCTAAAATAAATGTGGCAATACATGCAAGTAAACAGAACGTTTCTTCACAGCATCATAAAATGTATTAAAAAGCCGTCACATTAGATGGCAAGCCGGCATCCATCAATGGGCACATTGCAATGGATTTCCTCGTCAGTGTTTGGTTGCGAAGATATAATATTGTTCACTTAAATTGTAATAAAGTTAGTGCACTGTTTCGGCAGATGCAATCATTTCTTCCCTTCTGTTATTACTTTCTTCAGACTGTAACTTGGAAAAAACAAAACAAAAATTGTTATTTTTTAGATGGTGTGGAGCAGAGAATGCTAGAAACGTGCTGCAAAAGCAATAAGCCCCCCCTGGAACTATGGCTTCCTCACCCTCATCAAAAGACTTAGAGACACTGAAGCGGAAAAAAAATATATAATATAATGATTTGTATGTGTAGTACAGCTAAGAAATAAAACATTAGGAGCAGAGACATTAGTCTAATATTGTTTCCAGTACAGGAAGAGCTAAGAAACTCCAGTTGTTATCTATGCAAAAGAGCCATTGAGCTCCATGACTTTCAAAGTCGCAGAGAGCTCTGTCTTCTGAAGCTTATTATCTCAAGTGTCAGTCACTGTACAATCATTTAGAATGCTGAGTAGTGTGTAAACTGCAACTCTTAGAGAATGATGCAATGTTATAAAAAAAACTATATAACTGAAAATAAAAATATGAGAATATTTTCTTTGCTACTAATGTTCTAGTAATTATCCATACTACACAACCAATTCATTATATCATTTTTTTCTTTCGCTTCAGTGGTCAGTGCCTCTTTAAAGGGGATGTAATTTGCTATTTTGTATTTGTTTTGCTGTAATCTATACATAAAAAAGAAACAACTCATCCTCGCCTAGCCTAAACCCTCACCAGAGATACATGAAATTTGGCATTTATATTCCTTTCATGTTGTAAACATGCAGTCAAAAGAAATATTTAGAAATGTAAAGCGGTTGAAAATAGCACTACACTGCAGGGACACCTGATGGCAGTAGGGAGTTCAAGCTAGGATGGAAAGGAGGGGACAAGAGAGGAGGAGCTCAAACAGAAGCAGTTACAGTGTGAGACAGATGCTAGAATAGATAGGAGGGGACAAGAGAGGAGGAGCTCGAGCAGAAGCAGTTACAGTGTGAGACAGATGTTAGGATGGAAAGGAGGGGGCACAAGAGGAGGAGCTTGAGCAGAAGCAGTTGCATTGTGAGACTGATGCTGGAGTGGAAATGAGGGGGCAAGAGAGGAGGAGCTCGAGCAGAAGCAGCTTTTTTCACTACAAACTCCCCCCACAGCCCCAGGATACGCCCTTGCCAAGCATGTTTAATAATGCAGCCTGCCATTGGTTGCAATAGTTAACCCTTGCCACAGCACAAAGGCTTGAGGCGCCATCCATTAAGGCTATTCTGGAGAGAAGAGGAACCAGCAATAGACCAGGTAATTGTGTTCCGCACAACATGTCGCTGGCACCGCACCCAGATGTTGCCACCTTAATTCAATGATTCAGAGGGCATCATGATAGGGCCGGTCCTAGCCACACCTCCCATCAAAGAAGACGATGAGCACTGAGGCTTGGAAACAATCCTGCGACTACAGCTGTTTTTCTAAAACTTAGGATGCTAAGGGTTAAAAAAAAGTTACAGATGGTCCTCTACTTACAAACTACCCTCATTACAACGTTTCAGGGAAACAAAGTTATCTTCATGTAGAAAATATCCGATACTGGCCTTGTTCACATTGCGTTCCGATTGTGTTAGCGTTGGGCTCTTTTTTGACGCAATTTCTTATTTTGATTCCCGACGCTTGGGTGGTCATTGCGTTTTTTTGAAAAGCACTTTTCTAAGCACTTTCCCAGAGGGAGGGCACCGACATTAAAGTGTTACTGTCGGGCATAAAATCAAAAATCAATATTTTATTTTTATCTGGTAATTGGTAAACAAGTGATAAGGATGCTAATCAGGCAATCCAAAAGTCAAAATCCCTATTGCTTTCCTTGCTGATAAATGATCATTCACCAGTTTATCTGACTCTTATTTGGTACACACACAATTTGGTACACAAAAAGGAAGTTGCAGGGCATGCTGGGTTGTCCTTTTTTGCTACTCTACTTCCCCTGAGACTTAACTAATGCAGCCTGATTGGCCGAAGCCTCTTTCCCCTCCCACACCTCTGTTCCTCTCTGATTGGCTAGTATTTCTCATGCTGAAACAATGCACTTTCTATAGTGAAGTGTGGGCAATGCATACACAATCAGGCAGAGGAGAGTAAGGGAGGAAATGACATCAGGATTGGTTTCAAAATAGCCACACTTAAAATGGGAAATCCTAAGAAGGATTTTCTCTTTTTTTACTTTAGAAAAATCACTAAAATCAAAACGTGGACAGTGCAATACATACAGTGGTGTGAAAAACTATTTGCCCTCTTCCTGATTTCTTATTGTTTTGCATGTTTGTCACACTTTAATGTTTCTGCTTATCAAAAACCGTTAACTATTAGTCAAAGATAACATAATTGAACACAAAATGCAGTTTTAAATGATGGTTTTTATTATTTAGTGAGAAAAAAACCTCAAAACCTACATGGCCCTGTGTGAAAAAGAAATTGCCCCCTGAACCTAATAACTGGTTGGGCCACCCTTAGCAGCAATAACTGCAATCAAGCATTTGCGATAACTTTTACAGCGCTCTGGGGGAATTTTGGCCCACTCATCTTTGCAGAATTGTTGTAATTCAGCTTTATTTGAGGGTTTTCTAGCATGAACCGCCTTTTTAAGGTCATGCCACAACATCTCAATAGGATTCAGGTCAGGACTTTGACTAGGCCTCTCCAAAGTCTTCATTTTGTTTTTCTTCAGCCATTCAGAGGTGAATTTGCTGGTGTGTTTTGGGTCATTGTCCTGCTGCAGCACCCAAGATCGCTTCAGCTTGAGTTGACGAACAGATAGCCGGACATTCTCCTTCAGGATTTTTTGGCAGACAGTAGAATTCATGGTTCCATCTATCACAGCATGCCTTCCAGGTCCTGAAGCAGCAAAACAACCCCAGACCATCACACTACCACCACCATATTTTACTGTTGGTATGATGTTCTTTTGCTAAAATGCTGTGTTACTTCTACACCAGATGTAACGGGACACGCACCTTCCAAAAAGTTCAACTTTTGTCTCATCGGTCCACAAGGTATTTTCCCAAAGTCTTGGCAATCATTGAGATGTTTTTTTAGCAAAATTGAGACGAGCCTTAATGTTCTTTTTGCTTAAAAGTGGTTTGCGCCTTGGATATCTGCCATGCAGGCCGTTTTTGCCCAGTCTCTTTCTTATGTTGGAGTCGTGAACACTGACCTTAATTGAGGCAAGTGAGGCCTGCAGTTCTTTAGATGTTGTCCTGGGGTCTTTTGTGGCCTCTCGGATGAGTTTTCTCTGCGCTCTTGGGGTCATTTTGGTCGGCCGGCCACTCCTGGGAAGGTTCATCACTGTTCCATGTTTTTGCCATTTGTAGATAATGTCTCTCACTGTGGTTCGCTGGAGTTCCAAAGCTTTAGAAATGTCTTTATAACCTTTACCAGACTGATAGATCTCAATTACAGTACTTTTGTTCTCATTTGTTTCTGAATTTCTTTGGATCTTGGCATGATGTCTAGCTTTTGAGGTGCTTTTGGTCTACTTCTCTGTGTCAGATAGCTCCTATTTAAGTGATTTCTTGATTGAAACAGGTGTGGCAGTAATCAGGCCTGGGGGTGACTACAGAAATCGAACTCAGGTGTGATAAACCACAGTTAAGTTATTTTTTAACAAGGGGGGCAATCACTTTTTCACACAGGGCCATGTAGATTTTGATTTTTTTTTTCTCCCTAAATAATAAAAACCATCATTTAAAACTGCATTTTGTGTTCAGTTATGTTATCTTTGACTAATAGTTAAAGGGACTCCGAGCAGTGCAGAAACTATGGAAAGATGCACATCATTTTAAAGCTCTCTTTCTCCTCTTTCCAATGATATATAAACCGCCACCCTACGCCTTTTAGTTTTCGCTATTTTCGCGATTGAAATTGCCCCGGCCGCGATTTCGATCGCGAAAATAGAGAAAACTAAAAGGCGTAGGGCAACGATTTAGGTGTCGTCAGAAAGAGGAGAAAGAGAGCTTTAAAATGATATCCATCTTTCCATAGTTATATTGTATTACACAGGGTGACTTTTTGTCAAAGTCAGCAGCTGCATTCAGCAGAATGGAGCTGCTGACACTGGGGAAAGTGTCGTCCTGTGTAATACAATATAACTATGGCTTGATGGATATCATTTTAAAGCTCTCTTTCTCCTCTTTCTGACGACACCTAAATCGTCGCCCTACGCCTTTTAGTTTTCTCTATTTTCGCGATCGAAATCGCGGCCGCGGCAATTTCAATCGCGAAAACAGCGAAAACTAAAAGGCGTAGGGTGGCGGTTTATATATCATTGGAAAGAGGAGAAAGAGAGCTTTAAAATGATATGCATCTTTCCATAGTTTCTGCACTGCTCGGAGTCCCTTTAACGGTTTTTGATGAGCAGAAACATTTAAGTGTGACAAACATGCAAAAGAATAAGAAATCAGGAAGGGGGCAAATAGTTTTTCACACCACTGTATGTTATGTAAGTAGAACAAGTATTTATCTACTTATATATGTGTTGTTGTTTTTTCTGAGATAGTATAGCTGACAGCGCCTCTTTAATAAACCCCCCTAAATTGCTTCTAGCCCCTTCCATGCTATTCAGAACAAAAATACTGTTTCTCTTCCCAACCTGGAGTTCTTTTTTTTTAACAAATTAGGTCAGCTGTTACTAGAAAAAGCTTTATCCCTTTTGCAGCCACCACCATTATCCCTGGCTTTAGCTCATCTCTCCTGTAACAGCGCAGCCAATAAAACAGTCCCAAACAGGCCTTTGTATTTATTAACGGAACCTGATGTTCCCCCAACAAATTATTGTCTTACATTCCCAAGCAAGTGTCCCGGCAGCTGCGGAGCGCTGATAAATGCCTTCCCACCTGAACATATTAATGGGGCCTGGCTAAAGTTAAATACTTGGACGTATTTCACGCGATTCCGGGAACCCAGGAGAAGCGGAGTCGCTCCTTGCGGGCGGCAGGGGAGAGCCGCGGCCGCCGTGATGGATGAAGCCGTACTGTTGCCCTCATACAACATTCCGTGATGGTGACTCCAACAAACTAAAGTAGAAGTTACTGTCGCTTCAGCCCACTGAAAATAAAAAAGAGAGGGTCTGATTCATCAGCTGATATAAAGCGGGGCTGGCTGGAGCGCAGGTACCATGTTTAATGTCACCATCTGGGGACGTAAGTCAAGGCGGTTTCATTACCCAACGTAATGAACTGTGTATGTAGAGTTTATTACCCACAATTCCCTTAAATATTCTGGAGAAATTATATAGCCTGAAGCAGCACAAGGCAGGAAATCGAAAGCGTGCTTACAAGCCATTGTATTTCCGGCTATTGTGGGAGGATAATGATGAACGCCTGGCCCCGGGGAGCGTGGCGGTCTGCCGTGTAATGGGCCCGGTGTACACCAGATTTGTAGCCGGCTTACGGTTCTGTAGATTAAAATTAAAATAGCACAATGCTCTCCGGAGCAGCTATATATTTGTACATAGTGAGCGGGATAACAAAGCTGACAACGCGAGAAGCTTTGGCCAGTCGGCGCTAGGTCAGTATAGACATACATAAAATAAAGGCAAATTCGGATCTGTTCAGCTGATAATGAGGGGGAACGTCTCTAGTAATGAACACAAATTTTGCATACTCATAATTTCACATCGTAACTTGCGATCAGGATGTGAACATTTTGGAAAAATCGTAATTAACCTCTTGAGGACCGCGGACTTAAACCCTCCCTAGTGACCAGGCCATTTTGTTGCTAATTAGGCCACTGCAGCTTTAAAGAGACTCCGTAACAAAAATTGCATCCTGTTTTTTATCATCCTACAAGTTCCAAAAGCTATTCTAATGTGTTCTGGCTTACTGCAGCACTTTGTACTATAACAGTCTCTGTAATAAATCAATGTATCTTTCCCCTGTCAGACTTGTCAGCCTGTGTCTGGAAGGCTGCCAAGTTCTTCAGTGTTGTGGTTCTGCTATGAACTCCCCCTTCCAGGCCCCTCTATGCACACTGCCTGTGTATTATTTAGATTAGGGCAGCTTCTCTCTTATCTTTTACAAGCTGGATAAATCGTCCTCTGAGCTGGCTGGGCTTTCACATATTGAGGAATTGCAGACAAAGGCAAAGCTGTTTGCAGGAAGAAAGGAGCAGCCTGAAACTTCAGTGCATGAGAGATGCAGGGGGAAAGAAACACAAATGATCTCTTGAGATTCAAAAGGAAGGCTGTATACAGCCTGCTTGTGTATGGATGTATTTTCTATGTGTGGACATACTGTACATCAACCTACTTCCTGTTTTGGTGGCCATTTTGTTTGTTTATAAACAAACTTTTTAAAACTGTTTTTAACCACTTTTAATGCGGCGGGGAGCGGCGAAATTGTGACAGAGGGGAATAGGAGATGTCCCCTAACGCACTGGTATGTTTACTTTTGTGCGATTTTAACAATACAGATTCTCTTTAAAGAGACTCTGTAACAACAAAAACCTCCCCTGGGGGGTACTCGCCTTGGGTGGGGGAAGCCTCCGGATCCTAATGAGGCTTCCCACGCCATCCTCTGTCCCACGGGGGTCTCGCTGCAGCCCTCTGAACAGCCGGCGACAGAGCCGACTGTAGCTTCAATATTTACCTTTGCTGGCTCCAGCGGGGGCGCTGTGGCGGCCTTCGGCACGGAAATAGACGGAAATACCCGATCTCCGTCGGGTCCGCTCTACTGCGCAGGCGCCGGAAACTTGCGCCTGCGCAGTAGAGCAGACCCGACGACGATCGGGTATTTCCGCCTACTTCGGAGCCGACAGCCGTCAGAGCGCCTGCGCAGGAGCCAGGAAGGTAAATATTACGTCACCGCTGCACGGAGGGCTGCAGCGAGACCCCTGACGGATGGAGGACGGCGTGGGAAGCCTCATTAGGATCCGGAGGCTTCCCCCACCCGAGGTGAGTACCCCCCAGGGGACGTTTTGTCGTTACAGTTCCTCTTTAAGGCCTCGCTGCAGGGCCATACAGTACAACTCAGCACACAAGTGATCCCCCCCCCCCCCCTCCCCTTTTCTACCCAACAACAGAGCTTTCTGTTGGTGGCCTATGATCGCTCCCAGGATGTATATTATATATACATATTTATGTCTTTACTAGTAAAAAGGCCCGCCCGGTAAAAGACGCTACTCCCCGCAATGCGCGCACATACGCGTCCCACTTGCTCGTTCCGGGACACTTGCATTTTATTGTATAGGATAGAATAGGATATGATATTTTAAATAAAATAACACTTTTTTAAAATTTTGTATCCCTCCCTCCCCCCGCCAGCCTATCAGCGTGATCGGCTGTCATAGGCTTCAGCTTCAGCCTATGACAATGGATCACTTTTCTGCCTCCCAGGGGGACAGCCATGTCACACGGCTGTCCCCAGTACAGCGCTGCCGTAGATCGCAGCGCTGTACAGTGTTATTAGATGGCGGTTTTGCCATCTAACAGTCCCTAGCGGGGAGGCTGGTGACGGAGTGGAGCTCTGTCATTCAACCAGGAATGCGCACGCATCGGTGCACGCGAACCTCTGCAATCTCCGCCCCCAGCACTTCACACCAATTGGTGTTGAGCAGTCGTTAGGCAGTTAATTTAGTTTGTAAATGTAATCAGGAACCGTCATTTCACAATTTTGAGTAATTTTCCATAATTTTGTGCCAAAAGCATGTAGTAGCAAAGCATACTAGAAAATGAATGCAACTTGGCTTTACAATCAGTTTTGGAAATTCATAGCTAGCTACAGATTAAAATCAGAAAGTAATTTACTGCATACTACTCTATGTCACTACAGGGCCTCTTAGGGCCCGTTTCCACTTGAGAAGCATGCGTCTGCGAGACGCGCGGCAGCACTTCCGGGTCTGCGGCTACGCAGACGAATCCCATCAGCCGTGCCATGCACCGATATGGGATTCGCAGCCTCCCGCACCATTTCGGATGGCAATGTTGGCCGAATCACTAGCGCAAGTGATTTGGCCGGCGGCGCCATTGTACCCTATGGCAGAGTTTCACTGCGAGTTTTGCCTGCAGGGAAACTCTGCGGATTTGGCGCGGAAACCACGCCAGTGGAAACGGGCCCTAAAAAGACAGCTTTTTATTACTGCCTGCGTTGCTATTGAGAAGATCACATGATCACATACAGTTACTGTCTGAAGGTGGCCACACACCATACAATTTTTAAAATATTTTTTCAATTCAAGAATTGCAATAAATTTTTCTGACTGATTGTAACATTTGTAAAATCTGTCCAATGTACCACACTCGTGCCGTAAATTTTTACCCAATTACGGAAAAAAATAATTGAAACCTCTAATGCTACGTACACACATGTGACAACGATCGTTCGTTGTGAACGACGAACGAACTTTTAATTGATGAAAGAATGACCTAAGTAAAGTTAGTTTTAAAAGGTGTGTAACGATCTGATCGTTAGAACGAACGTTACATCACGTAAAAGCAACTATTGCCCTTGCGCATAAAAATGAGAAGTTTCACAGAGAAATAGTGAAATGCGCATGTCAAGCCTAGAACGAACGACCGTTTCCAACGATGTACTACTTTTGCAAACGATCGTCGTTGGAAAAAATCCGCCAAGCTAGATCGTTCATTTTTAACGATCTAGCTCGTCCGTCGTTAGACTTAATGGTCGTTGGCTGCTTTTTTTTTTTAAACGATCGTCGTTTGAAACGATCGGGGAACGATCGTTTCAAATGACTATAGTCGCATGTGTGTACGCACCTTAAGAAAATTGCTTGGAAGTATATATTAGGAAATTGACAATCTATCACACACCATTCAATTTTCATAAAAAATTGATCACAAAAATTCAGCACTCCCGAATAGACTTTTATCAAATAAAAATGGGAAATCCGATCGGTTTACTTGCTCCAATAAAAAAAAAAGCTTTAGATTTTTCTGAAAATCCGATTGTTTTTAGCGACATACCATAAAATAGGATCATGTTATTGCATCGTGTGTGGCCACCTTAAGAGTCATTAACCTCCTTGGCGGTAACCCCCTACTACACATGGGGTAGCTGCTGCGGAGGATCACATGGCCCCAGGATTTATTTATTTTTTTAAATGGTGCCATACGCTTTAGCTAGCGATTCGCTAGCTAAGCGTTTGCACAAAGTTGCTCCGGTCGCCCGCGATCGCCCGCAATAGCTTCCGGTATACGTACCCTCCCAGCGCTCCCACGCCGGCGCAGCTGCCCAATCGGCTCCAGGCGATCGGGTTTGCGGCTGACGTCATGACGTCATCTCCGATCGTCGCCATAGCAACGCCGGAAGCCGATCGGGAAACTGCGCTTTTCGTGGGATCGTGGCGAGGTATGTATAGCCGGAGGCGATCGGCGGGCATGGGGGGGGGGGGACCGGAGCAACTTTGGACATACGCTTAGCTAGCAAAATGCTAGCTAAAGCGTTTTAAAAAATTTTGGGGGGCAAAAAACCTCCTGGCGGACGCAGCCTCAGTAACTGCGTACCACCAAGAGGGTTAAGGCCTCGTTCACATTGCCTTCCGCTTGCATTAGCATTGGGATTTTTTTTACGCAATTTTTGTTCGATTCCTGGCGCTTGGGTGGGCGTTCCGTTTTTGTGAAAATCTCTTTTCTAAGCACTTTTCTCGAGCGTTTTTCAATTCACTCCCTGACGCAAGTCAGGAAGTGAACTATATGACCCGGAAAAGAATAAATACAATATATTTATTCTTAAAAACGCTCACGTAATCGCTGCACAAAGCGATTTTTTGAGCATTTTGCATTTTTCCTATACCTTCCATTGAGGCAAAATCACCTACAAAATGGTCCATGCAACGCTTTTCTGAGCAGATCGGAAAACAAACCGCTCAGATGTGAACTCTCTTATAGGGAATCATTGCACAAGCGCTTTCAGGGCAATTTAGAAAAATCGCCAGCGCTTAAAAAAAATCACAAAGCGCCTCTAGTGTGAACGAGCCCTAATGCTGGGCATACACGGCATTTCCAGTCCTTATCAATCGAGCCGCTGATGGCTCGATTGATAATATCCGACAGGTTCGATGACCTGCCGGATAGATTCCCCACTTGATCCCCACCGGCGGACAATAGCGGGGAATTGAGCGGGTGATAAGGAGCACCGGCGAGGACGAGCGGGGATGCGCCGGCATTGAGCCAGCGGCTCGATCCGGCACATAATTGGCTAGGTGTATGCCTAGCATAAGAATGGGAAGGATGGAAAACAGGGTACACTTTAAGGCTAATACACAAATGAAAATAAACCAAATGACTATCCATTCAATAAAAGTTTAGAAATGAACATATATGATACATTTAAAGGGAACCTTAAAGGGGAACTGAAGTAAGAGGTATACGGAGGCTGCCATATTTATTTCCTTTTAATCAATACCAGTTGCCTGGCAGCCCTGCTGGTCTATTTCTCTGCAGTAGTGTCTGAATAACACCAGAAACAAGCATGCAGCTAGTCTTGTCAGATCGGACTTTAATGTCTGAAACACCTGATCTGCTGCATGCTTGTTCAGGGGCTATGGCTAATAGTATTAGAGGCGGAGGATCAGCAGGGCTGCCAGGCAACTGGTATTGCTTAAAGGGAAATAAACTTGGCAGCCTCCATATACCTCTCTCTTCAGTTCCCCTTTAACTGACATTGATATTGATGTTTACTTTTAAACAATACCAGTTGCCTGGCAGCCCTGCTGATCTCTTTGGCTGCAGTAGTGTCTGAATCACACACCTGAAACAAGCATGCAGCTAATCCAGTCTGACTTTAGTCAGAGCACCTGATCTGTATGCTTGTTGAGGGGCTGTGGCTAATGCTACGTACACACATGCGACAACGATCGTTCGTTGTCAACGACGAACGAACTTTTAATTGATGAAAGAATGACCTAAGTAAAGTTAGTTTTAAAAGGTGTGTAACGATCTGATCGTTAGAACGAACGTTACATCACGTAAAAGCAACTATTGCCCTTGCGCATAAAAATGAGAAGTTTCACAGAGAAATAGTGAAATGCGCATGTCAAGCCTAGAACGAACGACCGTTTCCAACGATGTACTACTTTTGCAAACGATCGTCGTTGGAAAAAATCCGCCAAGCTAGATCATTCGTTTTTAACGATCTAGCTCGTCCGTCGTAAGACTTAATGGTCGTTGGCTGCTTTTTTTTAAACGATCGTCGTTTGAAACGATCGAGGAATGATCGTTTCAAACGTCTGTGTACGCACACCTTTAAAGTATGAGAGACACAGGATCAGCAGGAAAGTCAAACAACCGGTATTATTTTTTAAAAGGAAAAATCCATATCCTTCTCAGTTTAGGTTCCCTTAACAGAAGCAATTTTCATTGGAAAGCAGGCCTTTCTGGATCCTATATGATTGTAGCAGCATAATGAGTCGCAGCTGCTTCCTGTCCCGTCTATCCACACTTACCGCCACCAGGCACAGCGGGATACAGCGACGCACAATCTCGCTAATTATTAATCAGAATGCCTCAGGTTAGTGAACTATTTGTTCATGAGGCCTCGAGGGACAGGAAAAGCCACATGTCATTAATTCTTTAATTGGGTGTAAGTGATTGTATCGATTTATTGTTAAGATTTGATTTATGCCCATAGTTACGGCGGAGGAGTTAAACAGGGAAATAAGTCATCTATTTCTGCTTCCACAATGCCACAGAGACAGTTATGTGACATCTCATCCTCAGCGGCTGCTTGTAGCCTTCCCTGGGTGTGCGCTAAGGGCCCTTTCCCACTGCACTGCGATTCAGCAAAATCGCAAAACTATAGCGATTTTTAAATCGCTAGGTTTTGCAATTTACATAGGAATCGCGGTAGGTATTTTCCACTACCATGATTCGATTTTTGTCCACAGCGCGATCGCGTTCTCGAGCGATTTTTACCGTGATTTTGCAATGCAAGTGCATTGCCTATGCAAAATTGCGATTGCGAAAAATAAACTAGTGACAAAACGCAATCGCTAGCATTTAGCGATTGTGATTACTAATGGCAAAGGGACCTTACTGTACACCTCAGGTCCAGACAGGGCCGGGCCGAGGCATAGGCTGGAGAGGCTCCAGCCTCAGGGCGCAGTGTAGGAGGGGGCGCAGAATTCATTCAGCTGTCATTCCTAATTGTGTTTGAAGCAGAAAGAAACAAGAAAAGGGGATACATAGTGACTGATAGCCAGATAACTACATATTAAGGTGTTGGGGAGGTTGTGGACCCTGGGGAGCCTCTTAGTCTAATAGCAATCAGTGTGTGACGGCTGGGGAGGCAGGGATGGAGGGGCGCACTTTGGTGTCTCAGCCTTGGGCGCTGGAGGACCTTGTCCCGGCTCTGGGTCCAGATAGCAACAAGAGGATTATGATATGCGCAACTTCTGTTGTTAAAGGGACACTGAGCAGAGATAAAAAAAAGGTAATCTGGACTTTGTCCCCTCCGCAAACCTGGTGACTTTGGCTGAAGTTGCGCACGCGTGGCCCATCCAGGGACGTTGTTGTTGCGCCGGTCGCTGTAAGGGTCCTGCGCATGCGGAGTACTTGAAAGACTGAACCTTGCATGCGCAGGACCCTTACTTCGATGACGCGCCGGGTGCCGGACAGGCCGCGCATGCGCAACTTCAGCCGAAGTCGCCAGGTTTACGGAGCTGCAATAAACAAAGGAAAGAGAGACGGCACACAATTGGCTGCAAAAACTGTTGCTGTGTATTATCGAGCAAAGCACTGGATGACATGTTACGGACTTCCGTCCTTCCTCAGATGCATAACCGCAACCGCTTGGGCAATCCAGTCGAGACTGAGCACCAGCAAAGTGTACAGGTCATACATACCTGGTATACTGCTTCCAAGGCGTTCCTTCTACTAACTACTTACGGAGCTGCCAGCAGTACCACAGAGAAGACCAGGAGGACACCAAAGGACCTCGCGGGCTACGGGGGGGGGGGGGGGTTACTGGAGGAAGCCCCAGGTAAGTCCAGATTTCCTTTTTTTTTACCTCTGCTCAGGGTCCCTTTGAAGAGGCACTGTAGTGACATATACGGTAGAATGCAGTAAATTATTCAGAATACCCACTTTTATGGTATTTTTTTTTCTGGTTTCAGCATCAAAAACACTTCCTATGGGCTGGTGCACACCGAGCGGCTTTTTGGGCGTTTTCAGATCCGCTTGCGGCTGCGGATCTGCTTGGTCAATGTATCTCAATGGGGTGGTGCACACCAGAGCGGCAGGCGTTTTGCAGAAACGAAAAATGCCTGGGTGAGGCATTTTTTGGATTGCGGATGCGTTTCTGCCTCAATGTTAAGTATAGGAAAAACGCAAACCGCTCTGAAAAACGCCTGTTCAGAGCGGTTTTGCAGGCGTTTTTGTTACAGAAGCTGTTCAGTAACAGCTTTACTGTAACAATATATGAAATCTACTATACTGAAAACCGCAGCAGCAATCTGCAAAACGCTAGCAAAACGCCTCATAAAAATAAAAAAAAGCGTTTAAAAATCTGCTAGCATTTTGCGGATCTGCTAGCGGGTTTTGGTGTGCACCAGCCCTCTATCTATATATTGCTGTATATTGCTATGTAGCCCCGCCTTCTTAGTGCAACTTAGCCTGGGCTGTTTAGCTATGCTGAATTCTCTTCCCAGAGCATTCTGGGAGGCCAGGCCTATTTGCACTGGCTTAGGATTAATCAGAAACAAAGCAGAAAATTGTATACTTACCTGACGGTAATTTTCCTTTCCCCATGCGTCCATGGCAGCACTACGGGTATTGTCCCGCCCTCACAATACCTCACAGGACCCTATGTATAAATGTTTACTCCTCCCCATTCCATGTGTCTCATTAGCTAGACCTCACCGAATATGTGGTGGGTACCCTATGCTGCCATGGACGCATGGGGAAAGGAAAATTACCGTCAGGTAAGTATACAATTTTCTGCTTTCCCCAAGCTTCCATGGCAGCACTACGGGACTTAAGTAGCCAAAGAAAAAACAGGGAGGGAGACCATTGCAGGTGAACAAAAATATAAGCAACTTTATTACAGAAATTAAACATCAGCAGAATTGGCTGCGGAAGATAACACTGCTCTTCCAAAGTTAACTGTCGTGTCAGTTGAGGTATCTACTCTGTAATGAGTAACAAAGGTATTCAAGCTTGACCAGTTGGCAGCCTGACATACTTTCTCTGGAGCCACTTTTGCTTGTGCCGCCCAGGATGTTGCAATATATCTGGTTGAGTGAGCCCGAATTTCCCTAGGAGGTTCTAAGTCCGCTGCTTTATAGGCTCTTTGGATTAAGCGGACTAACCATGCTGCAATAGTTCTCGATGAGGCAGCTACACCCTTCCTGTAACCAGAGTGGACAACGAACAGTCTATTAGACTTCCTAAAGTCCTTGGTTACCTGAACATACGTCTTTAACGTAGAGGCTACATCAAGCGGGTGCAGGTCCTCTGAATCAGGCAAAGTTAATTTAGGCAAAGACCACTCCTGGTTCAAATGATAAGATGACACAACCTTTGGTAGGTATCCCTGTACAGGTCTTAAAACCACTCTATCTGCAAGAAAAGTTAGATGAGGCTCCTGATGACCAAGGGCCTGGATCTCAGAGACTCTTCTGGCCGAGGTTATTGCAACCAAAAACACTGTTTTAAGTGTTATATTCTCCAGGGAGCAGCGTTCTACTGGATGAAACATATCACTCGACAAGAAGTTAAGGACTAAAGGAAGGTCCCACTGGGCAAAAATTGGTTTGATAGGAGGCCGTAGTCTCATAACTGCTGCCACAAACCTCTTGACAAGTGGATGAAATGCCCACCTCACTGCCGTAAGGGCAGACACAGCTGAGATTTGTACTTTAACTGAGTGATAACTCAGACCCTTATCCACTCCTGACTGCAGAAAGGATAGTATGTTGCTGACTTCTGGCTGTAAAGGATCAAAGTTACCAGTAGCAGCAAAGGCCAGATAAACCTTCCAAATTCTCTCATAGGATACATTTGTAGTGGCCTTCCTTGATTGCATCAGTGTAGAAATCACAGATTTATCACAACCAAAGCTCCTTAGTTTCCTCCTTTCAATTGCCAGGCCATCAGTCTCAGACGTGTCGGATTCGGATGGTACACTGGGCCCTGGCTCAGCAGGTCTTCGCTGATCGGCAACAGGAATGGTTTGCACTTCATCATCTGTCGAGCTATAGGGTACCAAGGGCGCTTTGGCCAGTCTGGTAGTACCGCTAATACCGTCACATTCTCTCTCCTCAATCTCAAAAGTAGTTGGAGAATTATTGGTACTGGGGGGAACACATAACCCCGTTGAAAGTGCCAAGGAGCTGTCAGGGCATCCACTTCTTCCGCCTCCGGATCTGGAAATCTGCTGAAAAATCTCAATGCTTTTTTGTTGAACCTGGTCGCCATCAGATCCACCTCCGGAACTCCCCAACGAGCACAGATCATGTTGAATGCCTTCCGGGACAGAGACCACTCTGATTTGGAAACCTGATGGCGGCTGAGATAATCTGGAACTATGTTTAGCTTCCCCGGGATATGAATAGCCGTCAAAGAGAGGAGATTGCATACAGCGAATCTGAAGATTTTCTCTGCTTCCATTAGAAGTGAAAAACTTCGAGTTCCTCCCTGGTGGCGAATATAGGAGACTGCCGTCACATTGTCCATTTTCATCAGCACTGGCTTGTCCTTCACTAGATGTCGAAAATGACAAAGAGCGCAGTAGGCTGCTCGCAGCTCCAGTTTGTTCGCTGGCCAATGCGTGATGTAGGCAGGCCATTGTCCCTGAGCCGTTTGTTTCTGGCCGACTGCTCCCCATCCCCACATACTTGCGTCTGTCGAGATCTCTATTGGACGAGATGGAAGCAGCGGAAGTCCCTTCAGAAGATTTATGTCTGAGAGCCACCAACTTAGGTCCTTCTTCATTAGTCGCGTTATCATAATTGGTTGATGAAGACTTTCGCCGTCCCATTGTCTTAGAAACCCTTGTTGGAGGAATCTCTGATGCCATTGTGCCCATGGCACCATGGGTATAGCTGCTGCCATGGTACCCAGGGTCTTCATACAAATACTCGCTTCCAGTCGATGAGATAGCAGAATTTGTAATACTCTCTCCTTTATTATCGGAACCTTCTGATCTGGGATGCACACTAAGTTCTTTCCCGTTAGAAATCTTGCTCCCAAGTAGATTAAATCCCTCGACGGTTCCAGCTGGCTTTTCCTGAAGTTGATCAGCCATCCGAAGGTTTTCAAGGTATCTACAAGAATCTTCCTGTGAGCGATACTTTGTTCCCTGGAGTCCGCTAGGAGAAGCACATCGTCCAAATAATGGAAGACTCTTATGTTCTGTATTCTGAGTAGCGCTATGACTTCCACTAGTATTTTGGAAAACGTCCTGGGGGCCGTACAGATGCCGAACGGGAGGCACACAAACTGGAAGTGATGTTCTTGTATTGAGAAACGGAGGTACTTCTGAAAACTGGGTTTTATGGGAACGTGCAAATATGCGTCCTCCAGATCTATGGACAGTAAATAATCCTGTGGACGTACAATAGAGATGATCGTATTGATTGACTCCATTTTGAATTTCTCCAGAAAGATTAAAGAGTTTAGCCTTTTCAGATTGAGAACCGGTCTCCAGTCTCCTGACTTTTTCTGAACAAAGAATAGTGTTGAATAAAACCCTGTTCCTTGATCTTGGAGAGGCACTGGTACAATAGCTTTCTTGTCCACTAGACCTGTTAGATATTCTTGTAATATTAGCTTTTTCTCCGGTAGCCGTGGCACCCTTGTACGAATGAAATGTGCTTGAGGTGGTTGTTTTAGAAACGTCCAAGAATGGCCCGTGATGATCGTTCTTTTTACCCAGGGTGATTGGACATTGTCCTGCCACACCTGGGCAAACTTCTGTAATCTTGACCCCACCGGACCAGCTTGGACAGTGCAACCGTCAAAAGGATTTTTTCCCTGACGGCGGAGTTGTAGTCGACTTTTGTTTCTGGGACCTATTAAAAGATGATTGCCCAGATGGCCAACTTCTTCTGTAGTTCTTCCCCGGCCTGTACGCTCTGAAATTGCGGTACTTGTTCGACTGGGATTGCGACTGACTGAAGGAGGATTGTTTCCCCGCACGCTTATCCTGAGGAATCAAGCCTGACTTGCCTCCGGTCACTTTACTGATGGCTGAGTCCATCTTCTCTCCGAACAAGGACTTCCCATCATATGGGATCTTGCACCATAAAAGCTTCGAGGCTGGATCCGCTGCCCACGCTCTTAGCCATAATGCTCTCTTTGCAGTCACTGAATATAACATTGACCTGGACGAAGCTCTTAGTACATCAATGGCCGATTCCCCCACAAAATCTCCTGATAATTTGAGGTTAGCTAGGGCATAGGTAATGGTCTCTTTATCATCCACTTCTATGGCTTGTTCTAAGGTTTCCGACCAGCTCCTGATAGCTCTCCCCACTGACGTAAGGGCTATTGCCGGTTTACATGACCCCCCAGATATAGTATAAATCTTCTTCAAATCAAAGTCCACTTTCCTCTCCAGTGTATCTTTAAACGAGATCGCGTCATCCTGAGGAAGCGTGACATGTTTCGCCAGTCTTATGACTGACGCGTCCACTGGGGGTGCTGTGTCCAGAGGCTTTGCGTTTTGTGTCGGGATAGGATACAGCTTGGAAAATCTGTTTGTTAGGGGTAATTTCTTATCTAGTTTTGACCATTCTTCTTCAATGATCGCTTGGATCTCCTCCATCACTGGAAAGGTGGATCTATCCTTTTTCAGATGTTTGTAATAACGTTTTTTCGTTCTCTTTTTGGTTTCTTCCAATTCTTCTTCCGAGTCTTCCCACTCGATGGCCTCCCTAACTGATCTTACGAAAGGTTCCACCAGGGAAAAATCAAAGCCAATTTCCATATCCTCCTCCACCGTGGCAGCCCCCTGTGAAGCAGCAGAAGTGGACGGCTGGCATTCCTGAGGTGGCAATGCTGAGACACACTTTTTGATAGATTCCTGAACAGCCTTATGGATCATTTCAGAGACATCAACTGGTTCTGCCATTTCCTGTCTTCCTAGCTCCTGAAAGCAGTCCATACAGACAGTTTTTCCTGGAGCGGCCGGCTGACCGCAACTCCAACAATAATTCTGGTGCGAGTCCGTTGTACGATTCCTCGGAGATCTAGACCTGGACTTTCTCTTATGATGTTTAGACTTCCGTCTTTTGGACCTCTCACGAGATCTGTCTTTTGAGGAACGCCTCTTGGGAGAATGTTTCTTCTCTCCTTGCTTCCCTCGGTGGCTGCTGTAGAAAAAAATAGAGAAAAATATACAGCATATGCCTTTAAAAAGATTAAAATAAGAGAGGGACCTACCTGACCCCCCTCCTTACCTCTCTCCATGTCGCTGCTCTGACCGGGGCATCCTGGCATCCACAGCTGGCCCCCGATTTACTGAAGCCATAGCTAGAAAGGAGCATAGAGAAGTTTTAGCAAGAAGTTTTAGCCAGAGAGCTAGTCACCCCCCCCCCCCCCCAGTATTATGCCGCCAGCAGATCACTGCTCCTCTTACCTCCATAAGGAGCAGTTGCCTGTCTCGACCTCCACGCCATCTGCAACCCTCATCTTGCCTGCGCGCCCGCAGGCTATTTAAAAACATTGTTACGAGTGAGGGAGGCGGAGAAAGGGCCGGCCAACAGCCCTTCCGCTCTGCCCGCCTCAGCCAATCATCGGGCAGGAACGGTCGGAAGTCGCACTGCGTCATGCGCTCCACCGTGGCCAGCAGGGGCGGAGTCAACCCCGCACATCCCGGCAATGGAGCGCACGCTGGCCCGACACCCCGGCATAGAGGGGGAGACTGAAAGTACTCGGAAAGGGAGGAAGGAAGAAGGATGCCGCCCCACACTCAGGCTTTTAGCCTGACCAATTCAGGTATCGCCAAATGCTCTACACCATTTTATGGCTGGGTAGCTTACAGGCACACTACACAGTGTCAGATACCATGACCCCCCTCAGAGACAGCAGAAGAGGGGTCCACCTATAAAAACTCATTTAGAGTTTGTGAGGTGCAGTACAGTTAAAGGCACTCTGTACTTACAATCAGACCACAATTTATGCAGCCAGGAGGGAGGTTTCAAAATAAAAAGTTGCGCAGGAATAAACCTGCAGGTCCTATGAGGTGAGGACAGAAAAAAAGACACATGGAATGGGGAGGAGTAAACATTTATACATAGGGTCCTGTGAGGTATTGTGAGGGCGGGACAATACCCGTAGTGCTGCCATGGAAGCTTGGGGAAATATTACTCAGCGCTGCACCTTACAGGACTAAAGATGTCTCCACCTGTGATACATGTCAGAATGTAAATCAGGGTGAGGGAGATTTTAGAATGGGCAAATATTAACACAAAAAATGAGCCAAATAAATAACATTGTCTAGGATGTATAACTAGAATACAGTACAGAGAAAAAGCCATCCATCTGGCAACCACAATAATGAATAAGAAAGTCACTTTTCTCCAAAATACTTTATTATACAGGTAACGTATCCAACATAAACAATTAAAAAACTGCAAGCAGCAAGGCACAGTGTAATAGGTAATAATAGTGATATAACAATTGTTCAATAACCTTGGAAGATGTGGGCCAGTACAGTACAGATGCAAACGGGGCCACAAAGTGCAAAGCAGGGTAAGAGAGTACAAACACCCAGTCCGGGGGTAAGAAATACAGAAAGCAGTAAGCAAGCCAGCTGACAGCGTGCACAGGGCACAGGAAACCTCACAGTAAGAAAGATGAGCGGTATGCGAGTCCATGTGAATTTTCATGCGAATTCACATGGATGATGATGTATGCGAATTTAACCATGGCAGTGCTGGTGTGCTTTTCCATTGTTTCTATGCGAATTCGCATGAAAATTTGCATACCCAAACCTCATGCGAATTTCCTATTAAATACATTGTATGCGATTCGCATAGCGGTATGCGGTATGTGAATTCTGATGGCTCTGCCATGCAAATTTTTTCTGCACAGAAAAACGCAAAGTATTCCTGACAAGTGGAAACAGTCCCATTCACTTGTTTTGCTATGGGAATTTTCATGCGAAAACGCATGCGAATTCGCGATAGTGGAAATGGGCCCTTATGATTGCAGAATCTATGGAGGACGCCATCCGCGCCCTCCCCTCCGTTCCGCTGTCAATCTATTCTTTTTAGTGCCCCCAGGTCTGGTCCCGTCCCCACCGAATGGGTCGCATCTTCATTCCATTCAAAAGATGGCCGCTGAGTTGAGCCGCGGCTGCGCAGTATGCTTGGCCGCGAGTGCGACTGCGCAGCCTTTAGCCCTCCTCCAGCCGTGTACTGGGTCCCGGCATCCTCCTGAGCGTACGTCGGGCGCGCTCACATCACTGCACCCGACATACGCTCAGGAGGATATATATATATATATATATATATATATATATATATATATATATATATATATATATTTACACAAATCTGTACATGAAGCTGTATTGGAGCCAAATGGATACATTACGTTTCAGGCTGAGCCCTTTCTCAGGTGTACACCTAAGGAAGGGCTCCGCCCAAAACATGTAGTTTATCCATTTGGCTCCAATACAACTTGTTCCTGCACACAGCTCACCAGTGCCGTGTTCCTCTGAAAATGGGACAGTTGGGAGCTATACCTAATTCTGGGACATGTCCGAGGTAAACTGGGACATCTGGTCACTGAACCGTATGCTTTAGTTCAGGTGTACTTTAAGGCCTAGTGCACACCGGAGCGTTTCCGCTGCGGTTTGCGTTCTGCTTGCGGGTGCGGATCCGCTAGGGTAATGTATTTCAATGGGCTGGTGCACACCAGAGCGGGAGGCGTTTTGCAGAAACGCATACTCCCGGGCTGCTGCAGATTTTGGATTGCGGATGCGTTTCTGCCTCAATGTTAAGTATAGGAAAAACGCAAACCGCTCTGAAAAACGGCACTTCAGAGCGGTTTGCCAGGCGTTTTTTGTTACAGTAGCTGTTCAGTAACAGCTTTACTGTAACAATACATGAAATCTACTACACCAAAACCGCTACACAAAACCGCAAAACGCTAGCTGAAACGCTGCAGAAAAATAAGAAAAAGCGTTTCAAAATCTGCTAGCATTTTGCGGATCTGCTAGCGGTTTTTGGTGTGCACCAGGCCTTAGAAGACTGCACTATAATAGTCTGCAATGCTGGAGAACTTTAGTTTAGGTAGAATGTGTGAAGCAGCCTCTGGTCCTCCCTCCCAGGACATGAAGGGTTATAACAAGTGCAGAATAATTCCTGCAGTGAGCAGTATCTATTCCTAGAGAAGCATCTTCCTGGAGGCAATGTCAGGGCAGCCGGATGGCACTGTGTACCCGAGGGGCCCAGCCTCACTCAGAGCATTCTGGGATTATGGCTGTGAGCCATCTGGGGAGCAGACCTCACCTCACGCTAAGGAACATACAGCAGCACAATTCCACATCATTATCCCGCTGCCTTAGAGGACAAACATCGTTCTTATATACCCTTTATATCACATTCAGCAGCGTTATGTTTTTTGTTTCTTTTAAGTAAATATGAAATGCAACAGGCATAATTGTGACATGTACTGTATAAGGCTTCCCAAGATGAGAAAAAACACCTCCTGCCAGTCATGCCTGCAGTCACATCCCAGCTACACCTGTGGCACGGTTGTTTGAAAGTTACTGGAAAATCTTTAGGGTACTTAGAGTAGGTTCACACTTGTTCTAAAAATGTTTCTGTGGCTCCCAGGACCGGATTTACCTCACAGACAGGAGCCTATAGGCACAAATGTCCTGGCATCCTAGACTCCGCCCTCCATAAACCTACAAACCTCAGCTGAATCACATCACAAGTGTGCTGGCCGGCCCAGCTTTCACCTCCCCTCTCTTCTCCTGCCTATCATAGGTTGCTACAGGTGTCCCTTAGTATTAGGTAGCCAGAGGTACCCTCAATATTAAGTAGCTAGAGGTGCCCTTAACTGGAGGGAGATCTCGTCAGTGGAATGACAAGAGCCAGGTTAGTAACCTCACATTTACACTCTTGTGGTTCATGCATAGGGAAGGAGAGAGGGGAGCGCTCGGAGAGGGATTTGAGCCACCTTACCATCAGCAGGCGCCTGTAGGCACGTGCCTACAGTACCTTATGTTAAATCCGGCCCTGGTGGCTCCGGTTTTTAGCCCGGATCAAAACCGGAGCCATGGGTACCAATGTTAAAAATAGCAGCAGTCATCACTTAAAAAAAAAAAAACGGATCCGTCTGCGTTCAGGGGGATGGCTTTGCAGACAGCAATGACAAATTGATAGGTTAAATACAATTTGCACAGCTCCCAACTGTCCCTCTTTCCTCCTCATTTGTCCCTCTTTCTGGACTCTGTCCCTCTTCTATATAAATATGGGTATTTCTCTACTGAAAAATGTGTTTGATTCACTCTATTCTAACTTTATTCCCATCCTTTAAATTTATATATTTCTAATTTTCAAATGTGAATATGAAGGAAGATGAACCAGGATAGAAAGGACCAGTGTGGTTTGAGTTATAAAACAACATATTTTTCTTATGAAATCTTCATGGTATTCATGACTAGGGGTGTGCCGGGGCGTGATCAGGGGTGTGGCTTAAGTGTCCCTCTTTCTCATCTCAAAAAGTTGGGAGGTATGAAATTGTTGTTTCAGATAACAAGCTTATAAAGGATACACAGGGCCGGATTTAGGCCAAGGCCACCTAGGCTATAGGCTGTATGAGTTAGCCAGGTACAGTGGCCCCAGTATAGGTTAGCCAGGTACAGTTGCCCCCAGTATAGGTTAGCCAGGTACAGTGGCCCCCAGTATAGGTTAGCCAGGTACAGTGGCCCCCAGTATAGATTAGCCAGGTACAGTTGCCCCCAGTATAGGTTAGCCAGGTACAGTGGCCCCCAGTATAGGTTAGCCAGGTACAGTGGCCCCCAGTATAGATTAGCCAGGTACAGTTGCCCTCAGTATAGGTTAGACAAGCACAGTTGCCACCAGTATAGGTTAGCCAGGTACAGTTTCCCCCAGTATAGGTTAGCCAGGTACAGTTGCCCCCAGTATAGGTTAGCCAGGTACAGTTGCCCTCAGTATAGGTTAGCCAGGTACAGTTGCCCCCAGTATAGGTTAGCCAGGTACAGTTGCCCCCAGTATAGGTTAGCCAGGTACAGTTGCCCTCAGGGGCGTAACTAGACATCACTGGGCCCCCCTGCGAAACTTTGGATGGGACCCTCACCCCCTGCAAAACTTTGGAAGGGGCCCCCCACCCCCCTCGCTTTCTGCACAGGAAAACTGAGGACCAATGTGTTTTCCCCATGCAGATAAAAACACTTAGACTTAAAAGAAATGTCAGGCAATCTATGCTACCCCCAGATCTACTTACACGGGGCTTCCTCCAGCCCCTTGCAGCTGGCAAGTCCCTCGTTGCAGCTCTGCTCCCAGTATATTGTATACATACACACACAGCTGTATTATTTTACTACATGAGAGGACATGCTATATGGAGGGACAACAATGACATGCTGAACCTAAGATATAGTATCAATGTAACTTTGGCCAAACATTCAGAATGTCACTGATTGATACTGTTATTACAACAGAACTTGGACTCCAAGTGAGTAAACAAGCTCTCAATGAAGCAGCAACAGAAATGCTGGATACACACCATGAGTTTCCACGTCGAATGCGTCTGTCGATACGCGTCGATTCGATTATTTCCGAGCATTTCCGAACAAATTTTTAGGTCGATTGCCATGTAAAGTATGGCAAATCGACCTAACGATCCATCAAAGCTTGAATCGAACATGTCGGAAATAATCAAATAATCAAATCGACGCGTATCAACGGACGCATCGAACGCGGAAACGCATGGTGTGTATCCAGCATAAGACATCAATCTCCACACTGAGTTGTAAAAGTAATCAGACACCATAAAGTCATTAGCCTGTGTGTGCTAAGAATCTAGGATCCCTTTTCCTGAAAAGGGACCGTCTAGAACTTTTTTTCAAAATGTGATGTTTTTGTTTTAGGGTTGTACATCAATTCTTTAGAACTTAGCTGCAGTGTGAGACAGATGTTTTTTACGAACCCTAGGGAGCAGGGACAGTGTACAAATTCCAAAGTGTGTGTGATTCGTTATCTGTGTGGTGGACACATGCAGTCAATATAACAATGCTGTGAGAGCAGAATATGTTTTTTTTCTCCATGCCTTAAAGAGAATCTGTACTCTAATATTCTTACAATAAAAAGCATACCATTCTATTCATTATTTTCTCCTGTGCCCCTCTGTGCTGTTTCTGCCACTCTCTGCTGCAATCCTGGCTTGTAATTAAAGAGACTCCGTAAAACAAAAATTGCATCCTGTTTTTTATCATCCTACAAGTTCCAAAAGCTATTCTAATGTGTTCTGGCTTACTGCAGCACTTTGTACTATCACAGTATCTGTAATAAATCAACTTATCTCTCTCCTGTCAGACTTGTCGGCCTGTGTCTGGAAGGCTGCCAAGTTCTTAAGTGTTGTGGTTCTGCTATGAACTCCCCCTTTCAGGCCCCTCTCTGCACACTGCCTGTGTGTTATTTAGATTAGAGCAGCTTCTCTCTTCTCTCTTATCTTTTACAAGCTGGATAAATCGTCCTCTGAGCTGGCTGGGCTTTCACATACTGAAGAATTACAGACAAGGGCAAAGCTGTTTGCAGGAAGAAAAGAGCAGCCTGAAACTTCAGTGCATGAGAGATGCAGGGGGAAAGAAACACACAAATGATCTCTTGAGATTCAAAAGGAAGGCTGTATACAGCCTGCTTGTGTATGGATGTATTTTCTATGTGTGGACATACTGTACATCAACCTACTTCCTGTTTTGGTGGCCATTTTGTTTGTTTATAAACAAACTTTTTAAAACTGTTTTTAACCACTTTTAATGCGGCGGGGAGCGGCGAAATTGTGACAGAGGGTAATAGGAGATGTCCCCTAACGCACTGGTATGTTTACTTTTGTGCGATTTTAACAATACAGATTCTCTTTAACAGTTTTAGGCAGTGTTTACAAACAAACTAACCAGCTTCTAATAGGCTCAGCTAAGCATAGTGTGTGAGTCATTCAGAGTATGCAGGGGGCCTGCAGAGGGTGTGTATCGCTTCTACCAATCACAAGCAGCCCTGCACATTCCACACAATCAAGCTTTAGCCCGACAAACAGGACAGAGGAAAGATACATTGATTTATTACAGAGACAGTGCAGTTAGGAAAGACTGCAGTAAGCCAGAGCAGATTAGAACAGGCATAGGAACTTATAGGATAGAAGAACTAAGGCTGAAAAAATTGTTACAGAGTCTCTTTAAGCTGTCAGTCTCTCAAACTTTTCCCCTCACGGGCTCCCTGTGGCATCTGGGTCACCCTGCGGATGCATCCCTTGCTGAGTCTATTGTTACGTCCCTGGTTGCCCTTAGTATAGGTTAGCTAGGTACAGTTGCCCCCAGTATAGGTTAGCCAGGTACAGTTGCCCCCAGTATAGGTTAGCCAGGTACAGTTGCCCCCAGTATAGGTTAGCCAGGTACACTTGCCCCCAGTATAGGTTAGCCAGGTACACTTGCCCCCAGTATAGATTAGCCAGGTACAGTTGCCCCCAGTATAGGTTAGCCAGGTACAGTTGCCCCCAGTATAGGTTGGTCAGGTACTCTCTTCACGTCCTGTTTCTGCCTGGTGTTGTCCCCAGACCTCTGCCGCCTGAGGATGCCGCCTGACTTGGCATTATGGGCGGATCGGGCCTGCCTGTCTAATTCGCCCTCATCTGTGACTAATTGCTACTGTAATTTGATCTCTTAGCTGTGTCAGCTCAGGAATCTCAGCAGCCTTAGCAAATTTGTACGCACAGGATATTAACCCTATGTCTGCTTCCATGAAAGCCGGAAGTAGACACACTGCAGACTTATTGCTGGAGTTCTGTGGGCTGCAACCCATAAATGTTTTTTGTAAAGGTTACTATGCTGTTGCTTATATTTTAGAGCAAAGAGGCAGTTCTGAGTTCAGGTGAGAGAGAAGTATGTAGCCACTTTAGGGAAAACAATGATACTGTTTGTGTGAAGCCTGGGTCTCTACAGGTTGGAATATTCTCCTGGAAATCCAGAAGCGTTACAGCAATCAATACAGAACAAATGAAAACAATTACAGCTGAATTAGCTCATGAGTGGTACCTGCCATTCATTGTTATGCTATTCAAGCATATTAATGAGTAGTGCCCATTTAGGTGGTAAAATTACTATTCATTCCTGTGTTAATGTAACTAGAAGATTTGTATAAGAATTCCATAAATCACAGTCTGCTAAGAATAGCTCCTTGGTGCCCTCTCAAGCAACTGTCACCCCAGGCAGGGGCGTAGCAATTGGGATTGCAGAGGTAGCGACCGCATCGGGGCCCTTGGGTTAGAGGAGCCCCAAGGAGCTTTCTCTCAACTGTGGTATTAGCTCTCTATTGGTCCTGTGCTCATAATAATCACTTCTATAGATGCTTTGAATAGTTGTAATCATTAACACACTGTTCCCAATCCTCTTCTTGCACCTCTAACACTGTAGTTGCCATTGGCAAGGTTTGGTGCACCGTAGCAATTGTTATGTATAGAGTGCTTGGGGGGCCCCAATGTAAAACTTGCATTGGGACTCACAGCTTCTTAGCTACGCCACTGACCCCAGGCATCTGCCTGGTTTGACTATGACTATTGGGTTCCAGCCAGGATAGCAGTTTTTACCAACTGCTGTTGATTTTTTTTCCTTTAATAAGATTTAGTGGAGGCTAGCGTCCACCAGACCCCTAGACTCTCTTCAGGCCCTAGGCAGTTGCCTAGGTTTACCTTTGGGATGATCGAGCTCTGATGTCTACCATGGTGTACAGTGGCATAACTAAGGAGCTGTGGGCCCCGATGCAAATTTTACAATGGGGCCCCCCCAAGCATTCTATAAATAACAATTGATATGGCGCACCTAAACCTGCCAATGGCAACTACAGTGTAAGAGGTGCAAGAAGGGGATGAGGAACAGCTAGTTAATGATTACTACTATTCAAAGTATCTATAGAAGTGATTATTATGAGCACAGGACCAATAGAGAGCTAATACTGTAGTTGAGGGAGGGCCCTTCTGGCCCAAGGGCCCCAATGCGTTCGTAACCTCTGCACCCCTATTGCTATGGCCCTGATGGTGTATATATCTAAAAATAATTCTTTCATAGGTGGAAAGTGTCATCTCCCCTTGCAGGTGAGAGGTCTCAGAGGATCTGGGGCACCCCTGGGCACCAGGGATGGAGGTATTCTGTACAGTGGAGGCCATGCAGTTATACAGTCTGTAGATTGCTATGTTACTTTATCATTGACCCTTTATATGCTGTAAGGGCTCTGCAGTGGAGGAGAAGGAGCCTATCGGCAGAGCCGAGTCACCAGGGCCAGGTGTGGAAGCCATTCCAGCTAATGAATAATACAATTGGTAACAAGGTACATGTGTGGCTGGCAGGCCGTGTCCTGTGATTGACATGCATGGCGCAGAGCAGCTGAATGCTGATGCAGAAACCCCTCGGGTGCAGCCCCTGTGATATGTATGTGTTAATGTTATATAGGAAGGCTTGTGTGACAGCCTGGAATAATTGTGCGGATGAGATACACCGGTACAGCTACGAATATTTTATGATACTTTCCAGGAAGACTTTACTGCACAGTCCCCGAGTCTCAACGCATCGCGGCTCAGAAACCCTGATTTACTGAGTGATTGGATCCTCTGGCCTGGAAAACATTAGAGAACATCAGTGACCCTGCCTGGTATGTCTAAGAATTGGCTGCTATTAGGTAGCAAGGAGTTTGCAACTATCCACCGTCCGCTGCGTCATATCAGACCATTGTCAGAGTTGCACAAAGGATAGTGACTTAGTGCCTATGTGTCCATGTAAAAGGGCACCAGGAAAAAAGGACTCGGCTGAAAAATAAAATGGCGCCAGTGGATAACGAAATCTCAATACCGATAAACATCATTAAGGAAATTGGTTAACTATAAATACGGTTTTAAAACAGAGGGGAGTTGATAACGAAAATATATTAATGTTAAAAATCGTAACGTAATTCAACACAACTTAACCCAACCCTACTCTCACACAGAACCCTCCCCTGGTGGTGCCTAACCCTAACCACCACCCCCTGCCCGGTGGTGCCTAACCCTATCCACCACCTCCCAGTGTTGCCTAACCCTAACCGCCCCCCTTGTGGTGCCTAACCCTGTCCACCCCCTGCAGAAACACCGTTTTACACATAGAAACAATAACATCTTTGATAACATAAAATCTGTAACTGTAACTATAACTGTAACTATAACTGTAACTATAACATTGCAGCTTCTAAGACGATAACATACTTCAAAAACTTTAATGTTCTAATGTTAACGATATTTATTGGGCAACCTTTTTTCTGCTTTTTTCGCCATATTAACAATAATTGCATTACAGTCTATGGCAGCGCCCTATATCGTCCACTAGCCGCCGGCACCCTTTTTTCATGCTACCGGCTAGTAACCTCTAATGACCATCAGTACTATTACCAGTGTTTTAATATTTGCACCTTTTTGCACTTAGTATTGTAATTTTGCTCCTGACAAAGCTCCTATTTGGAGTGAAACGTGTAGGTTCATTTAGTCTATGAGTAGTTAGGATAAGAGCTACACTAGCCCAGGCATATAGATTTCTATGAGATTTATATTGCAGAATAATCTAGTTGTATTCTTTCTTGATCTTTGTTGGTAAAGTGACAACTCTATCCTGTAGTATCTTGTCCCAATTTGCCATAGCTTTCCTCTCACGCAACAAGCGGTTTCTTAGGCCCAGTGCACACCAAAAACCTCTAGCAGATCTGCAAAATGCTAGAGGTTTTTGAAGCAGATTTTCAGAGTGATTCTAGGCATGTTTAGAGATGTTTTCTAAACATACCTAGCGTTTTTTGGAGCATATTTGTGTAGCAGATTTCAAATATTGCACCAGCCCTTTATCCCATGGCGGCAGTCTCCGTTTACAAAGATCTTTGATCCCAGGAACATTAAATCTGTTACAACCTCTACTTTCTCCCCAATTTGTACATAGTTCACTGGAGCAGATGACCTGACTTTAGTTTTCTTGATGTTAAGCAGTAGACCAGCTTTGGCACTTTCTTGTTTGACACTCATGATTAGGCTCTTCAATTCTTCCTCAGTTTCAGCCATGACAGTAGTATCAACAGCATTTCTCATTTACGAATAGATTTAGTACTCACATGCTTTAACCACTTAAGGACCACAGGCTTTGCCCCCACCCCACACCCCCCAGTGTCCAGGCTATTTTTTTTACTAATTAAGGATCTGCAGCTTTAAAGAGACACTGAAGCGAAAAAAAAAAATATGATTTGTATGTGTAGTACAGCTAAGAAATAAAACATTAAGATCAGATACATCAGTCTAATTGTTTCCAGTACAGGAAGAGTTGAGAAACTCCAGTTTTTATCTCTATGCAAACAAGCCATTAAGCTCTCCGACTAAGTTAGTGGTGGAGAGGGCTGTTATCTGACTTTTATTATCTCAACTGTAAGTGAACTGTTTACTTTTTCTCTGCTACAGGAGAGTTCATTACTTCACAGACTGCTCTGAAAGAATCATTTTGAATACTGAGTGTTGTGTAATCTGCACATATTATAGAATAATGCAATGTTAGAAAAAACACTATATACCTGAAAATAAAAGTATGAGAATATTTTCTTTGCTGCTACTCTTCTAGAAATTATTCATAGTACACAACTAATTCATAATATCATATTTTTTTTTCGCTTCAGTGTCTCTTTAAGTGCTTGCTGCAGAGCCATTCAAGTCAGCACACAAGTGATCCCCTCCCCCTTTTCTGTTGGTGGGCTCTGATCCATGCTGACATGTTTGTTTGTTTATTTATATATTTATTTGCTGTTGTTTTTTTTTTATTACATTTCACTATTTCCCCCCCCCCCAGCCCTCCCTCCCCCCGTCTGCCAATAACAGCGATAGCCGATTGCTCCTGTGCCTCCCCTTAGATCACAGTGATGTACAATGTAAATAGACGGTGGTTCGCCATCTAACAATCTCCTAGCATTGATCGCCGCTGGGAGACTGATGACGGAGCGGAGCTCAGTCATTCTAGCGGAGATGTGCGCCTACTTTTCCAAGGATAAAAATAAATCCAAATCTGATTATTTCTATATAGTCCAAGCATTTTGAACAACCTGTATTATAGACATATCAATGATTACCGCATGGGGGCACATGTCAGTACTCTGGAGCTCTGCATATATTTCAATTGGAAAAAAGTTGCCTTGCTTTGATCCCAGCAGTTACTGAATTAGGAGTGATAACACAAACTGCCCTATACACAGGACCAGTATTCCACCAGATCTATAGGATCCCTCCTGTGGAATGTATGTTTCATTACAATAGAAAAAAAAACGATATTGCGCTTTTCTCCTGATGGACTCAAAGCGCTTCAAGGGCTGCAGCCACTTAAGGCGCGCTCCATGGGTGACCAGGATCATTAGGGAGCCTTGCCCAGAGACTCCTTACTATGTTTTCATGAGTCTGCCTTTTACAGACTCCTGAATTGCAGAGACAAGCAGAAAGATGGAGGTTGTGGGTGTATTTAAAAGGGGGTCGTAACATTCTGAAGTAAGAAATTTCCTCAACATTTTTTTAGTGTCTCAAAAATATATGTAAATCCCTGTTGTTGTTTTTTTTTGTTTTTTTTGTTTTTTTTTAAAGTCCCCATACTGTATGTCCTACATGTTTTTTTCTGCTTAATTTTCTGCAGGAAGTACAGTGCCATCTGGAATTATGGGAAGTTGGGGAGTTTCAATTGGGGCCCTAGGCAAATTAGAAGTTTATGCAAAGCACTTATGGTCACCTAGCTTTTTTACGAAGATTTGTTGGGGCTAACATCCACCAGGCCCTTAGACTCTCTCCAGGCCCTAAGCAACTGCCTAATATTGTTTTGTGGATGATCCGGCTCTGGCTGTAATGGGGGTGACAGGGCTGAAACTGGCTTTTTTTCTCACTTCAGTTTTATTTTAAGTTTCAAGAAATATTATTAATATTTAATGCAATAGGGGAGTACAGTACCTAGAGAAAGGCAGTGCACACACAGGTGGTGTTTGCCCCCAGCGCCCCCTGCTGCAAGGCTATGACACTCTCTGCTGCAGGCCATGCCGACCTGAATTCTGTGGACTTTATTCTGAGCACATCTGTGCAGAGCGCGTTTGTATTTTCTTCCCTCTTCTTGGCGGTATGGACGTCCTGTCAAGCTGCGTGAGGCAAGATATATGCCACACTGACACCCGTGGCCACTGCGATCAATAGGAAATTTCAAGCAAGAAGCAGAGCTTGTAAAATGGCAGCAGAATGTGATCCCATAAAATGTTATTAAAAAAAGAAATAGGAGGCTGAAGGGGCGATTGAACCTGTGAACTTGGGTGAGCGGCGGGAGGGATTTACACAACAAACAAATATTGTAGCTGGCACAGCTCTGGAGTCGACGGTAATATGTTAGTGGGTAAAAGGAACACCGCCAGCTCTGAGGAAGGGCGCTAGTCTAGTTTAGGGGACCCAGCAAGAAACCACATGGGGAACATTCTCCAATCACAGCACCCTCTACAGAACAAAGCTTTGTAATTGGCTGAATAGTGTGGGTGTGGTTTACTACAACCTACAGCATCTGAAATCTAGTAGTTCGAGATAGTGGTATCCAGTGTTGGGTTTCTGGAAAGACCACAAAGACCTGAGCCTTGGGTGGAAGCAGCCGCATGGGCAGGCCCAGTTTTACATCACAGGAGTCTATAGGCACAGATGTCCTGGCCAGGGCCGCCATCAGAAACTATAGGGCCCCTCACACATCATCAGGCCTGGGCCCCCCCCTCCCTGGGTCCACCCACTGGTTGCTGTGCCCGCCCACTAGCCAACCCAACCCCCTTGTCCGTGCACCAAGTGCGCTGTGGCGAAAAATGTGCATGGCTCCGACACTGAAATAAGCGGCATGCACAGCGTGATATGGCAAAAAGTGGGCTTGGCCATGGCATGTTGTGGGTGGAGCCAAATACTAGCAAAATACAGGTAGTCCCCAGTTAACAAATGAGATAGGGACTTGTAGGTCCGTTCTTATCCTTTATTCGTTCTCTTTTGTCCCCCTCTTTTCTTCCTGCGCCTCTTTTGTCCCCCTCTGTCTCACCTCAGTTTGTGTCTCTTTCGTGTCCCTCTGTGTGACCTCATGTTCCAGTCTCATCTCTTTTCTCCCTGTGCCTCTTTTGTCCGCCTCTGTTCCCCCTGTGCCTCTTTTATCCCTGTGTTACCTCTTGTCTCCTTCTGTCTCAGCTCGTCCCCTGCCCTAGCCAGGTATAGGTGCCCCCAGTATAGGTATCCAGGCATAGATGCCCCCAGTATAGGTATCCAGGTATAGGTTCCCCCAGTATAAGTAGCCAGCTATTGGTGGTGGCCCAGTATATGTAGCCTGTTGTAGATGCCCTCAGTATAGGTAGCCTGGTATAGCAGGTTCCCCAGTATAGGTCAGCAAGATACAGGTGCCCCAGTATAGGTATTCAACTGTAGGTGGTGCCCCGGGTATAGGTAGCCTGGTATAGTTACCCCCTGTATAGGTAGCCTGGTATGGGTGGTGCACCATTATACGTTAGCCAGGTACAGGTGCCCCCAGTATAGGTAGCAAGCTATTGGTGTGCCAGTATAAGTAGCCAAGTATAGGTGGTGCCCCAGTATAGGTAGCCAGGTATAGGTGGTGTCCCAGTATAGGTAGCTAGGTCTAGGTGGTTCCAGCCCCAGTATAGGTAGCCAGGTATAGGTGGTGGCCCAGTATTGGTAGCCTGTAGCCAGATATAGGTGGCACTGGTGCCCCAGTATAGAAAGTCCGCTGTAGTGGGTTCACTCATCTGCTCCCCACGTTAAAGCGCTGATGTCACTCTTCTCTCAGTGCTGGAACGCGGTGTGCTGGTTAGTGAGCCACAGGCCCGCAGCCAGCACATGAGCGCACATCCAGCGCTTTGGGGGGGCCCAGGGCCCCCATAAGCCCTGGGCCCCTTACTGCAGTGTCAGTTGTCCCCCTCTGATGGCTGCCCTGGTCCTTGCACCTTAGACTTCACTCTCCATGAACCTACAAACCCCCACCGAACCGCACCATAAGTATGCTGGCTGTCCCAGCTGTCACTTCTCCCTTACTTCCCTTGCCCATCACAGGTGTCCCTTTACTAGTATTAGGCCACTAGAGGTACCCTCAACATTAAGAAGCTAGAGGTGCCCCAAATATTAGGTCGCTAGAGGAACCTCAGTATTAAGTAGCTAGAGGTGCCCCTGACTGAAGGGAGATCTGGTCAGTGAAATGCAGAGAGCAGGGTGAGTAACCTCTCATTTACACTGTCATCAGGACTCTGTATAGGGAAGGAAGGAGGGAGGCGCGAGGGGAGGGGAGTGAGCCGCCTTTCCATCATCAGGCGCCTGTCGGCAAGTGCCTACAGTGCCTTATGGTAAATCCGGCCCTGCCCATGGGGCACCTGGACATGAAATAGGAGTTTCTACATATGAAGGAGGAGGCAGAAAATAGGAAGCAATGCATGACGACGGACCCGACGGCGTTAAATACTATTCCCCCTCCGAGTCGTAGAACTCAGAGGGTGAAGTAAATCCTGAATTACCCTTGCGTAGGCCACGCATTATAGAAATACTGCTATAGCGGTGCCCATCTGCTACTGCTATATAGAAATGCTGCTATAGCGGGAGTCAGTGCTTGGCTACATCGTCAGATTTGCCAACATTGGTAGTAGGGCAGTAGATGAAGATGGTGAAAGGTTAGTTAAAAACCCAAACACTGGCGCACATGATAGGTGGCTCTGTCACTGCCCTGGACCCCCATGTGACACCTAGAGGCGGAGTTCAGGTGAGCCCCGGTACTCCCACCACACTGCCTCTATCTAAATGCTGAATGCAAAACACAAGAGAAGCAAATGCTCACTCCCAGCCAGCAATCTGCCATTTTATATTGTTCACAGACAGCCTGCCAGCCAATCAAGTGTAAGGATATACACCCATGTCTGCAGTGCTAAATCTAGAAGGATTTGCATAAGTTCAGCAACATGCAGGTAAGAGGTTTGGCCGCACATAATCGTAGACTATGTTTCCAGCAGGGGGCACCACATGCAGGTATACCTCTCAATGCCCCCCCCCCCCCCTCCCTGACCACTAACCTGCACTGTACTGATTACACTCCTGGGCAAACATGGACACCATACCCCTGTCTGGTGTACAGAATGCCTCTGAATCCCCATATCCCTGCATGAGAAACTAGCAGGACAGAGCAATTCTCGTATTTGTTTCTATGATGATGTCCATCTGAGACTTATCCAGGCTGGTATTCCTGTTTAGCATTTTCTTTTTCTTTTAGGAATGCTATGCAATGGGTTGTATTATTGCATGTAAATAAAAAATAATGTTTGCTAAAATCCCTGCAGAGCTGACCTGAAGAGCATTTATTCTCAGTAAAAACGGTTGTGTTGTTTTTACCTGACTTTTCCAAAATCCTTTCGGACTGCTGCAGCAAAAATATAAACTTGACAGATTCGTATTATAAAGAACACAAAAAACGATTTCATTACATGAATAGGTCACAAGACTGGAGTGACATTTTAATAAAGACAGAAGGGACTTTTTTAAATTGCAGTATTTAAGGTTAAGCCATGGCCGCATTGTGCTGTAAGCTCCATTCCTGTAAGGTAGTCATCTTCAGAGTTGTCCCATGAAAAGATATAATAATAACATATTTAAAGAGGAACTTCAAGGGAACCTTAATTGGGGGTGGAAACTAAAGTTTAACTTACCTGGGGTGTCACCGGCCCCCTGCAGCCGCCCTGTGCATATCGTCACTCACTGATCCTCCGGCCCCCTGCCGAGGCTGAGTTTGGTTTTCGCCGACTGCGCCTGCGTGGCCCTGTCGGTGCACTTCCTCACTTGTGCTTGCGTCGCCGTCCGGCGCATGCGCAGGACGGCGAAGTGATCGCGAGCAAGGACGTGTGTGGACAGTGTCACCCAGGCGCAGTTAATGAAACCGCCTCAACTGGGGAAAGGAGGATCGATGAGTGATGTTTTTTTCAACCCCCAGTTAAGGTTCCCTTTGAGCAAAAAGTGGAAAAAAATAAATCTATACGTTTGCAAAGTGAGAAGTTAAAAATTAGAAGAGAAATCTGAATTTGATATTCGCCATGTAATTTGTTCTTATTGTTTGATGCACGCCTGCATGTAATCATCTTTACTACTGGAAGACGTGAAAAAAAACCCCACACAAACAACACTAACTGCCATTGTCTAAAATCACTCCCACTAACAATGCAATAGGCTAAAAGGTTGTTTTGTTTTTTATGTAAATATACATACACACAGAGGGAGATACTGGTTGCTGGGCAGTTGGAAACAGACGATATTTCCCACAATGCAACAGGGTTCACAAACAGCAAACTGTCAGGACCTAGGTCCTGACATCATACTGTGGGAGGGGTTTCACCACAATACAGACACCCCTGATGATCTTTTTGAGAAAAGATAAAGATTTCTCATGGGAAAACGGGTTATCAGCTACTGATTGGGATGCAGTTCAATCCTTGGTTACAGTTCCTCTTTAAATAGGTGTGTACTCTCTTTGGTATGCTTACGTAAATGTTTCAGAGGCATCAAAGTGAAATAAAATTAGTAAAAGCAGGAGGAGGTAAATAGAGGAGGTAAAGATAAGCTCACCTCCTCTCAGAGGGGGAAAAACTCCATGGTGAGGTTAGGAATTGTAATTTAATTGATCAAAATGAACCAAACCCTCATAGATTGCAATGCGTTTCGTGGGACTAGGTTTCCGCTTCTTCAGCAAAATAAACAGACCAAAATCTTCACTGAGCTGCAGTAGAGCCTAGTGCAGGCATGGGCAAACTTGGCTCTCCAGCTGTTAAGGAACTACAAATCCCACAATGCATTTGCCTTTATGAGTCATGACTGTGGCTATCAGACTCCTGCAATGCATTATGGGACTTGTAGTTCCTCAACAGCTGGAGGGCCAAGTTTGCCCATGGCTGGCCTAGTGCCTCGGTTATTTTAATTTGACTTAAAAATACCAGTTTTAGATTTGTTTGTTTTTTACTTTTAGTGACTAAAATGTTAAAGGCAAATTTATGTTTTTTTTACTGTCTAACCATTGGCAAAATTTCTCTCATTTCCTGTCTTAAGAATTTAGGGGGGGAAAAGACAGTTATAAAAAACGGATGATGTACTGTACAACTCATGTCAAATTTTATTTGCTGTCTGCTGAGCCAAATCATCCACAAGGCAACTTAAGCAGGTGCCTAGGGCCTGGAGGGAGATTAGGGGCCTGGTTGGCACTTGCCCCCACGAAACCTTAACAAAAAAGCCAAGTGGCCATCAAAGGTGTGCCCAAAGTTGTTACTTGTCTAGTGCCCCATTTCACCTTAATTATCTCTGGCTGTTTGTCATTTAGTTAGTGCAGTTTGTAGGAGAAAAAAAAAGAGTAAGGGAGGAAATTACCTCAGGATTGGCTTCAGTCAGAGGGAGTAAAGATGGAAAGTGCCTGGAACAGTTTTCTCTTTATCTACTATTTAACCACTTTAACCCCAGGGGTGCAGATTTCTCCGTCCCTTTTTCCACCCTGTTAACACCAAGGGATGGAGAAATCCACGCCGCTCCCGCCGCTGTCCGCGTTCCCGCTCGCTCGTCCGCATGCCCCCCCCCCCCCGCTAATGCACGCCGCCGCCCGCTCGCCCGGAAATCAATGAATGGGAAAAACCGTTCCCATTTGTTGATCCAAGCCCCCGCAATGATCAGCTGCTTTTCGTGGGACTAGGTTTCCGCTTCTTCAGCAAAATAAACAGACCAAAATCTTCACTGAGCTGCAGTAGAGCCTAGTGCCGGCATGGGCAAACTTGGCCCTCCAGCTGTTAAGGAACTACAAATCCGTGCGATCATTGTGAAAAAAAAAATTCCCAGCCTCGTAACACTTCCAGCAAGCGTCCTTCCGGACGCTTGCAGGACGCATAAACAAAAAGTTACTGTGGCCATCTTGTGGCATAATAGTAAAACTACACCCTAAAGCATTTTTCATATACAAATACATTAGCTATACACTAAAAATTAACTCATTACCTCCCACACTCCCCAATATTTTTTTTGTAATTAAAAAAAAAAAATTACAATTAAAAAAAATACATAAATAGTTACCTTAGGCGCTGAACTTTTTAAATATTTATATCAAGAGGGTATAACACTGTTACTTTATAAACTATAGGCTTGTAATTAGGGATGGACGCAAAACTGAAAAAAATACACCTTTATTTCCAAATAAAATATTGGCACCATACAATGTTATAGGGACATAATTTAAACGGTTTTATAACCGGGACAAATGGGCAAATAAATTTCATGGGTTATTAATTACCGTAGCATGCATTATTTAAAAAGGCCGAAAACTGAAAAAGTATGATTATTTTCCCACATTTTTTCCTATTTTCCCATTAAAACAAATTTAGACTAAAATAATTCTTGGCATAATGTCCCACCTAAAGAAAGCCTAATTGGTGGCAAAAAAAACAAGATATAGTTTATTTCATTGTGATAAGTAATGATAAAGTTATAGATGAATGAATGGAAGGAGCGCTGACAGGTGAAAATTGCTCTGGTGCTCAAGGGGTAAAACCCCTCAGTGGTGAAGTGGTTAAAATTAGAAGTAGAGAAAAATAGAACATGACAGCAGTAAAATCCAAAGAATTATTGTAACCATCTTCTAGGGAGGGAAGACATTTTTTTTTTTTTTGGAGCTGCATTTTAATGAGAAAGTTAGACCTGAACTCTTCTCTATGATTAGAGACTTGCAGAAGAGTTGTTGCCGGGAGGCGTTTCTCAGCCTTGGCTCCGCGCAGCGTCCCGCTGTTCCGCCCCCGTGTATGCCGCGTCCGAGGACGGGAGGAGGATTCATTCCACTCATGTTGTGATTGATCCGCGTTGCCCTGGAGGGAAGGGGCAGCACCACGCCGGGCAGAGCCTCTGATTTCCAGCAATACAGAACATTCTCCGCAGGTGCCGCACAGTCTGGGCTCGCCGCCGCCGGGCACCGCGGGTCACGCCACGCTACCGCATAAATACCAAGGTGTTAGGAACAGAATATATCTCGGAAATCTGTCTGCGAGAATAAATAAATCAATACCTCCATTCTCAGGCACAACTTTCTACATAAAAAGTTACTAGAAGTTGTACTAGAAGTTTTAATAATCCTAACAGTCTATGAATTATTATTATTCTTAAAAGAGGAACTGCGAAAATCTTAAAATTCAAAACACATACAAATAAAAAGTAAATTTCTTCCAGAGTAAAATGAGCCATAAATTACTTTTCTCCTATGTTGCTGTCACTTACAGTAAGTAGTAGAAATCTGACAGAACCGACAGGTTTTGGGTTAGTCCATCTTTCCATGGGGGATTCTCAGCATGGCCTTTAGTCTATATAAGGACACACCCTAAAAAAGATTTATACACTGATGCTGATCCCTGCTCACCGTACACTTTTTAGGCAGTTGGACGGAGCAACTGCCATTCACTAAGTGCTTTTAAAAATAAAGAAAACCCTGAGAAACCCTCATGAAAAGATGGGCTAGTCCAAATCTGTCGGTAATGTCAGATTTCTACTGGTTACTGTAAGTGACAGCAACATAGGAGAAAAGTCATTTATGGATCATTTTACTCTGGAAGAAAAGTACTTCTTATTTGTATGTGTTTACATGTAGTTTACATTTTAAAATTTTCACGAAAGAGGTCCTTTATGCATTTATATAGCCCTTTAACCACTTGAGGACCGCAGTGTTAAACCCCCCCTAAAGACCAGGCCATTTTTCTGTTAATAGGCCACTGCAACAAGTGATTCCCATGCCCCCTTTTCTACCCACCAACAGAGCTTTCTGTTGGTGGGGTCTGATCGCTCCCCCAGTGTTTATTTTTTTTATAAATATTTATATGTTTATTTTTATAATAAATTTTACTATTTCTTTATTATTATTTTTTTTAAAACCTCCCTCCCCCCAGCCAGCCAATCACGGTGATCAGCTGTCATAGGCTTCAGCCTATGAGAGCTGATCGCTCTCCTGTGTCCCCCGTGGGGACAGCTGTGTCACACGGCTGTCTCCAGTACAGCGCCGCCTTAGATTGCAGCGCTGTACAGCCTAATTAGACGGCAGTTTTGGCGTCTAACAGTCTCCGAGCGATGCTGGAGAGGAAGTTTGTCGCTGGGATTCCGGGTACCCCGTCCTATTTTCATTTTTCCTCACATGTGCGCCGCACCACAGCCGCCAACATTTTTAAAATGTATGCATTGCCCATTGACTTGGATTTACACAATCCAAAACGCTTGTTCAGCACCTTCAACTCCATTCTCCATCCCCCTCCTCCTCCTCCCTCATCTTGCTTATCAGCTGAAGAATTTGCAACATACTTCACTGATAAAATTGACAAAATCAGAAGTGAATTCTCCATGCGGCCCTCAAATCCCACCTCCACACCTCTCATTGACTGTTCTCTAACTGCCTTCTCTCCACTCTCTGAACACTCTCTTTCCTCTAAAATTGCCAAAGCTAATCTAACCACCTGTTCTTTGGATCCTATTCCCTCCCATTTCATTCCGCAGCTATCCTCATCTCTCTTGCCTGCACTAACAACGCTATTTAACCTCTCCCTCTCTACTGGCATCTTTCCGTCCCCACTCAAAAAAGCTGTTGTGACACCACTACTTAAAAAACCCTCTCTAGATCCTACCACACTTGCCAACTACCGCCCAGTGTCACTTCTCCCATTTGCATCCAAACTACTTGAACGCCATATACATGCAGAATTAAGCCATTATTTATCTGCTAACTCCCTACTTGATCAGTTCCAGTCTGGCTTTCGCTCTAACCACTCCACGGAAACAGCCCTTACCAAAGTGGCCAATGACCTTCTTACAGCCAAATCCAAAGGTCAATTTTCCATACTCATCCTTCTTGACCTGTCATCAGCATTTGATACTGTCGACCACACCTTACTCCTACAAATACTTTCAAATGTCGGAATAAAGGGCCTTGCTCTCACATGGTTATCTTCCTACCTCTCTGGAAGGTCCTTCACAGTCTCCTACTCAGATCAGATCTCTTCTCCTCATGCTTTGTCTGTCGGGGTTCCCCAAGGCTCTGTCCTTGGTCCCCTCCTCTTTTCCATCTACATGCATGGTCTTGGTGATTTAATCAACTCATTCGGGTTTCAATACCACCTCTATGCAGACGATACACAACTGTACCTCTCTGCCCCAGACCTTAACTCCCTCCTTAAACGTGTTCCTGACTGCTTGTCTGCTATATCCTCCTTCATGTCCTCTCGCTTCCTAAAACTTAACATGAGTAAAACGGAACTAATAATTTTTCCACCGTCTCTGTCCACCTCCCTGCCTGAAGTAACAATAAATGTTAATAACACTCCCATAACTTCAGTTCCCAAAGCTCGGTGCTTGGGGGTGATATTCGATTCATCTCTCTCTTTTATTCCTCATGTTCACTCCATAACCAGCTCCTGCCATCTCCAACTCAAAAACATATCTCGCATCCGTCCCTTTCTCACTCAAGACACAACTAAAATGTTAATACATGCTCTCATAATTTCTCGTCTGGACTACTGCAACGTACTACTTTGTGGACTACCGTCTAACAAACTGGCCCCGCTCCAGTCAGTACTGAACTCAGCTGCTCGTCTCATTCATCTCTCTTCTCGATCTTCCTCTGCCGACCCTCTTTGTCAAGCTCTTCACTGGCTGCCAATTAACCAGAGGATTCAGTTCAAACTCCTAACCCTAACCTACAAAGCTCTCCACGATCTCTCCCCCCGGTACATATCCTCATTAATCTCCAGATACAAACCCAATCGCAATCTCAGATCGGCACATGATCTTCTGTTGTCCTCCTCTAGAATCAACTCCTCACATTCACGTTTACAAGACTTCGCACGCGATTCACCCCTCCTCTGGAATGCCCTCCCACAACACATCCGTCACTCGCCAACCTTTGCTACCTTTAAACGCTCTCTAAAAACACACTTGTTCCGACAAGCATATGCTCTACCTTAGGCCACTTCCCTTTGTACTAAGACCAAATTGCACTCCTACTAGGTATCCTAAAACACAAAGCCTCTATATATTTGCTGCATACTACCCCTCCTCTTGTTTCCCCCCATTCCCTTTAGATTGTAAGCTCGCAAGGGCAGGGCTCTCTCCCCCTTTTGTGTCTTGGTAACCATTATACATTTTATTCATCATGTTAATTTTATCACTGTCATTACCAATTCTATAATTTGTATTTTGTATCATTCTTTGTATTTTGTCACTAATTATGTATCTTGTATATTGGTGTACACCATTGTCTGTATTATTATGTACCCCATGTTTGTTTCTTACTTTGTACAGCGCCACGGAATATGTTGGCGCTTTATAAATCAATAATAATAATAATAATAATAATAATTGACATATTACTTCCCTCCGCTGCAGCATCACCGCAGAAGTCGCCCGGTAACATGCTGTTGACTTTGCGGTGGCTCGGCAGCGGATCTGGCAGATCCGACGGCGGATCTATGTGTGCTAGCCTAGGGCCCATTGCCCTGCATTGCTGTTGCGGTAAAACAGAGTAAAGCAATACAGGTTTCCAATGCAAGTGTAAAAGGAGCCTGAAGCTTTTCCCAATGCACAACTATGGAACAAGTGATCAGCTAAAGCTCATCAGTTTTTCAGCGTATAGTGTAAGGGCTCTTTCACCCTGGAGGCGCTTTTGGAAATTTTCAAGCGCCTGCGATTTTTCAAAATCGCCCTTAAAACGCTTACACCGTGCTATCCTATGCGCTAGTCCAGATTAGGGCGATCCGTCCGCTTTCCGCTCAGAGAAGCGCTGCATGGACCAATTTCGGGGGGATTTTGCTACAATGGAAGGGATAGGAAAACCGCAAAACGCTAACAAAATCACTTTGTGCAGCGATTGCGTTTGCATTTTTAAGAATAAATACATTATATTTATTCTTTTCCGGAAGTGAAAAAACGGAATCGCTCTGCAAAAATGCCTACAAAAACGCCCAACGAACAGAAATTGCCGGGAAGGGGAAAAAAATTGCTTCTAAAAAGTCCAACGCAAATGCTAACGCGATCGGAGCGCAATGTGAACTAGGCCTTAAAGAGGCCTAAGAATCCCCCATGAGTAGATGGACTAGTCCAAAACCTATCAGATTTGTCAGATTATTACTACGTACTATAAGTGACAGCAACTAGGGAAAGGAAAATGTTTAGCTCATTTTACTCTGGAAGAAACGTACTTTTCATTTGTATGCATGCGTTTGTATGCATTTACTGTACATGTATTTTCAATGTTACAATTGTTCCCGATAGCGATCCTTTACCTCTTCCCCTGCTAAGCATGGCCACATGATGTGGATTATACCTCAAAGGATGCAAAGCCGCTTATAATAATAATATCACTTCAAGTTATTAGAGTTACATAACAGATTCGGCCAGAAAGGGCATTAAATCCAGCCACAATGCACTCACAATCTCTACCATCTCTATCTGGACACCCTCAGGGAACAGGTGGGGTCTGCTATGTACAGGAACAGAACACACAGATTATATACATTCGCTCATCAGTAAGCCATATTTACTTCTGGGACATTCCAGTCTTTAATTACTCTTCCCTCACATGAGGGCCCGGCTCACCCCTGAGCCTCATATATCGCCGCCTTTGAAGCTGTGATTAGGATTATATTAACAGGGACTTTGTCCTGTCTGTTAGCAAATTAGTGCTGCTTGCAGCCTAATCCAGGTCATGGCAGGCAGGCTTCATAAAAAAGAGAAAAATAGATTACATGCTATTCTCTCTGCTCATGTGATACACTATGATAGCTGAACTACCTGGATAGCTGAACTACCTGGATAGCTGAACTACCTGGAACAGCCATACTACCCTAGGAAAACAACATATATATATAAATAGATAAATACTTGTTCTACTTATATAGCATATACATTGTACTGTCCAAGTTTTGATTTCAGTGAATTTTATATAGTAAATAAATAGAAAACTGTTCCTGGAATTTTCCATTTTTATTCCATGTGACTGAAGCGATTCCTGATGTCATTTCCACCCTTACTTTTCTCCTAGAATCTGCAATGTCATAGCTAGCTTGCTTTGTAAACACACGCGAGCACAGCATACATTGTATTTCAGCAGCTCCCTGAACTGCCCTCAGCCAGTCAGTGAGGAGCAGAAATGTGGGAGGATTTATGACGAGCTTCCTTCTTGTTGACAATGAACCAAATAGAGCCAGGCTGACTGAGATAAGATTTATTACAGCAGAAGCATTTCTGATTAGATTGGAGAGCTTGCAATGCTGGCACGGGTTGAGCGGTGGGTAAATGGAATTTGATTTTATGGCTGACAATCCTGCTTGAGGGGCTCTGCCTCCGACACAAGCAACCAGGGTTCAAATCTTGGCTCTTTCTATTTCAGTAAGCCAGCACCTTATCAGTAAAGAGACATTGGGCGAGACTCCCTGAGGCCCCGTTCACATCTAAAATCGTGAAACGCTAGCGATTACTGCGGAAAAAGGCGGAAAAATCACTGGAAACAGCAGTGTTTTGGGAGCGATCGCGATTAGCGGTTCTATACATGTTAATCGCGATCGCTCAAGAATCGCTACCAAAATGCTACAGGTAACGCACTTGCGATTATCGCTAATCCCAAAACGCCCGCGATTTGAGAACACTGCCATAACATTTGCTACCCAGTTTTAAAAAACGATATCGGTTTGCAGTGAGCGGGAATCGCGCAATTCCTGCTCAGATGTGAACAGGACCTAAGGGCTGGCTAAGGGCTGGCTCACTCTATGGGCTTGATTGACAAAAAAGTGGTAATGCACAGCACGAATGTGAGGTGCGCGAAGGTTTGCGCTCGTAAAGGTTAGCGAGGGCTAACTTGGCAAAGTGCGCCCATTACCGCGCGACAACCTTCGGCTGCGTGCGCAGGTAAATCTTTATGCGCGCAAACCTTCGCACCTGTCACATTGCGTGCTAAATGCATAGCACTGTAATGTGAATCAAGCCCTATGAGCGGTTTCACTTTTTTTTAATCGCTTTAAAAGTGCTTGTGTAATAGGCCTCAATTCACTAAGATCATGCTGGAGATAATAAGGCAAGAGAAAACTTACCTCCACACAGTGAGAGAGTTATCTTATCTCTTCATTCCTTAGTTACCTCCTCTGTAGTTAACCTATTTTGGTTCCTGGACGTAGAAACTACGTCCAGGAACCATGCGCGCTACCGCACGCTCCCGCGGGCGATCGCGCACGTGCACGCGTGCTCCCGGCCCGCGGTTTCGTTAGCCAGGCAATCAGTGAATCGGGCTATGGTGCCCGATCACTGATTGCTCTCCCCCACTGAAAAAGCGACAGCTTCTCTCGGAAGCTGTGCTTTTTCTGGCTGTTCCCTCCCCGATGCGTCACTCTAAGCGTGTGTTACGCTTAGAGTGACGTCATGTAAACAAACTCATGGCTGCCATCTTGTGGCCAAAAAGTAATACTACAACTTAAAGTAAAAAAAAATAAAAATTAACACACATTTACATTATAAATCTATTGTTTACCTCCCACCCTCCCAAAACTACCCAAATAAAATGTTTACTATAAAAAAAAAAACCATTACAATAATAAAAAAAAAACATGTAAATATTTACCTAAGGGTCTAAACTTTTTAAATATCAATGTAATGCTGGATACACACCATGCGTTTCCGCGTTCGATGCGTCCGTCGATACGCATCGATTCGATTATTTCCGACATGTCCGATTCAAGCTTCGATGGATCGTTAGGTCGATTTGCCATACTTTACATGGCAATCGACCTAAAAATCATCGAAATTCGTTCGGAAATGCTCGGAAATAATCGAATCGACGCGTATCGACAGACGCATTCGATGCGGAAACGCATGGTGTGTATCCAGCATTAAACTTGTAAATAATGATAGATGCAAAATGGAAAAAATGCACCTTTATTTCCAAATAAAATATTGTCGCCATACATTGTGATAGGGACATAATTTTAATGGTGTAATAACCGGGACATATGGGCAAATACAATACGTGAGTTTTAATTATGGAGGCATGTATTATTTTAAAGCTATAATGGCTGAAAACTGAGAAATAATGATTTTTTTCCATTTTTTTCTTATTCTTCTTTTTTTCTTATTCTTCTTCTTGCATTTACAGTAAAGTGGCTCTTAGCAAAATGTACCCCCCAAAGAAAGCCTAATTGGTGGCGGAAAAAACAAAATATAGATCAGTTCATTGTGATAAGTAGTGATAAAGTTATAGGCTAATGAATGGGAGGTGAACATTTCTCACGTGAAAACGATGGAACGCGAATGGGTTAATTTACCTCCTCTGTAGTTAAGTTACCTCCTCTGTAGTTAAATTACCTCCTCTGTAGTTATTTTCACACGCAGTTAATGAACAGCCTGTCTTTAACTCTGGAGTAATTTTAAGGATTAAAGAGTTAACTTAAAGACAGAAGAGTTAACTTTAGGTTTGCCTGAGGTAAAATGTTTCCTGAATACTACATGCCTTATCACCATGGTAACAACTCTAGAAGAGACAGGAGATAAGCTTAGTGAATTGAGGCCATATGTGACTGTTCTCACACGACTAATGAGTTTTTTTTCAGTTGCGAACGCAGGTCCTGCAGCATTTTCTGGGAGATTGCACTTCAATGCAAGATGTAGGAAAAATCGTAAATCGCTTTAAAAGTGCTTTGAACAGCAATTTTTGTGAGTATTTTTCAAGCAAATTTGCTTTAAAGAGACACTGAAGTTAAAAAATAAAATATTAGGAGCAGAGACAGTCTAATATTGTTTCCAGTACAGGAAGAGTTAAAAAACTCCAGTTATCTATGCAAAAGAGCCATTGAGCTCCACGAGTTTCAAAGTCGCAGAGAGCTCTGTCTTCTGAAGCTTGTTACCTCAAGTGTCTGGCACTGTATTGTTTCTTTTTCTGCTGAGGACAGTTCAAAAGTTCACTGGCCTGCTCTGTAAAATCATTTAGAATGCTGAGTAGTGTGTAAACTGCAAATCTTAGAGAATGATGCAATGTTATAAAAAACACTATATGACTGTAAATAAAAATATGAGAATATTTTCTTTGCTACTAATGTTCTAGTAATTATCCGTACTACACAACCAATTTATTATATCATAATGCCCTCCGCCCAACTCACCGGCGGCGTACTAACATGTACGCGTCAATCAGGGGCGGGGCAGGAGTTGCGATAGATCGAGGGTCCATATCTTTGCACTGCATCAAAGTGCAATGCTGAGGTTTGATCCATTTTCAATAGATTCCCTGCAGTGTGTGTGGTAGGAATCAATCCCTTTCAGAGTGGAGTCGATGGTTTTGGAAGATTGGGTGGAAATCTCTCTGTGTATGGCAGAGTTTGTGATTGCCGTGCATTGCTGCCACATACGGGAGTGGCTGGGAATCCATGCATAATGTATACATTATTTCTGGCAGTGATCAGGAGGCATGTGGTGCCTTTTATGTCCAGAACAGAGCGCAGTTTATATACATTAGCAGATCTGAGCTGCGCTCTCATATGAGACGCTCCAGCCTGTAATTACAGACGCGGCACGTGTGAGAACGCCGTGCATACTGCTGAGCTCTGTATATTTCAGCTGTTGAAGCTATTATTACTTTTATAGTAGAAGGATCATTATACTGATTCATTATCTGTCCTTGAAGTGTTCCTGTGCTGATATAAAACTGGCTGAAAAGCTTCAAAATGTATCTTAAAGAGAAATCGTGATCAAGAATTGAACTTCATCCCAGTCAGTAGCTGATACCCCGTTTCCCATGAGAAATCTTTTCTTTTTCACAAACGGATCATCAGGGGGCTCTGTATGGCTGATATTGTGGTGAAACCCCTCCCACAGTGTGATGTCAGGACCATGGTGCTGACATCACACTGTGGGAGCCTTGTTGCATTGTGGGAAATAACAGCTGGTTCCAACTGCCAAAAAAGCAAGCAGCAGCTACTTCCACTGACATCACCTGCCACTGCCAGCAGTAAAAATGTCACCATGTGATAAGTGTCAGAATGTAAATCGGGGAGAGGAAAGATTTTACAATGGGCAAACACTGACTAAATCATTTATACATAATTATTGTAAAAATTAAGCACTTTTGTTCATTACGTTATTTTCACTGGAGTTCCTCTTTAAACCAGTATTACTTGCATCAGTACAATGTCAGTGAATATGGCATAGCGCCCCCTAAAGGGTATAACATTACCAAGACTCCAGTGCTTCAGCAGGACAAAGTTCTGTCTGTACCTCATATGCTCACTCCTGTTGGTCATCTAACCCTAAAGGCCCATACCCACCATGCGATTTTTTCACCAATTTCTCCGACTGCCGATTTTTAGATCGACAAGTGATCGTTTCCATGAACTCACGACGTCAGAATTATGCAAACGGTGCTTAGCGATGTGTGGCGATAGAGACCATCAAAATGGATCGGATCTTTAAGATCCCTGACGACCCCCGCGCAAAGTACTGCGATCGCTTGAACTCTAGTTCGCGCCTGTTGTTTGCCGCCCATCACGTATAGCCGACCCCAAGTAGTTGGATCGGGGAGTACTCATCGACGTGGGACATCACTAAAATCCATCTTCCTGGGTCACGAAGTGAATATGTAGCTTAAAGCGGACCCAAACCAAACATTTCTTGAATTCAAAATATTTAGTTGCACCACTCTGACACATACAAAGATAAATAAACACTCCTTTAAGGGCTCATTTCCACTATCGCGAATTCGCATGCGTTTTTCGCATGCAAATTCGCATAGCAATACAAGTGAATGGGACTGTTTCCACTTGTCAGGATTCCTGTGCGTTTTTCTGTGCAGAAAAAATTCGGATGGCAGAGCCATCAGAATTCGCATACCGCATACCGCTATGCGAATCGCATGCAATGCATTTAATAGGAAATTCGCATGCGGTTTAGGTATGCGAATTTTCATGCGAATTCGCATAGAAACAATGGAAAAAGCACTCCAGCACTGCCAAGGTTAAATTCGCATGCATCGTCATCCATCCGCATGCGAATTTTTACCGCGGCGATTCGCACCGCACAAGTGGAAATGCAGCCTAAGCCTATGAGCATTTCAGTGCATGCTTTTCACCCTTCTCTTTTCATAACTAGGGTTATACAGGTAGCAGCCTTACTTCTGAGCTTAGTAGGAGGTTTTAGATCATGGGTGTGTCTGTCATCAGCTACCCTCCCTAACAGGGGCGTCATCTATGTGAGATCTCACACAAGCTGAGATCACCTCCCCTGTGACATCATCAGAAGCAGCCTGTTTTGTTTTGCTTTTCTTTTTTATCTCCTCCACCAGTCTGCTGGATTCTGTCCCGGCAATATGAAAGGAAGGGAGGGGTTCCTCCAATAAATGTACAATATTTTATATTTGTCATCATGCAGCTGAAAAAAGGCTGCTATTTATTATTATAAGTTAGAAAACAGAGTTTATTTTTGAAATCTTGTATTTCTAATTTGGTTCCACTTTAAGGCCTGGTTAACACATAAAAAGGTGTCCAGTCCCGTTCTGACAGTTGGCATCAGTTTTGCATGTGTTTCTATGGCTGTGTTCACACATAAAAGGTGTACATATGTGGGCGGGTCAGGTAAAACTGATAGAAAGCAGATGCAAAACTGACAGGACAGGGTAGGACTGGACTGGACCAAAAATGTGCAGATTTATGTGTGAACCAAGCCTAATGGCACCTTCAATTCTAATTGGCCAAAGATTAGCCGATTTTACCACTTCCATGCAATATGAGCAGAGCAGGATCATTCACCAGGCAACCTAGGCAGGTGCTTGGGGCGTAGTGGGCATCAAGGAGCCCACCTGCTACCTTCTCTGACCACTCTTTGCTCCAGCTTATTAAAGGACCACAAGGGGGCCCCAAATCTCCTACCTTGCCTAGGGCCCTGTTACTTCTTAATTCATATCTGAAGACGAGGGACAACAGGTTTTGAATGCTATGAGCGAATTTTGTAGGTCAACTCTCATACTACATGGAGGTTTTAAAATTGGCCAATCAAAATTGAAGGTGTGTACCATGCTAAAGACCCGGGGCCCACTGCGAGCAGCTTCCCGATTTCAGAAACCGTTCATCGCAAAGTACAGCCATTTTAAAGGCGACTCTTGGCACAATTGTGGTTTGTCGATTGGCCAATCAAAATTGAAGGTGTGTAGCAGGCTTTATTCATGACCCATGAATTGCTTTAGGCAGATAGAAATTCCCATTGTATGTATACAAGAAGCATATGTAAGGCCCAGTGCACACCAAAAACCGCTAGCAGATTCTCAAAAAGCTAGAGGTTTTTGAGGCAAATTTCAGAGCCATTCTAGGCATGTTTAGAGAGGTTTTCTAAACATGCCTAGAGTTTTTGGAGTGTTTTTGTGCAGCAGATTTCATATATTGTTACAGTAAAGCTGTAAAACGCCTGGAAAACTGCTCTGATCTAGCGTTTTTCAGAGCTGTTTTCCACTTTCCTATACTTTAACATTGAGGCAGAAACACCTCAGAAATCTAAAAAATGCTGCAGCCCAGAGTTTGCGTTTGTGGAAAAAACGAGCCACTCTGGTGTGCACCAGCCCATTCACTTTCATTAGCCAAGCGGTGTTCCCCCTGCAAGCTTTTTTAAAACCGCTCTAGATCCGCTCCGGTGTGCACCAGCCCTCATACAGAGACATTGATAACCTGTTCTGAGGCCAGAGATCCCAGCAGACGCGGATCTGATACTGAGCGAAGGAGTAACATCTGTCACCTCGTCCCCCGCCGCAGTCCATCACGCTAATACATCCCCAACACCTTCGGCTGATAAATCCGCGGTGTCACCAGCCTGCGATGTGGCCGCTGCTTGTTTCAATCTTCAGATTTGACCTCGCGACCCGATAAGACACCAAACAAGACCGTAATCCCTTCTCGGTGTGTCTCCGGGAAGATAAAGCTGACTCTCCGCGAATAACACTGACCCCGGGGTCACTGCCGGGAATATATCCGGGAATATTTATACCTTATACTCACCTTTATGGGAGACAGTAAAGTGGCAGCTGCTTTCTGCCCATCAGAACCGCCCTTCCTGTATATCGAGCAGCCAACCAGATGAGAGTTTAAACAAATATTTCATTTTAGGTATAACATAACGTTTGCATGGTGTGATCTATTCTTCACATATTTAGGCTTCGTTCACATTGCGTTCCACTCGCGTGGCCATTTTATGACGTATTTTTTTTTTTCGATTTCTGTGCGTTGGACATTTTTGTTAAGTGTTTTTGCAGAGCGATTGCGTTTTTTCACTTCCTGACGTCAGTCAGAAAGTGAACTCCTTGATCCGGAAAAGAATAAATACAATGTATTTATTCTTAAAAAAGCATTTTTTGTGAGCATTTTCCTTTACCTTCCATTGAGGCGAAATTGCCTCAAAAATGGTACAGGCAGCGCTTTTCTGAGTGGATCGGAAACAAACTGCTCAGATGTGGACTCTCTCATAGAGAATCACTGCACAAGCGCTTTCAGGGTGATTTTGGAAATCGCCAGCGCTTAAAAAATGTCAAAAACGCCCCTGGTGTGAACAAGCCCTCACTCAGTTGAATAGCTAAGGAGCTGTGGGCCCCGGTGCAAGTTTTACATTGGGCCCCCCCAAGCACTCTATACATAACAATTGATACAGCGCACCAAAACCTGCCAATGGCAACTACAGTGTCAGAGGTGCAAGTAGGGGATGGGGAACAGTTTGTTAATGATTACCACTATTCAAAGCATCTATAGAAGTGATTATTACCAGCACAGGACCAATAGAGAGCTAATACTGTGGTGGGGGTGGGGGGGTGGGTAAGGTGTCAACCTCCGCATTACCTATTGCTACACCACTGTATTTACCAGGGGCTTAACTAGAAATCATTGGGGCCCCCTGCAAAACATTTCTGCAAAAAAAAAAAAAACCTGCGGAACACCTAATTTCAACTAAATCATTCAGAATTCAACTAAATCTGAGTTCCGATCAACCCTAGTGACTAATAAGTTCCCAATGCTGGAGGAAGGAAGTTAGGGGAAGGCTGATGAACTGATTTGGAATGGTGGCCTCCTAACACAGAAGGCCACTCTAAAGTTCCTGAGGTGTTTAGTGACTATTGTACATGGGGCTGAATTTACATTGTGAAAGCATATACCAGTACGGTGCCTTAAACTCCGCCCATCGATACACACCACATCCCAAGCCACGCCCCCATATACAGCTGGCAACAAGGAACACATGTCCATGTTTGTGCAGTTTTGTGCAATTAAAAAGCTTTACGCATTAGTAAAATGCCAGAACTGCATCCACACTAGAAAAAAATGGAAATGGTACACGTCTGTAATTATTATTACAAATATGAACTATATTACAAAATAAAAAATCACCCAGCAAGTGCACCTCTTATAGTGGCTCCTCTAGGCATGTGCCTACTGTGCCTAATGGGAAATCTAGCCTGATTGTACTGCAAATATTTGACTACGAAGGTTGCAGTCATTTTATGTACCTGTCTTTAAAGTAGCAGAGATAGTCCATTCTATCCCAGGAGAAAAAAACACATATAAGTAAATACTTGGTCTACTTACATAACATATTGTGCTGTCCACATTCAATTTCAGAGAATTTTATATAGTAAATAAAGAGAAAACTGTCCCTGCCATTTTCCATTTGTATTCCCTCTGACTGAAGCCAATCCTGATGATGTCATTCTCTCCCTTACTCTATTTTTTCCTACTAGAAACTGCACTGTCATATCTTGCTTGCTTTGTAAACACATGTGTGTACTGCATAGATCATACATGTCAAACTCCGGCCCGCGGGCCATTAAATTTGGCCCTCCAGTGGTTACCCCACTTTGCACTATGTATGGCCCACTCTAGACCACCAGGTAAGTTATATTGGAGGTGAAGTCCTAGAACACCAGGGAAGCCATATGGGAAGGTAGGGGGAAAGCACTAAACACTATGGAACTGTATAGGGGTGGGTGGGGGTCTCTAGACACCAGGGAACTGTATAGGGGAGGAAGAACCACTAGACACCAGAGACCTTTTATAAGGGAGGAAGGTGGCCAGTAGACATTTAGGTTGGCCCGCGACTAGGTCCCAGTGTACAATTTTGGCACACTTTGTATTTGGGTTTGACACCCCTGGCATAGATCATATTTCAGCAGCTCGCTGAACTGCCCTCAGCCAATCAGTGAGGAGCAGGTATGTAGGAGGAGAGATAACAAGCTTCCTTCTCCCTGGCAATGTACCGAATAGAGTTAGGCTGACTGAGATAAGATTTACTGTATTACAGCAGAAACATTTCTGATAAGAGTGGAATGTGTGCAATGCAGGGTCGGGTTGCAGGCTGCATAATAAACACAGAGCAGTGGGGTAAATGGAATTTAATTTTATGGCTGACAATCCCCCTTTAAAATATACTTAAAACATTTTCCAGGTAGATAGACAGACAGATAGGGTTTTGTTTGTGTGTAATGTATAATTTAGCCCTGTGTAATTCCATTCCTTGTTCTATACAGTAAGGACATGATGGATGGGTTATGGACTGTAAGCATTGATGTGTTCTCTTCCCTTTCCATCAGTACATTAGTGCTCTCCAGCCTGTAAACAGCACAAGACAAATAATAGAAGAAGGAGATAAGCTCTCCGCCTCAATCACTGCTCTCCACACATGTGTGTCTGACAGAGTATGATCACAACGCCCCTCAGATATCTATAAATGCACACAACGTAGGGATTCAGGTACGTGAGTGAGTCAGGACCTTTCATGTTCACATTAGTTCTCTGCACTGGTGAGGTAACATTATCACAAATACCCACAACAAACAGACGCAGCAGAATGTTTGTGGAATGACTCTTCTGTGAAGATGGCGGGAAACATGCTAGTCGGGCGTGGCCAGAGGAGGACTTTGATGTCTCTAGGCCTGAAAGATGCATGAGACTGATTAGTCACACCTCATTGGTGGCAGAGGAGACATCAGTCTGGAGAATGGAGTGAATGTCGATTTATTCTCTTGCCATGAATGCCCAATCCTGCCTATGCTGTGCTCGCCACCGAAGTGACTGACCGGAGGGGCTACAATAATGGTGGTCAATCTGCTTGTTAACATGGACCACAAGTGTGCAGCCCCCCCAAACATCACTAAATGGCCTCATATTACACTCCACACCTGCGATTCCTCATCAAATCACTTTCAAATTAAACAAAAGTCAACAGATGTGCAGATATAAACACACTTGAGGACCATAGGCTAACACCTTCCCCCAGTGACCGGGCTATTTTTCACTAATTAGGCCACTGCAGCATTAAGGTCAAGCTGCAGGGCCGTACAACTTAGCACACAAGTGATACCCCCCCCCCTTTCTGCCCACCAACAGAGCTCTCTGTTTGTGGGCTCTGATTCCTGCTGGGATTTTTGTGTATTTTTTTTTTTTTACATACATTTTACTATTTTATTGTTTGTTTTGTGTTAAGCCCACCCTCCCTCCACGCACTAGCCAATGACAGCGATCGGTTGTTATAGGCTTCAGCCAATGACAGCGGATCGCTACAAAGCCTGCCAGGGCTCCTAAGTGTGACACGGATGTCCCCAGTACAGCGCAGCCGTAGATCGCAGCATTGTACCGTGTAAATAGACTTACAGTCTCCTAGCGGCGATCGCAGCTGCGAGGCTGCTGATGGAGCTCCACTCTGTCATTCAAGTGGAGATGCGCGTGCATCAGCATGCGCGATCTCCAGAAAAACACTCCCCCAGGACTTGACGCCAATCGGCATCAGGTGGTCCTGGGGGAGCCACCGCCCATCGGCGTGACGAAGCCGTTAGGAAGTTAAAGAGGACCTTTACTGAAAGGTAGTAGGGGGGTGGGAATAAATCAATACATTGCAAAATGAAAAGTTAAAAAAAATAGAAGATAGCTCGAGAAATTATTGATGTCACCATGTAACTCATTCATGTTGTTTGACCACCGTATTTCTGCAGGTCATCCTCTTTACTGCTGCAACAAGAAAAAAGACCAGGCAGCACCAATTGCCATTATCTATGAACACACCCACTAACAATGTGATGGGCTAAAACGGTAAAAAGGGGATGAGGGGATAAAAAGGGGATGAGCAGCGCAAACCAAATTTTATGCAATACAATGCAAAGCATGCACGCAGCACTGGAGAGCCCCAATCTCTCCATATGAAATACAGGTCCTTCTCAAAAAAATTGCATATTGTGATAAAGTTCATTATTTTCTGTAATGTACTGATAAACATTAGACTTTCATATACTTTAGATTCATTACACACAACTGAAGTAGTTCAAGCCTTTTATTGTTTTAATATTGATGATTTTGGCATACAGCTCATGAAAACCCAAATTTCCTATCTCAAAAAAATTAGCATATTTCATCCGACCAATAAAAGAAAAGTGTTTGCAAAACAAAAAAGTCAACCGTTTTGGACTGAATACTTGGTCGGGAATCCTTTTGCAGAAATGACTGCTTCAATGCGGCGTGGCATGGAGGCAATCAGCCTGTGGCACTGCTCAGGTGTTATGGAGGCCCAGGATGCTTCGATAGCGGCCTTAAGCTCATCCAGAGTGTTGGGTCTTGCGTCTCTCAACTTTCTCTTCACAATATCCCACACATTCTCTATGGGGTTCAGGTCAGGAGAGTTGGCAGGCCAATTGAGCACAGTAATACCATGGTCAGTAAACCATTTACCAGTGGTTTTGGCACTGTTAGCAGGTGCCAGGTCGTGCTGAAAAATGAAATCTTCATCTCCATAAAACTTTTCAGCAGATGGAAGCATGAAGTGCTCCAAAATCTCCTGATAGCTAGCTGCACTGACCCTGCCCTTGATAAAACACAGTGGACCAACACCAGCAGCTGACATGGCACCCCAGACCATCACTGACTGTGGGTACTTGACACTGGACTTCAGGCATTTTGGCATTTCCCTCTCCCCAGTCTTCCTCCAGACTCTGGCACCTTGATTTCCGAATGACATGCAAAAGTTGCTTTCATCCGAAAAAAGTACTTTGGACCACTGAGCAACAGTCCAGTGCTGCTTCTCTGTAGCCCAGGTCAGGCGCTTCTGCCGCTGTTTCTAGTTCAAAAGTGGCTTGACCTGGGGAATGCGGCACCTGTAGCCATGGGCGTCCGCACATATGGCAAAACCGGGCATCTGCCCGAGCCTGGCCGCCCGCTGCCCCCCCCTGGCCGCGTGCCCGTGCAGCCAGCAGGAGGGGAACACGCAGAGAAGAGAGAGAGCGCTATGGGCACAGTGGGGAAGGGCGGACGTCTCCCCCCCCTTCCCTCACCTTAGGGGTCTCTCTCTCCCTCGCTGTCCCCTCCGGAATGAAGTGTGCAGCGGCTGGCAGCGGTGGGCGGAACTTACCTCCTCTCGCTCCTGCGCCGGAAGTTCTGGTGCCGCACTCTGGTCTGGATCAGGCCAGAGTAGCGGCTAATCCATCCGGCGCGTGCGACGAGAGGAGGTAAGTTCCGCCCACCGCTGCCAGCCGCTGCACACTTCATTCCGGACTCCGGAGGGGAGAGCGAGAGAGGGAGGGAGAGCCCCCTAAGGTGAGTGCCCATAGCTCTCCCTCTTCTCTCCGCTGCTCCCCTCCTCCTGCACACATGGCCACTTTTTCTGGGGACATATCCCCCTGGCTACATATACCGGGACATATACCCCTGCCTACATATACTGGGACATATACCCCTGCCTACATATACTGTCTGGGACATATACCCCTGCCTACATATACTGTCTGGGACATATACCCCTGCCTACATATACTGTCTGGGACATATACCCCTGCCTACATATACTGGGACATATACCCCTGCCTACATATACCCCTGCCTACATATACTGTCTGGGACATATACCCCTGCCTACATATACTGTCTGGGACATATACCCCTGCCTACATATACTGGGACATATACCCCTGCCTACATATACTGTCTGGGACATATACCCCTGCCTACATATACTGTCTGGGACATATACCCCTGCCTACATATACTGTCTGGGACATATACCCCTGCCTACATATACTGGGACATATACCCCTGCCTACATATACCCCTGCCTACATATACTGTCTGGGACATATACCCCTGCCTACATATACTGTCTGGGACATATACCCCTGCCTACATATACTGGGACATATACCCCTGCCTACATATACTGTCTGGGACATATACCCCTGCCTACATATACTGTCTGGGACATATACCCCTGCCTACATATACTGTCTGGGACATATACCCCTGCCTACATATACTGTCTGGGACATATACCCCTGCCTACATATACTGTCTGGGACATATACCCCTGCCTACATATACCCCTGCCTACATATACTGTCTGGGACATATACCCCTGCCTACATATACTGGGACATATACCCCCTGCCTACATATACTGGGACATATACCCGTGCCTACATATACTGGGCACATATACCCCTGGCTACCTGTTCTGGGGACATCTCTACCCCTGGCTACCAGTTCTGGGGACATCTATACCGCTGGCCACCTATTCTGGGGACACCTATAGACCTGGGGCTACCTATTTTTGGGGAACCACTGCTGTCAGATTGAGTGTATTTTGGGGAACTGCTGCCAGGTGAGAGGTGTCTACATATTAAGGGGGCATTCTGCCTATTTATGTGAAAAGCTGTCTATTTATGTGCCTCATGACTGCTGAATTTGTCTTGTTGCGGGCCTCATGGTTACTGACTTTGTCTTGTTGGGGGCCTCATGATTTGTTGGGGGCCTCAAGATTGCTGAATTTGTCTTGTTGGGGGCCTCATGATTGCTGAATTTGTCTTGTTGGGGGCCTCATGATTGCTGAATTTGTCTTGTTGGGGGCCTCATGATTGCTGAGTTGGTCATGTTGGGGGCCTCATGATTGCTGAATTTGTCTTGATGGGGGGGGCCTCATGATTGCTGAATTTGTCTTGTTGGGGGTCACATGATTGCTAACTGCGAGACTATGGAAAAAGCTGAATCATCATCATATGAGACAATAGCATTAAACCTACTTTTTCTGCTTTTTAAAACAGAAAATGAAACTGGGAGGTTCTAAAAAAAAATGAATAATTTTTTTCAGGAGTACGATGGATGAAATTGTTTATCTTCACAGTTTATTTTCAACTTAATTTTCCATAATGTTCATGTATGAGTTAAAACGTTTGTATTTAGTTTAAATTGCTGTTGGCACTTTGTGATAGTAAAGTGACTTTGCAGTTTGGACACTCGACCTCCAAAAGGTTCGCCACCATTGTCCTAATCTAATGTCCCACCATTGCTTAGTTCATGTAAACTTGTCTCCACCCACGACCACACCCACATTCTGGTTCATGACCACACCCATTTTTCGGCGCGGCGCGCTACGCGCGCCGCATGACGTAGCTCCATTTTTTGGCGCGCTACGCGCGCCACACAACACCAGCCCAAATTTTTAACTCCCCACTTTTTGCCCCCCCCTGGAAAATTTTCTGCGGACGCCCATGCCTGTAGCCCATTTCCTACACATGCCTGTACACGGTGGCTCTGGATGTTTCTACTCCAGACTCAGTCCACTGCTTCCGCAGGTCCCCCAAGGTCTGGAATCGGTCCTTCTCCACAATCTTCCTCAGGGTCCGGTCACCTCTTCTCGTTGTGCAGCGTTTTCTGCCACACTTTTTCTTTCCCACAGACTTCCCACTGAGGTGCCTTGATACAGCACTCTGTGAACAGCCTATTCGTTTAGAAATTTCTTTCTGTGTCTTACCCTCTTGCTTGAGGGTGTCAATGATAGCCTTCTGGACAGCAGTCAGGTCGGCAGTCTTACCCTTGATTGCGGCTTTGAGTAATGAACCAGGCTGGGAGTTTTTAAAAGCCTCAGGAAACTTTTGCAGGTGTTAATTAGTTGATTCAGATGATTAAGTTAATGGCTCGTTTAGAGAACCTTTTCATGATATGCTAATTTTTTGAGATAGGAATTTTGGGTTTTCATGAGCTGTATGCCAAAATTATCAATATTAAAACAATAAAAAGCTTGAACTACTTCAGTTGTGTGTAATGAATCTAAAATATATGAAAGTCTAATGTTTATCAGTACATTACAGAAAATAATGAACTTTATCACAGTATGCTAATTTTTGAGAAGCACCTGTATATAAATATAGAGGGGCTGCAGCACGCAACAGGAAAACAGTGACAGGGGCTCTTGGTTACACTTTAACGCGTTTAAGGTCACCAACTGCGCCAAAGTGTCCCCGATCTGGTGAGTCCTACTCTAACCAGGCAAAAATGCTAGTTTTTATCAGCGTTCTAGTGGGAACCATGCCATATAAATGAGCGGAGCTCATAGTTCAGTTAGTAGCTAGTAGAAGGTGAGGTGTTTTTAATTTCATTTCTCCCATTTAGTTGACCCTTGGGCTTTAGGCATGGTTCCCACTAGAACGCTGATAAAAACTAGCATTTTTGCCTGGTTAGAGTAGGACTCACCAGATCGGGGACACTTTGGCGCAGTTGGTGAGCTTAAATGCGTTAAAGTGTAACCAAGAGCCCCTGTCACTGTTTTCCTATATATATATATATATACATATATATATATATATATACTAGTAGACCTAAGCCCGTTTAAAAACGGGCTCTAGGTCTGTGTTTAAACCCCCTCCCCACCCCTCTCACCCTCCCGGGACCGCTGCCACCGACGCACAGTCACCGTGCATGTGCGCGTGCCCGCCACACACCCGCCTGCTGCACGCCAGCGCACTGCCTGTCCTTCTCCCATCCAATGGCTGTCCCTGCGGCACATGCGCAGCAGCACGCAGGGACACACACACGGACATGAGACGAGAGACCAAGGGGTTTTAATATAGAGGATATGTATAATTTCTACAGAGGGAGATACTGTTTGCTTGTCAGTTGCAAACAGATGTTATCTCCTACGATGCAACAAGGTTGCAAGACAGGAAACTGTGATGGAAAAAAAGTGTAAAACAGGCCTTAAAGGTAATCTGGCCTTAAAGGGATACTGTAGGGGGTTGGGGGAAAATAAGTTGAACTTACCCGGGGCTTCTAACGGTCCCCCGAAGACATCCTGTGTTGGCGCAGCCACTCACCGATGCTCCGGCCCCGCCTCTGGTTCACTTCTGGAATTTCAGACTTTAAAGTCCGAAAACCCCTGCGCCTGCGTTGCCGTGTCCTCGATCCCGCTGATGTCATCAAGTGCGTACAGCGCAGGCCCAGTATGGTCTGTGTCTGCGCAGTAGATTCCTGGTGACATCAGCGGGAGCGAGGACACGGGCGTGCAGGCGCAGTGGTTTTCTGACTTTAAAGTCAGAAATTCCAGAAGTGAACTGGAGGCGGGTCGGAGCATTGGGGAAAGGCTGCGCCAACACAGGATGTCTGCGGGGGACCATTAGAAGCCCCGGGTAAGTTCAGCTCATTTTCCCCCGACCCCCCTACAGTATCCCTTTAAAGGTAAAAAATCAAAACAAAAAAAGAAACAGTGGGGTGTACCTTCCTCAGGGAATTATCTTTCACGGATCCAACGCTAGCTCCCATGAAACCACAGCCTACAAGGCACAGGCATGCTAGAGCCCGCAATATTTACCTTCTGCGGCTCCAGCTAGTGCACAATAGAGGCAGAATTAGCCAAGCCTGATCTGGTCTGCTTTACTGCACAGGCGCATTTCCGCCTGAGCCTGATAGGAAAACCGCTACTGTGCCTGCCGGTAGGTAAATATTTACCTTATCGGTGTACAGGGGCTGCCAGCGCCGGAACCAAGGGATGGAGGAGGATGAGGTAAGTAGCCCCAGAGGATGTTTGTTTTTTTTATTACAGATTTTCTTTAAAATCAGTCATTTTACATTCATGGAATTTGCAAATTAGCTTTATTGACAAAATGATGGAACCCGAAGTCTGCAGAAATATTTGTGAGACTGCCAGAGGTCTTCTCGCTCCTCCCTAGTGCTGAGAGATTAGTGTGGGTGTACCTGCTGTGCTGGGGAAGCATATGAAAGCACTAGAAGACCCAGGCTCCTCCTATTGCAGGAATCAGTCATGCTTTAAATTGCATTATTGATCAGGGTGTAATCTGAGTGTAATGTAATACATGAACATTGTAAGCACACTTATCCTTCATCAATAGACAAGAGCTCCTCTGCCGCTGGCTCCACTCCTATAGTCAGTGCATAGACTGCTGCCTCCTGCACTCGCTAGGCGCTGTCTGCGGTGCTGAAACCACTGAGCTGTACTCCTCTACAGAGCCGGGACAAGGTCCTCCAGCACCCAAGGCTGAGACACCAAAGTGCGCCCCTCCATCCCTGCCTCCCCAGCCGTCACACACTGATTGCGATTAGACTAAGAGGCGCCACAGGGCCTTCAACCTCCCCAACACCTTAATCTCTAGTTATCTGGCTTGCAGTCACTGCCATGTATCCCCTTTACTTATTTCTTTCTGCTTCAAACACAATTATAAACGCCAGCTGAATGAATTCTGCGCCCCCTCCTACACTGCGCCCTGAGGCTGGAGCCTCTCCAGCCTATGCCTCGGCCCGGCCCTGCTCCTCTATATACAAAATTCACAATTAATACCTTTTCGGAGGGAAAAAGGTATTAATTAAAAGGTATTCATTGTGAATTTTGTGAAATCAGGTGTGTTGTTTATTCTCCTCTATATATATCAGGGGTGTTAAAGGGGTTATGTGGGGGAGGGGGGGTGTTGAAGATGAAAACAGACACTTACCTGGGACTTCTATCAGCCCCCTGTAGCAGTAATGTCCCACGCTGTCCTCCTCCGATCCGACATTCTCCGCAGCCGGCCCCGGTCTAGCATGCCATCCAACTGCGGCTGTGCAGCCGTGCGCCTGCTTGCTCCTGCGCATGTCAGCGGAAGCTTACTGCGCAGGCGCAGTACAAGAAAACTTTGTACTGCGCCTGCGCAGTAAGCTTCTGATGACGCGAGCGGGAGCGTGCATTATTCATCTTGTTAAGCGAATAATTGCCCAGTGCTGGTGGCGGGGAATGGCGGATCGGAGGAGGATGGCGCGGGATATTACTGCTACAGGGAACTGATAGTCGTAGGCCAACTTCTACATCTGTTAACCAGCTCCCTCTTAAAAAGTTCCCTGGTTTCTAATAGCCCCCCCCCCCTCGCTTATATAGTCCCCTAGTATCTAGTGACACCCCCCCCCCCCCCCCCCCCATACTGTTCTATGGTGTGTAGTGCCTTGTCCCTCCCTCCTCCATATGGCTTCCCTGGCAATCTGGGTCTTCACATTCAATATAGCTTCCCTGGTGGTCTAGAGTGGGCCGAATTCACCACTTGAGGGCAAGAATTTGTGGCTCCAAGGGCCAGATTTGGAGTTTGACATGCATTCTATACACCAAGAGGCCAGCAGCATATCGCACCACCTCATATCATCAATAGACAGATCTCCTCTGTCACTGGCTCCACTCCTAGAGTCAGTGCATAGATTGCAGCTTGCTGTCCTCACTGGGCGCTGTCTGCGGTGCTGAAACCACTGAGCTGTACTGCTCTCTATATACCGAGCGGCCAGCAGGAGATCACCTCATATCTTCCACATCACGGCACGTATTGATATCTGTTTGTGCGGCACAGGGATGTAAAATTATATTATTCAATAAATATAGGTTGGTTTATGTTAACCCCTTCACTCCCCCCAGCACAACCACCTCTCCAGCTCAAAGCATTATATGCGGTGTAACCATTTTTCTGATTGTAGTTTACTCAACAAAATACATTAAAGCGGACCCAAACCAAACATTTTTTTTAATTCAAAATATTTAGTTGCACCACTCTGACACATACAAAGATAAATAAACACTCCTTCAAGCCTATGAGCATTTCAGTGCATGCTTTTCACCCTTCACTTTTCATAACTAGGGTTATACAGGTGGCAGCCATTAGCAATTACTCCTTTGCCAGACAATCACCGCCTACTCCCCCAGTCTGCCGGATTCTGTCCCGGCAATCTGAAAGGAAGGGAGGGGTTCCTCCAATAAATGTAAAATATTTTATATTTGTCATCATGCAGCTGAAAAAAGGTAGCTATTTATTATTATAATTTAGAAAATAGATTTTATTTCTGAAATCTTGTATTTTTAATTTGGGTCCACTTTAAATGGTTAACCCAATGCATTAAAAAGAGACACAACCCCCCCACCACCAAATTTGGAAACATGTTTTATTTTTCCATAAAAGAACCGTTAAAGTGAACTTTTGCACAGGACAGAAAGAAAGCATAGAGAAATGCACCCTGTATGTATTTAGAGAGTTTAGCCTGTCTAATTACCCTTCATCTGTGACTAATCTCCACTGTAATTTGATCTCTCAGCTGTGGCAGCTGAGGTAATTGGTAAACACAGAATAACAAGAAGTCAGCTTCTGTGGAAGCAGGAAGTGGACACACTGCATATTTATTGCAGAATTTGTATCACCTGTAAAACAGAAATGTTTTTCTTTAACCAGTTCACCCCCAAGGGTTTTTATCCTAACGGACCAGAGCAATTATCAGTTGTCAGTGCTCCTCCCTTTTATTCCCTAATAAGTTTATTACTACTTATCACAAGAAAATGATCTATACCTCGTTTTTTTCGCCACCAATTAGGCTTTCTGTGGATAGTACATTTTTGCTAAGAATTGTTTTATTCTAAATGCGTTTTAATGAGAAAAACAGAAAAAAAAGAAAAAAATCATTATTTCTCAGTCTTCAACCATTATAGTTTTAAAATTAAACATTCTCCTGTGGATAAAACAAACACGTTTTATTTGCCAAGTTGTCCCGATTATTAAACAGTTTAAATGATGTCCCTATCACAATGTATGGCGACAGTATATTATTTTGAAATATAAGTGTTATTTTTCTGTTGTGTTTTTTTTTTATTCTGGCCATAATTACAGGCCCCTATGTAACAAATTAAAATTAATTTCCCCCCATAAAATATAAATTAACAAAGCTGAGTCCCTAAGGCAACTATTTTTTTTTGGAAGTGCAATTTTATTAAGATCTGTATGTACTTGAAAATGAATGTATTTTGTAGGTGTAATATACTTTTTGGCCACAAGATGGCGCTAGTGAACACTTATAGGAAATGTTCACTTTTTTTTTTTCTTCACTTTATTTAATTGTTACATTTCCCGTTATTGTGAATGGACGTAGCCGCTGTTCGCGGTCACGTCCATTCACTCCAGGCACTGCGATTGGGTAGAGGACTGCGATTGGGTAGAGGACTGCGATTGGGTTCGGTCCTCTTCCCCAATCACCCAGCACGGAAGCCCGACGGAAACAGCGGCGGTAGCGGCGCACACACGGTGGTAGCATCGGCGGGAACGCGGGACGTATTAAAACGTCATGTTGCTGTTAATAGCGGTAAGCATGACGTTTTAATACGTTAGGATGTCAGTAAATGGTTAAAGGTTATGGTGCTGTTGCTTATCTTTTACAGCAGAAAGGAAGTTCTGAGTTCAGGTCCTCTTTAAGATATTATTGTTACTTATTATTATTACAGGGTGGGGGGAGGTGCCCCTGCGTGAGCATAAAGCACCAATTTTGGAGTAAATGAGGAACAGTCTTACCTGGATATGGAGGTTTAAAGGACAACTTAACTGAGAGGAAAATGAAGGCTGCCATATGTATCTCCTTTTAAACAATACCAGTTGCCTGGCAGCCCTGCTGATCTATTTGGCTGCAGTAGTGTCTGAATAACACCAGAAACAAGCATGCGGCTAATCTTGTCAGATCTGACAATGACGTCAGAAACACCTGATCTCCTGCATGCTTGTTCAGGGGCTATGGCTAAAAGGATTCAAGGAAGAGGATTAACAGAATTGCCAGGCAACTGGTATTGTTTTAAAATGAAATAAATATGGCAGCCTCCATACACTTCTCACTTCAGTTGCCCTTTAAGGGTAATTTATTGGACACCAAAAACAACGCGTTTCTCGGGTTTCACCCGCTTCTTCAGGTTAATACCGCACTCTGGCCCATATGCAATTAACTTTTTCTCCCGAGTTTTCTCCTAGGTGATATTTTAAAACGTGTCAATTAGAGTTGTCTCGAACCTCTGATTTTAGGTTCGTGAACCTCGAACGCAAACATGAAAAAAACGCTTGTGAACCGGCGAACTTCGTGAACCGACAATAGACTTCAATGGGCAGGCAATCTTTCAAAACTACGAACACTAATTCTGGCCACAAAAGTGATTAAAAAGATGTTTCAAGGGGTCTAACACCTGGAGGGGGGCATGGATGAGTGGGATACACGCCAAAAGTCTCGGGGAAAAATCTAGATTTGACGCAAAGCAGGGTTTATGGGCAGAAATCACATTGAATGCTAAATTGGAGGCCTAAAGTGCTTTAAAACATCTTGCATGTGTATACATCAATCAGGTAGTGTAACTAGAGTGCTGCTTCACACTGACACACCAAACTCACTGTGTAACGCACCGCAAACAGCTGTTTGTGTAGTGATGGCCGTGCTGGACTGGTGCGCACCATGGTGACAGTGCAGGCGATATCGGTTTTCAAGTCCATATGGTCGGGCTGAGGTAGCTGAATGACAAAACAACAGTGACCGAGTGTCCAGCTGATCGAATTTGGTCTGTCCACAATGAAGCAACGACCTTATTATCTTCTTGGGTCAGGTGTGCCCCCCAGCACACTCATTTAGGCGGTCATTGTGATATGCAAGCCCCTTCACCGCAGCAAGGTAACGATCATGAAGGGGAATTGACACATGTACATGCCTTTTGTTTTGTTGTTGCAGCCGCAGTGCAGGCAGAAAAATTAGGCAGGCATGTACGCGCACCAGAAAAATTATTATAGCGGCCGCTGCTAGCAGTGGCCTTAAAAATTCAGGAATCCACCTGGAGTCCTGGACCCTGCTGGGGGTGGCGGAGAAGGCAGTCAAGCGGCCTGCAGGCAGAGATGCTGTGTGGGGACCGACTTAGTCTTGGGGCAGGCAGTCACACGGCGTGCAGGCAGAGATGATGTGTGTGGGGACTGACTTAGTCTTCGGCAGGCCTGACCGTGCTTTGCAGACCAGGCATCCGTGGTCAGATGGACCCTTGACCCAACGCTGTGTGCCAGAGATGTCACCACTTGGTTTCAACATCACGGTACAGTTTGGGTACAGTTTTTGAGAAATAATTGCATCATGGTATCTTACACTGCAGTGTGTGGCTTTGCTTTTGTGTGCTACTTTTCCTCAGGTGGTCATCCCATTGCAGCTTGTGCTTTGTAATCATGTGCCTTCGTAAGGTAGTAGTCCGTACGCGGGTCTTGGTCTTTCCACGGCTCAATTTTCGGTGGCAGAGAGTACAGATGGCATTGCTCTCATCTGAGGCAGACACAAAAAAAAATTTCCACACCGCTGAGCCCTGGGGTGATGGCACTTTGGTGGTGGTGGCCGACTGAGTGTTAAGTGGGGTGCCAGAATCATAGCAGGAGGAGGAAGATATGTCATGCTTCCGTGCAGAAGCTGAGGAAGATGAGGTGTTCTGTGTTAAATAGTTAACTACGTCCTGACAATATTGGGGGTTGACGGCACGTGCCTTCTTCCGAACACTGCACTTTGGTCGAGGGCCGCATGAAATCACGACAGCACGACCTTGAACAGACATGCTGGGTGGCCTGCCTCTGGCTCTGCCTCTTGTTTTGTCCATATTGGGGGGGGGGGGGGTGAAGTGAAAGTTATGCACTGACTTGAATAATACGATTTGCAATTACACAGGTGCAGTGAAAAGGTTGCAGTGACTGCTGGTACAACAATGTGCGGTCACACAGGTGCAGTGAAAAGGTGACTGCTGGTACAACAATGTGTGGTTACTCATGTGCAGTGAAAGGTATGCACGGACTGGTATTACAAATGTGCAGCTGTCACACACACAGGTACAGTGAATAGGTATGCAGTGACTGGTACAGTGGTGTAAAAAACAATTTGCCCCCTTCCTGATTTCTTATTATTTTGCATGTTTGTCACACTTAAATGTTTCTGCTCATCAAAAACCGTTAACTATTAGTCAAAGATAATATAACTGAACACAAAATGCAGTTTTAAATGATGTTTTTTATTATTTAGTGAGAAAAAAAAACTCCAAATCTACATGGCCCTGTAGAGGTGCAGCACATACCCGGCATCCTGGGGATTAGATGCTGCGGGCCAGCAGGGAGGAGATGCTATGGGAGGAGGTGCAGCACATACCCGGCATCCTGGGGATCAGATGCTGCGGGCCAGCAGGGAGGAAATGCTATGGGAGGAGGTGCAGCACATACCCAGCATCCTGGGGACCAGATGCTGCCGGCCAGCAGGGAGGAGATGCTATGGGAGGAGGTGCAGCACATACCCGGCATCCTGGGGATCAGAGGCTGCGGGCCAGCAGGGAAGAGATGCTATGTGAGGAGGTGCAGCACATACCCAGCATCCTGGGGATCAGATGCTGCGGGCCAGCAGGGAGGAGATGCTATGAGAGGAGGTGCAGCACATACCCGGCATACTGGGGATCAGATGCTGAGGGCCAGCAGGGAGGAGATGCTATGTGAGGAGGTGCAGCACATACCCGGCATCCTGGGGATCAGAGGCTGCGGGCCAGCAGGGAGGAGATGCTATGTGAGGAGGTGCAGCACATACCCGGCATCCTGGGGATCAGAGGCTGAGGGCCAGCAGGGAGGAGATGCTATGTGAGGAGGTGCAGCACATACCCGGCATCCTGGGGATCAGATGCTGCGGCCCAGCAGGGAGGAGATGCTATGAGAGGAGGTGCAGCACATACCCGGCATACTGGGGATCAGATGCTGCAGGCCAGCAGGGAAGAGATGCTATAGGAGGAGGTGCAGCACATACCCGGCATACTGGGGATCAGATGCTGAGAGCCAGCAGGGAAGAGATGCTATGTGAGGAGGTGCAGCACATACCCGGCATCCTGGGGATCAGAGGCTGCGGGCCAGCAGGGAGGAGATGCTATGTGAGGAGGTGCAGCACATACCCGGCATCCTAGGGATCAGATGCTGCGGGCCAGCAGGGAGGAGATGCTATGTGAGGAGGTGCAGCACATACCCGGCATCCTGGGGATTAGATGCTGCGGGCCAGCAGGGAGGAGATGCTATGTGAGGAGGTGCAGCACATACCCGGCATCCTGGGGATCAGAGGCTGCGGGCCAGCAGGGAGGAGATGCTATGTGAGGAGGTGCAGCACATACCCGGCATCCTGGGGATCAGATGCTGCGGGCCAGCAGGGAGGAGATGCTATGTGAGGAGGTGCAGCACATACCCGGCATCCTGGGTATCAGATGCTGCGGGCCAGCAGGGAGGAGACGCTATGTGAGGAGGTGCAGCACATACCCAGCATACATCAGATGGTGAGGGCCAGCAGGGAGGAGATGCTATGTGAGGAGGTGCAGCACATACCCGGCATCCTGGGGATCAGATGCTGCGGGCCAGCAGAGAGGAGATGCTATGTGAGGAGGTGCAGCACATACCTGGCATCCTGGGGATTAGATGCTGCAGGCCAGCAGGGAGGAGATGCTATGTGAGGAGGTGCAGCACATACCCGGCATCCTGGGGATCAGATGCTGTGGGCCAGCAGGGAGGAGATGCTATGTGAGGAGGTGCAGCACATACCCAGCATACATCAGATGGTGAGGGCCAGCAGGGAGGAGATGCTATGTGAGGAGGTGCAGCACATACCCGGCATCCTGGGGATCAGATGCTGCGGGCCAGCAGAGAGGAGATGCTATGTGAGGAGGTGCAGCACATACCCGGTATCCTGGGGATCAGATGCTGCGGGCCAGCAGAGAGGAGATGCTATGTGAGGAGGTGCAGCACATACCTGGCATCCTGGGGATTAGATGCTGCAGGCCAGCAGGGAGGAGATGCTGTCTTGAAGGAAGCAGAGGTGGGTAAGCATAGTGCCAGTGCCTGCAATGCACAGCCCCTCCGCTCCGGCTTTGCACACACACTTCGGAGGGGTGGGGTGGGGGGAGATCCTCGCAATGTATCGCTTCAGGCAGCAAAAAGTCTAGAGCGCACCCTGGCAGTATTTAGGGCCAGTTCACACTGGTACTTATCTGGTAAACGGATCCGTGAAAATGGATTCGATTTCCGGTTGAAGGGATCAGTTTCCGTTCCTGTTCAGTTCCCCCATAACCCGCCAACCACTAAAGTGCTGGTTAGAAGAGACTGCTTTTTAGCTAGTATGTACCACAGGATCTCTTTCTCATTGCCCCCAATGCAGCGCTTCAGCAGAGCTCGTACCGGGCTCAGGGAGCCTGGGGAGGGCTCACATGATGGGGTGGGCCTTGGTGGACAGAAGGCTAAGGGCCAATAGGATGCGAGGAGGGGTGGGTTAAGCAGAAGGAAAGGGTTATATAAGGGGGGGGCGGAGTCTCTTCCCGGGCAGGCCGTTGGAATCAAGCTGAACATGGCAGCAAGCATGGATGTGGAGGAGTTGGTGCGCAGGGTGCGCGAAGAGGCGGCTACCCGGGGGCCAGACTGGGTCTTGGGCCAGATGGGAGCCCTGGATCCCCCGTCCGTGGCAGCAGGGGTGTCCACACGCGCTCGGAAGTCCCGCCCTCCGGAGCGCCTTAGTCCGGACGCATCCCCCAGAGCTCAGTGCCGCATTAGGAGCCCCTCTGCGGACCCTCCAGCCCCTTCCGCCAAGCAACACAAGGCTTCAGGCAAGAAGGCGGCTGGGAGGAATCCTCACACTGGGCGGAGCTCTTCCGGCGGTGCCAACCTTCCACCTTCCCCGGCAGCACCGCCGGCGTCAGCAGTGTCCTCCCCGGCGTCGGCTCCCCGCCCGGGGAGCAGGACTGCCCAGCGCGGGAAGAAGTCGGGAGCGGGGGCCTCCACCCGCAGCAAGACGGCCGCCACCCCTGGAGGGCGGGCTCCGGCATCCAGCAAGAAATCGCATGGCTCGGCTGGGCCTTCCGCGGCGGCGCGACATGGTGCGCAGGCCTCAACTTCTGGGCAGGCCCGAAAAGCGCTGGCAGGCGCCCCAACGGCTGCCCGTACCCACGGGCAGGCCCCCTCACTATCCCCCCCTACTGCAAGCTCGCGGGGCAACGGGAGAAACAGCCAGAGGCCCCAAAACAACAACAGTGGGAGCCCTCCTAGAGGAGTCGCCGGGGATTCCCCCAGGCAGAGCGGTTGCTCCTCCTCGGAGGCGGAAGAATCGGAGGATGGCGGACAAGACGGATCCGGCGCTTCGGCTGGCCAGGGCTCATGCTCGGTGCAGCCAGGTGAGATTGGGGGACTTACGGGAGCCCCGATTAGAGCTAATAGTGGGAGGGTGCCCAGGGGTGGTGGGGGTGATGTTATTCCCGCTGCTGCTGCTAATGTCGCTGCTGTGTCTAACCCTCCTGCTTCTGCTTTGACAATTGTAAATTCATTACTGCTGGGGCTTAGGGAGGCATTACAAGGGGCGCAGGGCGCCCCTGTGGGACCTTCACCGGTCCCGGCCTGGACGGGTGAGGGGGGAGTGGGTCCGGGTTTTACCCCATCACCGGTGGTTAACACGGCAGGTTCTTCTCTCCTGCCGGTAGTTGGGCCTCCCCCCCCAACGGTTATGCCGGTAAGTGGCTTGGTTAATTCAGTGGCCCCCCCGGTACCTCAGTCAACGGGGGAGGTCTCGGGGGCAGCCGCGGCAGGTTCCGCGGCGCCAGTTGACATTATTAGGTTGGCGGATGCCGCCAAGAATGAAGTGTATGTGTGTTTTGAGGGCCCTTTGGGGACCCACCTCAAACAAGAGGTGAGAGAGAAAATTTGGGGGGGAGAGTACATTGAAATTTATTCGCTATTGCCCCTGGAAAAGTTTAACCTGGACCAGGTTAAGCCGGACAGCAGCAAAAAAGGGGACGAGGAACGCAGACGTTACAGGCTGATTCCCCGTACCTTCCGCAACTGGTTCCAGGCTTTTAACATCATGGCTAGCGTGATAGGGGAAAAGCAGCCGGAGTGCTGCTCCGCGCTTTTTTGCTATTTGGATAGTATCGCCAATGCGTATTGGGCATATGGCGGTATGGCTTGGCTGCGCTATGACGAGCAATTTCGTCAGCGTAAGGCGGTTCGTTCGGCAATCCGGTGGGACCACAAGGACATGGTCCTGTGGATGAATATCATGATGCCTGCAAGCCGTGCTCCTCAGCCCTTTCAGGGAGGGGCCAGCAGTTCCGGGAACACAGGACAGCTGGCCGCCAAAAGGAAGGGAGTATGCTGGCAATATAACGAGGGGACATGCAGATTTGCAGGTGCCTGTAAGTTTAAGCACGAGTGCGGGTCATGCGGAGGTAGTCATCCCTCGGCAAGATGTTATAAGGCAGGTAAGACCCGGACCTCGGAGTCTTCAGGTAAGAGGGAGGACCCCAGTGATGGTGGAAAGGATGCTGCGTTTTCTAAATAGATATCCGGATTTGGAGGCAGCATCCTTGCTACGGAGGGGGTTTGAGAGCGGATTTGTGATTCCCTGCAGTGGGATTCCGGCAACTCTCCCTCCCTTTCGCAATTTGAAATCGGTAGCGTTACACCCGGAAGTGATTTCCCTGAAGTTAGACAAGGAAGTTTCGCTGGGTCGCATGGCAGGTCCATTTGCGGACCCCCCTTTGCCGGAACTCGTTGTCTCACCCCTGGGTTTGGTTCCCAAAAAGGAGCCGGACTCATTCCGCTTAATCCATCACCTTTCTCACCCAAAAGGTGCATCGGTTAACGATGGCATAGACCCGGAATTGTCGTCAGTAGTATACACATCCTTTGATCAGGCGATTCAGTGGGTCAAGCGTTTGGGTCGGGGGGCACTGATGGCAAAGACTGATGTGGAATCAGCGTTTCGCTTGCTGCCAGTTCACCCCGACAGTTTCCGCCTTTTGGGTTGTTTTTGGCAGGACAGTTTCTATGTGGACTTATGTTTGCCCATGGGCTGTTCTATATCTTGCCATTATTTCGAAACATTTAGCTCATTCGTGGAATGGGTGGTGAAGGAGGAGTCGGGCTTAGGAGCGGTCATTCATTACTTGGATGATTTTCTGTTCATGGGGTCAGGGGACTCGCAGTCATGTGCGTACCTATTGGCCACTATGCAACAGGTCTGTCAATCATTCGGTATTCCGCTCGCGGCCGAAAAAACAGAGGGCCCGCGGACGGTCATCAAGTTCCTGGGCATTGTTATTGACTCGGTCGCCATGGAGTGTCGCCTGCCGGAAGACAAGGTGGCGGACCTGAGAGAGACTATAGGGCGTGTCGTGGCGAGAAAGAAGATCACGCTACGGGAGCTGCAATCCTTGCTGGGGAAGCTTAACTTTGCATGCAGGATCATGCCCATGGGGCGGGTTTTCTGCAGGCGGCTGGCCCAGGCCACAGTGGGGATTGCGGCACCACATCATCGAATCCGTCTGACAAAAGAGCACAGGGCTGATTTAGCCGTCTGGGTATCATTTCTGGCGGATTATAATGGGCGGTCAATGTGGATGGAAGAGAGACGGGACAGTCATGACCTGGAATTGTTCACGGACGCATCTGGGTCCTGTGGATATGGGGCTTACTTTGCAGGACAGTGGAGTGCAGCTCCCTGGCCAACGGAATGGTTTCAGGCCGGCTTCACCAAGAATCTGTTACTGCTGGAACTGTTTCCAATCGTGGTGGCGGTGGAGTTATGGGGCAGCAAACTCAGGAATAAAAAAATCAGGTTTAACTGTGATAACTTGGGAGTGGTCACCGCAATTAATAAAGTGTCGGCGTCCTCCCCGCCAGCTGTTCGGCTGTTACGTTACCTGGTGTTGTCCTGTCTCCGCTATAATTTGTTTGTCTTGGCTGTACATTTACCGGGAGCGATTAACGATGTGGCGGATGCCCTCTCTCGTTTCCAGTGGGATCGTTTTCGGAAGGAAGCCCCCGGAGCCGAACAGCGAGGTCTGGTCTGCCCGGAGGCATTATGGCTGATTCCGTTCGAATAATAGAGGGTTGGATGGCACGAGCGGTGTCGGCATCTACTTTGAAGGCTTATTCGGCGGTATGGGCCCAATGGCGCGAAGTGTTGCAGCAATTTACGGGAGTAGTGACCGACACTGATCGGTTGTGCGTCCTTTTTTACTTCATGGCAAATAACGGCGCTGAGGGGGTGTCACCAGCGGCCTTGTCAAAAAAGATCACGGCCCTTGCATTCTTGTTTAGGATGCAAGGGGTTTTAGATATAACAAAAGACTCCAGAGTTAGTCTGGCAATGAGGGGTTACAGGGCGGGTAAAAAAACGAGGGATGCACGCCGTCCTGTTTCCTTTGATATGCTATGTGCCATGTCCATGCATTTGTCTGATGTTTGTGTGTCACCATACGAGGCATGTTTGTTTTCTGTGGCTTTTTCGTTTGCCTTCTTCGGGGCTTTCAGGATTAGTGAGTTGGTTAGTCCCAGCAAATTTCGGCCAGGAGGCATTTTAAGGGGGGACGTTTCGGGGGGCGATGTTTCAATCGCGATTTATTTAAGAAAATCCAAAACCGATCAGGCGGGCAGGGGGAGGAGGGTCACCCTCTTTGAGGTCCCAGGTTCCCAGGTATGCCCGGTAGCTACGGCTAGGTCTTTCTTACACATCAGGTGCAGGGAAGGTCTCTCCTTCCTATGTCACGAGGATGGGTCCCCACTCACTCGCTTCCAGTTTGTGGCAGTGTTTAGAAAAATTTTGGGTAGGTTGGGTTACCCCCCAAAGAATTTTGCGTCCCACTCCTTCCGGATCGGGGCGGCCACGGAGGCAGCTAGGTGGGGACTTAGCAACGCTTGGATTCAGCGTATCGGGCGGTGGGAGTCGTCCAGATTTCTTTCCTATGTGCGGCCCCACCTGTTGTGAGAGTAGGGGGAGGGAATCCTAAGCGTTCAGGATGGTTATGCTCCCTGTTGTGGTTGTGTGTTTCAGATTCTACGCCCTGCTTGGCTTGGATCCTCGGCCACTCTTATGTCGTCTGGGGAGCACGGCGAGCCGGAGCGCGGCCCGATGGCCGGCAGTTAGGCATTCCCAGAACACAGGCGTGTGTTCGATGGATCGGGGTGCCGGGTATGTCATGGTACAGAGTGGTCCCGGAGGTCCATCGTTTCGCCCGGCTGGACCGACCTCCTGACATTTTAGTAATTCATGCAGGAGGGAATGACCTGGCCGCACGCTCTACCAGGCAACTGGCCAGGGACATAAAATTCGATTTCTTAAGGTTGAGGACCAGCTTCCCGGGTACGATAATTGTGTGGTCAGAGGTGGTGGGTAGACTGGCATGGAGACAGGCTAGGTCAGTAGAAAGGATTAATCGGGCCCGGAAGAAGTTAAATCGAGAGGTTTCCCGTTTCGTAGCTCGGAATGGGGGCGTGGCAGTCAGACATTTTGATTTGGGGACTGATCTGTGGACTCTAGCTCTCAGCGATGGAATCCAGCGGGCCCTCCGTTTGTGGGGGGCCTCGCGGGCATGAGGTGTCCTGCCCACGGGTGTGGAGGGGAAGGGCATCCGGAGGAGGTCAGAGAATTAGTGGATGGAGGTATTCACCTCGGTGTGAATCAATCCGGGAAGGTCTGCGTCTTCAATGAGCACCTACTGTTTGGCAGGCAGCTGTCCCTGAGCCGGTGTTTGCGGCGGGGGCCGTTACGCAGCTGCCTGCTTGTATTCAAGTGGACCTCTGGATCCCCCCTTTCCCTTTAAATTTTGGAATATTGTTAAGATTGAATAAAGGTAAAAGGCTGCTCTGGCCTTTTTTACACCACTTTAATGGCGTGTCCAGTATTTATTTTAGATAAGAGGTTGATGGGGAAATAATGGGGAGGCTGGATGTTAATTCAAGGAAGGTTGGCTGGGAACAAATAGGTCTTGCCCTCATCAAGCAGAGCTCGTACCGGGCTCAGGGAGCCTGGGGAGGGCTCACATGATGGGGTGGGCCTTGGTGGACAGAAGGCTAAGGGCCAATAGGATGCGAGGAGGGGTGGGTTAAGCAGAAGGAAAGGGTTATATAAGGGGGGGGCGGAGTCTCTTCCCGGGCAGGCCGTTGGAATCAAGCTCCCTCCCTCCCTCCCTTATGGTATACTGTTCTGCTGTTGGTTGGTTGTGTGTCTTGTTCTCTTGTCATTGCAGCCGGAGGGGAAGGGCATCCGGAGGAGGTCAGAGAATTAGTGGATGGAGGTATTCACCTCGGTGTGAATCAATCCGGGAAGGTCTGCGTCTTCAATGAGCACCTACTGTTTGGCAGGCAGCTGTCCCTGAGCCGGTGTTTGCGGCGGGGGCCGTTACGCAGCTGCCTGCTTGTATTCAAGTGGACCTCTGGATCCCCCCTTTCCCTTTAAATTTTGGAATATTGTTAAGATTGAATAAAGGTAAAAGGCTGCTCTGGCCTTTTTTACACCACTTTAATGGCGTGTCCAGTATTTATTTTAGATAAGAGGTTGATGGGGAAATAATGGGGAGGCTGGATGTTAATTCAAGGAAGGTTGGCTGGGAACAAATAGGTCTTGCCCTCATCAAGCATCCTGTCTGGAAAAATAGTTGCAGCCAGCACCAATCTTGTGGTCCGTGCAGTGGAGGTGGCAGAATGGATCTTTTCAAATGGACCAATGTGAACAGATCCATAGGTTAACATTGGAACCATTTGCATCCCTTATTTATGTTATACTTATTTAAGATGTTTGACAATTACCTCACCTACAGGATGTAAGCCCGACAAAGGCTGTAAGGCCGGAAGCTTGCTTATTCTTATTCATTTTTAGTTTAGCTCACCTAACGCCCTCGACGATTGCCAAAACCCGTGTTCAGAACGTCAGTTATTTCCTTCTCTGCCGAGCTGGAGGAGAAAGTTGGTTTGTAACATAACTCTTTGCCCCGCCCCCAGCCTGTCTCCCCATCACCCCCACAATCCTCTTCACCAATGATACATACAGACTCACAACAACCACCCAATACATCGGCTGTATAATTAAACATTTGCATGCTGACACAGAAATGATCCCTCTTCCATCTGCATCGGGGAGAGTATTTACGCCGCGTTGCAATTACCTCTCCCCGGCGGCGGCGGTGAAAACCTTGAGAGTGACGACAGCGCTCGCCGGGCAGGACGCGAGTGTCGCGGTTTGTCGCTTCTCTTATTATTGCCCTTGATGGAGAGAGCTGACAGCCGACATGAGAGGGTCATTGTCATAATGGAAAGCATGAATTGAGCAGAGAGGGGTATTGTTGCCTAAGTGCTGTTTGTATCAATACGAGAGAAGAACATTAACAGCCACTTAAGTCACATCCCTGCATTATCTCTGTAATAGGGGAAGAAAGCGCCACGTTTCACAGCAGAACTCCGGCAAGGCGATTGCTTGCCTCTGCGTCACATTATGCTGGGTAAATATTGGAGCGGGCTGCAGAGGGGCCTTTTTACAAAATATGTAACATTGTTACCTGATTTTACACAACCACAACGGCAAAAAGAGTAAGCAGTTGAAACAAACATGAACTAAAAATTAAAAGTCAAAATAAACATACACACATCATCAGGGGTGCAGCTAAGGTTCTGGTGGCCTCAAGCAGTGGCAAAAACATGATGTGGGTGGAGCTAAATACTAGCAGTTTCTAGGCTAAATTTCACCCAGGGCAAGGGAGTAAAAAGCGCCCCCCCCCCCCCCCCCAAAGTGGAGACAGGTATAGGTGCCCGCAGTATAGATTATCCAGGTCTAGCTGCCCCCAGTAAAGGTAGCCAGCTATAGGTCCCCCAGTATGGGTTAAATAGGTAGGTGCCCACATATAGGTTAGATAGGTAGGTGCCCCCGTATAGGTTAGATAGGTAGGTGCCTCCAATATAGGTAGCCAGTATATTTGCCCCAGTATAGGTTAGATAGGTAGGTGCCCCATATAGGTTAGATATGTAGATGTCCCCAGTATAGATTAGATAGGTAAGTGCACAAAGTATAGGTTAGATAGGTACGTACCCCTCAGTATAGGTTAGATAGGTAGATGCCCCCAGTATAGTTTAGATACAATGGTTTGCAAAAGTATTTGTCCCCCTTGAAGTTTTCCACATTTTGCCATATTACTGCCACAAACATGAATCAATTTTATTGGAATTCCATGTGAAAGACCAATACAAAGTGGTGTACATGTGAGAAGTGGAATGAAAATCATACATGATTCTAAACACTTAAAAAAAATAAATAAATAACTGCCAAGTGGGGTGAGCGTAATTATTCAGCCCCCTGAGTCAATACTTTGTAGAACCACCTTTTGCTGCAATTAACGCTGCCAGTCTTTCAGGGTATGTCTCTACCAGCTTTGCATATCTAGAGACTGAAATCATTGCTAATTCTTCTTTGCAAAACAGCTCCTGCTCAGTCAGATTACATGGACAGCGTTTGTGAACAGCAGTTTTCAGATCTTGCCACAGATTCTCGATTGGATTTAGATCTGGACTTTGACTGGGCCATTCTAACACATAGATATGTTTTGTTTTAAACCATTCCATTGTTGCCCTGGCTTTATGTTTAGGGTCGTTGTCCTAATGGAAGGTGAACCTCCACCCCAGTCTCAAGTCTTTTGCAGACTCCAAGAGGTTTTCTTCCAAGATTGCCCTGTATTTGGCTCCATCCATCTTCCCATCAACTCTGACCAGCTTTCCTGTCCCTGCTGAAGAGAAGCACCCCCAGAGCGTGATGCTGCCACCACCATATTTGACAGTGGGGATGGTGTTTTCATAGTGATGTGCAGTGTTAGTTTTCCGCCAAACAGCGTTTTGCCTTTTTAGCCAAAAAGTTCAATTTAGGTCTCATCTGACCAGAGCACTGTCTTCCACATGTTTGCTGTGTCCCCCACATGGCTTGTGGCAACTGGCAAACTGCAAACAGGACTTCTTATTGCTTTTCTGTTAACAATGGCTTTCTTCTTGCCACTCTACCATAAAGGCCAACTTTGTGCAATAGTTATCCAATGGACAGACTAATAGTTGTCCTATGGACAGATTCCCCCACCCGAGCTGTAGATCTCTGCAGCTCGTCCAGAGTCACCATGGGCCTCGACTGCATTTCTGATCAGTGCTCTCCTTGTTCGGCCTGTGAGTTTAGGTGGACGGTCTTGTCTTGGTAGGTTTACGGTTGTGCCATACTCCTTCCATTTCTGAATGATCGCTTGAACTGGTGCTCCGTGGGAAGTTCAAGGCTTTGGAAATCTTTTTGTATCCTAAGCCTGATTTAAATTTCTCAATAACTTTATTGTATGGTGTGTTCTTTGGACTTCATGGTGTTGTTGTCCCAATATTCTCTTAGACAACCTCTGAGGCCGTCACAGAGCAGCTGTATTTGTACTGACATTAGATTACACACAGGTGCACTCTATTTAGTCATTAACACTCATCAGGCAATGTCTATGGGCAACTGACTGCACTCAGACCGAAGGCGGCTGAATAATTACGCATACCTCACTTTGCAGTTATTTGTAAAAAAATGTTTGCAATCATGTATGATTTTCGTTCCACTTCTCACGTGTACACCACTTTGCATTGGTCTATCACGTGGAATTCCAATAAAATTGATTCATGTTTGTGGCAGTAATGTGACAAAATGTAGAAAACTTCAAGAGGGCCGAATACTTTTGCAAACCACTGTAGGTAGGTGCACGCAGTATAGGTTAGAGAGGTAGATGCCCCTCAGTATAGGTTAGGTAGGGAGATGCCGCCAATATAAGTTAGATAGGTAGGTAGGTGCACGGCACGCAGTGTAGGTTAGATCGGTAGGTGCACGCAGTATAGATTAGATAGGAAGGTCCACCCAGTATAGATTAGATAGGTAGGTACCCCTCAGTATAGGTTAGATAGGTAGATGCCCCCAGTATCGATTAGATAGGTAGGTACCCCTCAGTATAGGTTAGATAGGTAGGTACCCCTCAGTATAGGTTAGATAGGTAGATGTCCCTCAGTATAGATTAGATAGGTAGGTACCCCTCAGTATAGGTTAGATAGGTAGATGTCCCTCAGTATAGATTAGATAGGTAGGTACCCCTCAGTATAGGTTAGATAGGTAGGTACCCATCAGTGTAGGTTAGACAGGCAGGTGTCTCCAGCATAGTGGCGGGGGGAGCGGGCAGAGCGAAGTATCAACTCACCTTAGGTGATCCCGGCACACAGCCTCTATCTTCATCCTGTCCCGCCACGCGTCACATTGGTAAGAGCTCCCCCTGTGATGACATGTGGCTAGGTCATCACAGGGGGCGCTGTTACCATCACGACAGATGCCGGGAGAGGATGAAGATAAGAGGCTGTGTGCAGGATCGAGGCAGGCGAGTTGAAACTTCGCTCTGCCCGCTCCCCCACCCCCTGTTGCACCCACACTCCTGCTGCTCCACACCACTTGCACGCCCGCCACAGCAGAGTGGGGAGCCCCCCCCTTAGTGTGAGGCCCCAAGCGGGGGCGTGGCTCGCTTGTACGCTGGCGGCGCCGCCGCAAAGTTTGTCGGCAGATGCCCGAAGGTGCAGCAGTGCCTGCAGCACGCGGTGATATTTAACTAAGCAATCCAGCGCATGCACAGTACTAGCTTCCCTCTTGGGCTCCGGCAGACATAGCCAAGCCTGACCGGGTCCACTCTACTGCACAGGTGCGAGTAGAGCAATATTTCTATAAACTTGGAGACCTATTTATAAATGATGGCTTCATAGGAAAAAAGCTATTTTTTTGTGCATTTTATTCTGAGACATATTACATGTAAATGTACACATATTTTGCACTTTTTGTCATAGTGGTCCTTTAAAGAAAACCTGTACTGAGTAAAAATATTTAAAATAAACACATGAGGTAACTTCAAATGAACATTACATAGTTACCTTGCGATCAGTTCCTCTCAGAAGCTCACCATTTTCTTCTGACAATAATCTCTTCCAGTTCTGACAATATTTTGTCAGATCTGAAATATATCAGTTGCTGTCAGTAAAATATCAGTTGCTGTCAGTTATAGCTGAGAGGAAAACTGATGTACCAGGTAATGCCCATGTTTCCCTATGGCTCAAGTGGGCGATGTTACAGTTTGAGGCCCGGTGCACACCAAAAACCGCTAGCAGATCCGCAAAATGCTAGCAGATTTTGAAACGCTTTTTGTTATTTTTCTATGGCGTTTTGCTAGCGTTTTGCGGATTGCTGCAGCGGATTTCAGTATAGTAGATTTCATATATTGTTACAGTAAAGCTGTTACTGAACAGCTTCTGTAACAAAAACGCCTGCAAAACCGCTCTGAACAGGCGTTTTTCAGAGCGGTTTGCGTTTTTCCTATACTTAACATTGAGGTAGAAACGCATCCGCAATCCAAAATCTGCAGCAGCCCGGGAGTATGCGTTTCTGCAAAACGCCTCCCGCTCTGGTGTGCACCAGCCCATTGAAATACATTACCCAAGCAGATCCGCAAGCGGATCGCAAACTGCAGCCGAACCGCTCTGGTGTGCACTAGGCCTGACTGTGTGCTGACCAGAAAGCTGTTATCGGTAATGGCCATTTTCAAAATGGAGGACGGAAAATTCCCTTGATCACATTGAACAAACAGGACGCGGGACAGGAGAAAGACACTGAGGAGTAGACTACATGGTAGGTAAGTATGACTTGTGTATGCTTATTTTGACTTTTAATTTTCAGTTCAGGTTTTCTTTAAGAAAATGCAGAGAGGCTTTATTTAGAAGCCTTGGAGCCAGTCATAGCACAATCCCAACACATTCGGCGTCTGAGCAAGCTGTATCGCTCTCAGCAGCGCCTTGAAAATACCGCCGGCGTCAGTAGTGGCTGGAAATCAGCCTTTCGCAGATGCCAGAGCACCTTGCAGACGGTGTTGTGAACACTTCCAGAAATGGCAGTGTGCGCTCTCCACTTATCTCAGTGGGGGAGAGCAAAACAGCGCCTCTCCGGATACCGGCTGCTGCATTCTCCACGCGGGGGAACAGCTGCTGTTTTATTTTGCTGTGACAATATAAATCTGAGAATAGAGAACAGGTTTAGGCGGGAGCGTGAAGGAGAGATTCTGCCGGGCTTATGGCTGTACAGCCAACAGCCTGAATCCTAATCCCGAGCAGAAAGCTGTACTTAGTCTGATCACTGCGTGGAAGCAGTGTATGGCCTCACAGGTAGGGAGTCTGAAGCGAGAATAAATCTCGCTTCAGACCTCATAGATAGCAGGGGCATGTGTGCACCTGCTAAACCGCCGCTATCGCGCCGCTAAACGGGGGTTCTTCACCTCACAAATCCCCTCCGAGCAGCAGGGGATCTCTTCCTGGTTGGGGCAGGGCTAACCGCCGCAGCCCTGCCCCACGCGCATCTGTCAGCGCGTATCTCCGCCTCTCCCCCGCCCCTCTCAGTCTTCCTTCACTGAGAGGGGCGGGGGAGAGGCGGCGATGCGCGTCTGATAGACGCGACTGGAGGCAGGGCTGCAGCCGTTAGCCCTGCCTCCAGGAAGAGGAAATATACGACCAATTTTACGACCAACTTTTGTGGGAGTGGGTTTGGGGGTGAAGGGACCCCCGTTTAGCCGCGGGATAGCGGCGGTTTAGCAGGGGCACACATGCCCTTGCTAACTATGAGCTCTGAAGCGAGAATTATTCTCGCTTCAGAGTCTCTTTAAACGGAAACCAAGGTGTGAAACCTTTGGAAGCTGCCTGGCAGTACAAGTTGCCTGGCAGTCATAGGCCCTGAGCAAGCATGCAGCAGATCAGAGGTCTATGACAAATCTGACAAGATTAGCTGCATGCTTGTTTCAGGTGTGTGATTTGGACCCTACTGACCAGAAAGATCAGCAGGACTGCTAATTAGCAGACAGCTAATATTGTTTAAAAGGAAATAAATATGGCAGAGTATTAGAGTATTGCCTGCGATCGCTTCGGGTATTCTCCATGCTATACAGCCGCACATTCTGTGCAGATCAGCTGTACACTATCGAATCAGTGCTGCACAGCTCACATTGCTCCTCCTTCAAGTGCTGCTGAGGAGTGAATACTGGCTCCTGTGTATTAAAGCATGATTAGTATATGTCTATTTTACACATTAACCTCTTCCTCACTGATGAAATAGAGACCAAACTTTCTCTATGTACCAAGTTCATTGTTGTAAACATAACTAACGCTAACAAAAGGTTAAAGAGACTAACAAAATGTTCAGCCTTATTTCTTCTATCCTATAAGTTCCTATACTTGTTCTAATGTGGTATGGATTACTGCAGCCTTTTCTAGTTGCACTCTCTCTGTAATGTATCTAATTTTTTCTTTGTCAACCCAGGGAGGAATGGGCTGCCTCTGTTGTAATGAATGCAAGTTATGCTCCCCCCACTCTCTGCTTTCAGTTTCAGCTTGCCTGATGTAGTTTGTGAGGCTGAGGGGGAAGGGAGCTGCCTGTCACATGCTGGGAAACTGAGAGAATCCCAGACTGGAGTGCAGATAACTCATTGTGTAATAAAAACATGTGTTGGACTAGTCCATCTCCTCATGGGGGATTCTCAGGGTTTTCTTTTGTTTTCAAAAGCATTTCCTGAATGGCAAAATAGTGCTATATCAGCCAGCCTCCCTACTTACTTGCACACTATTTTGGCAGTTAAGGTGGCCACACACAATACCATTTTCTAAATATCTGTTCAATTCAAGAATAGCAATCAATTTTTCTGACTGATTGTAGCAACTCAAAAATCTAACCAATGTACCACACACATGTTAAATTTTTCCCCAATCATGAATAAAGTAATTGAAAGCTCAGAAAAAATTGATTGGAACAGTACATCAAGTAATTGACAATCACACATCATACAATTCTTGATAAAGTTGGTCTGTAATTTCCAACATGTCCAATCTCCAAAAATTTAAAAATGGGAAATCCAATCGGATCCAATCGATCAGAAACAAAGAAAATCTTTCGATTTTTTGGGACAACCGATCGTAATTATCGAATTGGCGAAGAATTGAACCTTTCAATTTATATGGTGTGTGGCCACCTTAAGGCTTAGTTCACACCTATATCTGTACATTTACAGTCCAGCCTTGATAGTTTATCAGTTTCACCTGACAGTATTGGAACTGTACACCTTTTATGTGTAAACACACTCATAGAAAACTCATACAAAACTGACAGGACTGTACTGGAAATGTACACCTTTTATGTGTGAACCAAGACATAGAAAACTCATACAAAACTGACAGGACAGGATTGGACCTGAAAAGTACAAAACTGATGCTGTCAAAAACTGACAGAATAAGACCGGACACCTTTTATGTGTGAACCAAGCCTTACACTTAGCAACTGCTGTTCAGGAAATACTTTTGAAAACAAAGAAAACTCTGAGAATCCCTCATGAGGAGATGGACTAGTCCAAAACCTGTCAGTTCTGTCAGATTTTAAAGCGGATCCGAGATGAAAACTAACTTGTCTATATATCTTATCTAAAGTTTAGATCGTTTACACAGCAAATCTAGCTGCAAACAGCTCAACAGCTTCATGTTTATTTATTCCTGTGATACGACAGCGGCCATATTTTGTTTGTCACATTACACACAGGCAACCTGCAATTGCATCTCCAGCCCTCAGCTCCCTCCCCTCTCCTGCTCCCTCCTCCCCTCTGCCTCTGAAATCTCTGGCTAGTAACGTCCTCCTCCTGCCCAGACTGAGCTCCCATAAGCCCTTGCTACATGGAGTGCACTATGAGCTGTGGGCGAGGCTTGTTTAGTTTATAGGGAATTAGAGTATTAAAACATTAAAAAAAAAGGATTTGGCTTGAGGAATGCCCTATAACCTATATACTGTAAAAGGAACACAATAATGCAATGAGTAAAAGTTTATCTCGGATCCACTTTAACTGCTTACTTTTTTCGCTGTAGTGGTCCTTCAACCAAGCTGCCTCTCATCAGATACTGTAAGTGTCCGGCAGTGCCATTTAGTGACCAGAGGAACCGCAGTCTGCACATCTCCTGTACACAGAGAATGAATAGTAATAATCGCTTGCCCTTGTGTGGCTCCTCCCCTGGTTCTGTAGTGAGCGCAGCGGAGCAGAAATAGGCCTCATTTCACATGGCTGCGTCCGTCGCAGTCACTCGTAGCGATGGAGGCACGCATGCTGATGGCCCCACGCTGTGCATCATTACTGAGGACACATTAATAGTCCGTATAACGCGCGGCAGAAGAAACGCATTATAGCTGCAGAAATGATTCCCAGGATTGGAAGGTCAGTTCCTGAGAGGCCGGGGGAAAAGAAAATTAATTTCCATATCACTGATAATTTTCAAAATCCCATCATTAAAGGCAGGACGCACGCTGGTTATCACCCACCGCTACGGCTGCTAAAAATAGACGGCTTACTTTACAGATTGCCGTGGCCAATTTTAATATTATTAACATAAATGCATTTCTTTATGGCGGGAGACTAAACAATGCACTGATTTATAGTTAAAGCGAACCTATATGGAAAAAAGAAAAAGAAGATGATGTTGAGCTTACCGTCAGGCACGCTGATCCCAGGCTAGCGGAGAAGAGGATGCAGAGCTTACCATCGCCGTACAGATCGCAGGCTAGCGGAGAATGCTGAGCTTACCGTCACCGGAATCTGCCATCTTGCATAATAATGTAATATCCCGTTAAGTCTGTGAGCACACTTTCATTTTTAGGGTACACAGTTTTCTATCAGTGTATCTGGCATACAGAAGTTCCCTGCTATATAAATCAAACCTTACCTGAGGCTCAAAGGACAGCTCATTGCAACTCAGTTCAACGACTAAAGGCCACAGGAGAAAATTAAAATAAACCCATTAACCCTTTGAAATCCTGGAAAAAAAATGTTTGCTGTGGGGTGGCCAGTCTACCGCAGTAGAGGGAAACTTTGAACATATTTATCTTTTCTGGCAAAAGGAGAAAATGACATGTAGCAGAGGTAATGTGCCTGTATGAATAGGTGCACAGCTGCAGCCAGGGCTGCCATCAGACATTTTGGGGCCCCTCACACATCATCAGGCCTGGGCACCCCCCTCCCATTGGTTGCTGTGCCCGCCCACTAGCCACCCCACCCACGTGTCCGTGCGTGAAGTGCACTCCGACACTGAAGAAAGTGGCATGCACAGCATGATGCGGCAAAAAAGTGGGCGTGCCCATGCATGTTGTGGGTGGAGCCAAATACTAGCAAAATACAGGTAGTCCACGGTTAACAAAGGAGATAGGGACTTGTAGGTCCGTTTTTACCCTTTATCCGTTCTCTTTTGTCCCCCTCTATTCTACCTGTGCCTCTTTTGTCCCCCTCTGTCTCACCTCAGTTTGTGCCTCTTTTGTGTCCCTCTGTGTGACCTCATGTTCCCATCATCATTTCTCCCCGTGCCTCTTATGTCCACCTCTGTTCCCCTTCTGCCTCTTTTATCCCCCTGTGTTACCTCTTTCTGTCTCAGCTCGTGCCCTGGTATAGGTAGACTGGTATGGGTGGTGCACCAGTATAGGTTAGCCAGGTACAGATGCCCCAGTATAGGTAGCCAGGTATGGGTGGTGCCCCAGTATAGGTAGCCATGTATAGGTGGTGCCCCAGTATAGGTAGTCAGGTATGGGTGGTGCCCCAGTATAGGTAGCCATGTATAGGTGGTGCCCCAGTATAGGTAGCCATGTATAGGTAGGCAGGTATGGGTGGTGCTCCAGTATAGGTTGCCAAGTATAGGTGGTGCCCCAGTATAGGAAGCCAGGTATAGGTGGTGCCCCAGTATAGGTAGCCAGGTATAGGTGGTGGCCCCAGTATAGGTAGCCAGGTGTAGGTGGTGGCCCAGTATAGGTAGCCTGTAGCCAGATAGAGGTGGTGCCCCAGTAAAGAAAGTCCGCTGTAGCGGACTCACTCATCTACTCCCCACGTTCAAGCGCTGATGTCACTCTTCTCTCAGTGCTGGAACCCGATGCGCTGGTTAGTGAGCCACAGCCCCACAGCCAGCACATGTGGTCCTTCCAGCACTTTGGGGGAGCCCAGGGCCCCCAGAATTCCTGGGCCCCTCACTGCAGTGTCAGTAGTTCCCCCCTGATAGCTGCAGCAAGCATGGCTACAAAATAGATTTTTCAATTTAAAAAGTCTTTCTTAGGCCTCTTGCACACTGCAAGTGATTCCGATTCAGATTCCGCTTTTTAATCAGTTTTTACATCCGATTCAGATTCCGATTTGCAGTGTGCAGGGAGCAAGCTGCAAATCGGAATCTGAATCGGATGTAAAAACTGATTAAAAAGCGGAATCTGAATCGGAATCACTTGCAGTGTGCAAGAGGCCTAAATCAATACTTATAATTTACTCCAATGAATATATCTGCTAATAGAATTTGTCTGGTTTCATTTTGGGTTAAAGGGAATCTGAAGTGAGAATTTATAATATGATTTGTATGTGTAGTATTGCTAAGAAATAAAGCATTATTAGCACAGATATGAGTCTCATATTGTTTCCAGTACAGGAAGAATTAACCTGCCTGGCGTTCTATTAAGATCGCCAGGCAGGCTGCGGGAGGGTTTTTTTTTAATAAAAAAAAAACTATTTCATGCAGCCAACTGAAAGTTGGCTGCATGAAAGCCCACTAGAGGGCGCTCCGGAGGCGTTCTTCCGATCGCCTCCGGCGCCCAGAATAAACAAGGAAGGCCGCAATGAGCGGCCTTCCTTGTTTTGCTTACATCGTCGCCATAGCGACGAGCGGAGTGACGTCATCGACGTCAGCCGACGTCCTGACGTCAGCCGCCTCCGATCCAGCCCTTAGCGCTGGCCGGAACTTTTTGTTCCGGCTACGCTGGGCTCAGGCGGCTGGGGGGACCCTCTTTCGCCGCTGCTCGCGGCGGATCGCCGCAGAGCGGCGGCGATCAGGCAGCACACGCGGCTGGCAAAGTGCCGGCTGCGTGTGCTGCTTTTTATTTGAGCCAAATCGGCCCAGCAGGGCCTGAGCGGCAGGCTCCGGCGGTACTGGACGAGCTGAGCTCGTCCAGACCGCCCAGCAGGTTAAGAAACTTCAGTTATCTATGCAAAGGAGCTTCTTTGAGCTCTGCGACTTTATAACGTCGTGGACAACACTGTCTTTTGAAGCACTTATCTCAACTTATGGTTTTTCTGCAGAGAAAAGTTCAAACGTTCATTAGCCTGCTCTGTGAAATAATTTAAAATGCTGAGTGTATTGTGGAAATTGCAATTATTAGAGAATGATGCAATGTTATTTAAAAAAAAAGCTATATACCTGAAAATAAAAATATGACACATTAATTATCCATATTACACAACCAATTCATTATATCATGAGTTTTTTTTTTCATCGCTTCAGTGTCACTTTAAAGGACAACCATTGTCAAAATTTCTAATATTCAAAATACGTGTATTAGTTGTTCATTTGTCCCAGAGCAAAATGCACTATGAATTTCTTTTTTCTATGTTGCTGTCACAGTAGCTATACAAAATCTGACAAGGGCGACTTAAAGGATACCACAACCGAAGGGTCATGTGACACTTGGTGTAATGGAGCGCACATGCAGCACAGAGGGGACAGCGTGCTTCTGAGCCTCGCATTATGCGCCGGCCAGAAGTGAAGGGGGAAGGACATACTGTGCGCACAGGGCGCAGTATGATTGTAAGCTCGCAAGGGCAGGGCTCTCACCCTTTTGTGTCATGGAATGTTATTAATTCATTTGCTTGCACACTGTTAGAAATTTATACATTTTAGTCATCCTGTTAAATCAAATTGTAATCAGCAGTGCTGTATCTTGTATCAGTGTTCATATTTTCATGTATATCATTGTCTGTATCCCTTGTTTGTTTTCTTACATTGTACAGCGCCACGGAATATTTTGGAGCTTTATAAATACATAAATAATAATAATAATAATAATAAATCGGTGGGAACATGACAGTAAACACCTAATCTGCTCTTTGTTTCATTGTTCTCTGTTTAATCTGACTTCTCACCTCTGATAAGAATCCCTAACTGAGCACTCACTCTGGCTTTGCTACGGAATGATTATAGCTGAGTCTGTCTTCTGTGGTGTCTTTTCAAGCCCAAGCCTGCCCCCTTGTGGCTCTCCTATAATGACTCAGCTAAAATTATTCCCTGCAAAGCCAGACTGAATGCTCAGTCCGGGATTCTTATCATAGCTGGTAACAGACACTTTTAGCAGTGAGGATGAAACAGAGAGCATGGTAAGTGTTTTCTCTAATGTTCTTACTGATATATATGGTAAAATACACAAGGGTGCTTCGTCTCTGGTTACCTTTAAAGATTTTTTCTAGAAAGGACCTTTACAACCATACTGGAAAGCTGGAGTCTGCTTCTGTGCACACTATTCTGGCAGTTGGAGAGTGCCATTGCCATTCTACAAGTGCTTTTGAAAATAAAGAAATAAAAGAATTCCCCATAAGGAGATGGTTTAGTTCAAACTAACTGTAAGATCGGTCACATTTCTCCTTGCAACTTTATATGACAGGAATGTAGGAAAAATGTATCTTTCGTGCATTTTACTATGGGACAAATGTACAACTAATACATGTCGATTTTAAATTTTACAATTTTTTTGCGATTGTGGTCCTTTAAGTTGGACTTCAACATGCAACAGACGTTTCTTTTTATTGGTTTGTACATATTAGGGATGCACCCTACAAACGAGGAAGGAGTTTGCATAAACAGGAAGTGGCCATAAATTCCAATTACCGGTAGCTACTCATTTCTGCACTGCAATGTGACAAATGTTAATTTGGATTCCTGTGTATTTTCCAGTCCTCAGTTTTTCTAGAGAAAGATGTACCATATATACTCGAATACAAGTTGACCTTGTGTATAAGTCGACTCCAATATTCAACCCTTTTAAGCTGGATTTTTTATTGACTCAAGTATAAGTCTACCCAGCAAAGTTAATGGCTGCACTTGGGGCTCAGGAGGGGTTAATGATTGTACTGCATACAGTATTGCAGCCATTAACCCCTCCTGTCCCTTAAGTGCAGCCAATACCTCCTCCAGGCACCAAGTGCTGCAATTATTCACCCCCTTTCATGCAGCCCAGTATCCCCCCCTCTCCTTGTTAATTGTTGTGGCCAGGACTTTCAGACCTGTGTTTACTTGTCATTTCCTTTCCTCAAAGTATCGCTTACCACAGGGTAAACTGCTGCAAATGGGAATGTCACTATTAGTACACACATTACTCAGTGTTGCCAGTGACTCGTATATAAGTCGACCCCTATATTTTTATGAAGTGAATCAAGACCTAAATTTCTAGACTTATACTCTAGTATATACAGTACTTTAAAGACCTCAGCAATAGGCACAATAAAGGTATTTGAGCTTTCTTAAATTTGACAGACATACAATAGTTCTGTTATGCAGGAAAGAGGTGAAATGTGCAGAGAATGAATATGGTTCCCGTATGGTGAACCTTAAGTGAAAATAAATTGCTGACAAACAATTATACCTATCCTCCTACTCCTAAAAAATACTTTTACATACCTAACAGTTTTATGTTATTTTAAACTTAAAGGGGAACTGAAGAGAGAGGTATATCGGAGGCTGTCATGTTTATTTCCTTTTAATCAATACCAGTTGCCTGGCAGCCCTGCTGGTCTATTTCTCTGCAGTAGTATCTGATTAAAACCAGAAACAAGCATGCAGCTAGTCGTCAGATCTGACTTATAAGTCTGAACCACTGAAACACCTGATCTGCTGCATGCTTGTTCAGGGGCTATGGCTAATAGTATTAGAGGCAGAGGATCAGCAGGGCTGCCAGGCAACTGGTATTGTCTAAAAGGAAATAAACATGACAGCCTCCATATACCTCTCTCTTCAGTTCCCCTTTAATTCACATCCATATTCTTTTGTCATGCCATGCCTGGCTATGGGGATTCAAATGCATCTTTTTCCTTTTTTTTTGCTCGCATGCAATTTGGATGCAGCCTATTGATTTCAATGGGCTGCGATTCAGTATCTGAAATAAGTGGGAAAAAGGCTGGGATTCGCAGGTAGTGGTAATAGGCCCTAATTGTTTTGTATCTGCTCAATTACAAAGTCTGTTCCGTGTCCAAGAAAGCTAAAATATACAAACTATTGGTCTCTTTTTTTTATCTGTCTGCAGCGCTCAGAAGCCCAGTTCTCTGCCAGGAAAGTGTTTTATGGCTGTAAGTTATTTGCATGCTTGACACTACATACACATAACTATCTGATCATGTCACATCAGGTACACTTGAATGACACAAAGATTACATGAAAGTTACTAGAGATGCTTGTGGAGATACTAATTAAACCAGCCAGTGGGCAAACTGTTCCCGGTTCAGCAATGTAGTGAACGTATGAGAAGCCTCCTTTTGTGTCACCAACCCCTCCCTCTAGATCATACATGTCAAACCCTGGCCCGCGGGCCAAATTTGGCCCTTGGAGCCATTAAATTCGGCCCTTAAGTGGTTCCCTCACTTTGCATTATGTTTGGCCCTCTCTAAACCACCAGGGAAGCTATATTGGAGGTGAAGCCCTAGAACACCAGGGAAGCCATATGGAGTAGGTAGAGGGAAGCACTAAACACTAGGGAACTGTATAGGGGAGGGTGGGGGTCTCTAGACACCAGGGAACTGCATAGAGATTGGAAGGAGGCCATTGGACACCATTGAACTCTATAAGGGAGGAAGGTGGCCAGTAGACATTGAGGTTGGCCCGTGACTTGGTCCCAGTGTACAACTTTGTATCTGAGTTTGACACCCCTGCTCTAGATTGTAAGCCTTTGGCAGGGCCCTCTCCTCTTGTGTATCATACATGACTGTGTGCACTTTACCCAGAATTATCGGAACTTGTATTTTTACCACTAGCAATCCAGTGTATGATCTGGCATTGTACTACTATCTGCACTGTGTTGTGTATCTTATTGCCAATACCTGTATTGTTGTATCTATTGTCTATTACCTGTATTGTGCTGTCACCCCAGTTATCATTGTCTGTAATCCTATTTATTGTACAGCGCTGCGTAATATGTTGGCGCTATATAAATCCAATAAATAATAATAATAATAAGCCTCAAACAAATTCCTTTCCCCTCCCACATTCTAAAATAAGAGATGAGCTTAATCCATTAGCAGCTTCAATACAGTTATTTCGTTTGAGATGAGTGCTCTGCTTTTGACTTCAGTCAGCAGACCTCGTGCTGTAAAGTCATAGAATGCTTTGACGTCTCTCTGCTAGCAGAAAATATAGAAACTGAAAACAGAAGTGCTCTGCTACTGTCTCACACTGCCCCTAGTAATAAAAGGCCACACATTACAACAGTACTAATTAGAGGCTGCAAAATGTAATAAAATGTAAAATACATGTGTAAACATACTTATAAGAGACACATTTCTTCCAGATTAAAATAAACTATAAATTACTTTTCTCCTATGTTCCTGTCACTTACAGTAGACAAAAATCATAGTAAAGCCAGGTTTTGGACTAGCCCATCTCCTCATGGGGAATTCTCGTGTTTTTTCTTTATTTTAAAAAGCACTTACTGAACAACATTTGATCAGTCCAACTGCCAAAACAATGTGCAGCAAGTAGGGAGGCTGACAGGCATCTTTATATGGATTTTTTCCATGAATTGATTTTGTAAAGATTAATGGTGTGTACACACTTGAAAGATAAATGAAAGATATCAGACCAATTTTACCCCCTTCCATGTAGTATGAGAGCCATACTCTACACAGTCTATTCTATGGAGCTGAACTCCCCATCAGATAAAATCTTTGCAGGATGCTGCACTCAAAGATGCCCGTACACACTCAAAAGATCATTATCTGCAAAAGATCTGTTCCTGCAAAAGATCCATTCCTGCAAAATGCATTCATAGTCTATGAGATCTGCAGATCCTCATACACACTTGGTTTAACAGACAATCATCTGCAGATCAGATCCACCAGGATGGATTTTCAGATCTGCAGATGATTGCCAGATATGCAGATGAAGTCTGTTAAACCAAGTGTGTATGATGATCTGCAGATCTCATAGACTATGAATGCATTTTGCAGGAATGGATTTTTTGCAGGAACAGATCTTTTGCAGATAATGATCTTTTGAATGTGTACGGGCATCTTTGTGTGCAGCATCTTGCAAAGATTTTATCTGATGGGGAGTTCAGCTCCATAGAATAGACTGTGTAGAGTATGGCTCCCATACTACATGGAAGGGGGTAAAATTGGTCTGTGATCTTGCATTTTCCAAAGACTTTTATCTCAAGTGTGTATGAAGCATAAGGAAATACTGAGAACCACCCCGAGGAGATGGATTAGTCCAAAGTTTGTCAGATCCGACAGCTTTTTATTACTGTAAGTGACAAGAATATAAGATAATTAATTTATATTGCCTTACACTCTGGAAGAAACTTATAAGTAGGTATACATGTATATTTTAAATCTTATAACTTTTCATTATAGTGGCCCTTTAACAATTTATCATTCAATTTATTAGAAGTTTGCAAGTGCTCCAGGCCAATTTATTTGAGCACATTTTTTTTTTCTTATTAAAAAGTTTTCGTGATTGTGCGCCTGAAAGAGGAACTGTAGTGAAAATAACGTAATGAATGAAATTGATTTCTAAATACAAGAGAAAAAAAGGTATACTTAGCCGGGAGACAAAATAGTGAACAACAGGAGTGATGGAGAGACTTGCAGGTCCCCTCCCTCTGGCGACCCTACTAGTCCGGACTCTCCTCTCCTTGAGAAAGCGGGATTGCGTCCGCGCAACTAGTAGCGTCGCCAAAGGGGACCTGCAGTCTCTCCATCACTTCTGTTGTTCACCTATTTTGTCTCCTGGCTAATTATACCTTTTTTCTTTTCTACGCATTTGGGCTGCTGCACTGTCAAGGTATATGGAGGCTGCCATGTTTATTTCCTTTTAAGCAATACCAGTTGCCTGGCAGCCCTGCTGATCCTCTGCCTCTAATACTATTAGCCATAGCCCCTGAAAGAGACTCTGAAGCGAGAATAAATCTCGCTTCAGAGCTCATAGTTAGCAGGGGCATGTGTGCCCCTGCTAAACCGCCGCTATCCCACGGCTAAACGGGGGTCCCTGACCCCCCGAAATCCCCTCCGAGCAGTGGGGGTCTCTTCCGGATTGAAGCAGGGCTAACCGCCGCAGCCCTGCCCTACGCGCGTCTGTCAGCACGTATCTCTGCGTATCTCCGCCTCTCCCAGTCTTCCTTCACTGAGAGGGGCGGGGGAGGGGTGGCGATGCGCCGCTGATAGACGCGACTGGAGGCAGGGCTGCAGCCGTTAGCCCTGCCTCTAGGAGCAGCAAAATCTATGACCAATTTGGTCGTTGATTTTGCGGGGGGGGAGGGGGGGGTTGGGGGTGAAGGGACCCCCGTTTAGCCGCGGGATAGCGGCTAACTATGAGCTCTGAAGATTATTCTCGCTTCAGTGTCTCTTGAACAAGCATGCAGCAGATCAGGGGTTTCAGACTTTAAAGTCAGATCTGACAAGACTAGCTGCATGCTTGTTTCTGGTGTTATTCAGATACTACTGCAGAGAAATATACCAGCAGGGCTGCCAGGCAACTGGTATTGATTAAAAGGAAATAAATATGGCAGCCTCCGTATACCTCTTACTTCAGTTCCCCTTTAAGGTCATATAGGTCATCTTTTCAGGATTATGGTTTCATTATCTTGCCAGCAGTTATTTCCACAGCAGTGGAACTATTTATGCACATAGGTTTTTCACCATCCAACTTTGCACCAAGTTGCTTTGCTTTAACGTTGTTTGTATATATACTAATTGCACCTTTGCTATGCATTACAATAATTATTGTTTCACAATTTTATGAGACACAATTTTGCACTTTATAAGTAATACTGAACCCGGGTTCAAACAGACTGAGGGCTCTATTCAGAAGCCCTCAGTACTGACCATTTTTGATATCTTGGGGGCAACGCGTTGGCGTAGTGGTTAGCGCTCGTGCCTTGCAACGCTGGGTCCCCGATTCAAATCCCAGCCAGGTCAACATCTGCAAGGAGTCTGTATGTTCTCCCCGTGTCTGTGCGGGTTTCCTCCGGGGACTCCGGTTTTCTCTAACATCCCAAAAGCATACAGATAAGTTAATTGGCTTTCCCCTAAATTGGCCCTAGACTAGAATATACAGTACATGCATTACACAATACATACATAGACATATGACTATGGTACGGATTACATTGTGAGCTCCTTTGAGGGACAGTTAGTGACATGACAATATACTCTGTACAGCGCTGCAGAAGATGTTGGCGCTATATAAATATGAAATAATATCTTACTTATATGTTATGGCTGGAGAGTATTCTGGTTAAGGGCTCTGCCTCTGACACAGGAGACCTGGGTTCGAATCTCGGCTCTGCCTGTTCAGTAAGCCAGCACCTATTCAGTAGGAGACCTTGGGCAAGTCTCCCTAACACAGCTACTGCCTATAGAGCGCGCCCTAGTGGCTGCAGCTCTGGCGCTTTGAGTCCGCCTGGAGAAAAGCGCGATATAAATGTTATTGGTCTGTCTATTTCTCATAGTTAAATAAGATGGAGACATTTTATGGGATGTTTTCCTTGTTTTTATGGTTTTGGGGTTCTACCCCCTCATTTGTATAGCTTACCAACTGGTGGATCATTGTTCAATAAAGATCTTTTTTGTATATTATATATAGCAGTGATGGCTAACCTTGACACTCCAGCTGTGACAAAACTACAAATCCCATCATGCCTCTGCCTCCCCGTGCTATGCTTAGAGCTGTCAGAGTATTGCAATGCCTCATGGGACTTGTAGTTCCACCACAGCTGCAGTGCCAAGGTTAGCCATCACTGATATATAGTATGGATTGGTGCTTGTTACAGGTTTTCTTTTCTGGGCTTGGGTATTAATTGTTATTGACCTTAGCACATTCCAATCGTCCTCGTTTTCTATTTGCAAGGGTGCGGATATCCTGTGCGATGCTATTATATGTCACTACAGCACTTCTTAAAAGGACAACTGAAGCGAGAGGTATATGGAGGCTGCCTTATTAATCTCCTTTTAAGCAATTCCAGTTACCTGGCTGTCCTGCTGCCCCTCTGCCTTTAATACTTTTAGCCCCTGAACAAGCGTGCAGCAGGTCGCGGGTTTCTAACATTATTGTCAGACCTGACAAGATTAGCTGCATGCTTATTTCTGGTGTTATTCAGACACTACTGCAGCCAAATAGATCAGCAGGACTGCCAGGCAACTGGTATTGGTTAAAAGAAAATAAATATGGCAGCCTCAATATTCTTCTCCCTAGTTGTCCTTTAGCATATTTCCAGTTAAAAATGCAGCCCCTCAAACCCAGTGGCTGCCGGCGGCTCACCCAGACGCAGGCTACTTGCCCAGCAGCCACTGGGTTTGTTTAGTTCCGTTTCACAGATTCGGAATTTTCTTGCTGGATGGGAATTCGCTCTCACCTGTAGTGAGCAACCCCTCAGAAATCACTGAACACCAACACAATTTAAAGAAAAGATCTCTGATTTTAATAGTTTTTGTTCATTAAAAAAAGTTTAAACCTGCATAGCAATCATTTCAAAAATAATTATTTAATGTTCCATAATTAAACTGTACACTGCCTAGTTTGTTTTTTTTTGTATTTTTTTGTTTTTGTTGAGACGTCAAAGCTCAATGGTTTTTGTTAAGTATTCCAGTGCAATGGGTTCCGGGGTGACCAGAGTTCTCCATTCTCGGCATCTCCTAGGTGGGTGGTGAGTGGGCGAGCGGCGTGGTGAACCGTTGGGCATGGTGACGGTCTGTGTGTGTAGGTGGGTGGGCGTGTCTTCTGCACTGGGCGGAGCAAGGCCTGCTCCTGGCGGCGGGTTAGTCTCAGAGGCGTTCAATGTCCCGATATTTCTTTCGTAGAATTGACACCTGATCCTTGAACAGCACCGGGTCCAGCCTCATCTGTGAGTGGATGAGCGGCATATAGCCAAACCAGCTGGCAAACGTATTCATACAAGTCTGTCTCTGGGTGAAGTGGTCGGGGTCGGCCCACCGAGAAGCCCTGGAGGTCTGCAAAGGACAAGGCGAAAATAAAATATAAATTTTTAAAGGACACCTGAGGCGAAAATAAACTAATGACAAACAATTGTATCAATCATCCTTCTCCTAAAAATGACTTTTTAAGATATTCCACAGTTTTATTTTGTTTAAATCTACTTTTTAAGTTTTAACTGTTTTATTGTTTTTGCTCAATGATACTTTCATTGATGTATGCCAGAGTAAAATCTATGAACTATTCACCCTTTTTTTTCCTCTTTCCAGCTCTCAGAAGCCATTTTCTGCTTGGAAAGTGTTTTGTAGTTGGAATTTCTAATCAGTGAGGGTCACACTGTAGTCACTTCCTGTCTGAGTCAGGACTGAGTCAGCCACTTACATACCTGATATTTAACTCTTTCAGGCAGAGAAAGAAAAAAAGGAACACGGCATAATTATTTGTGTGTTGGGCACTGTACATACACGTCTATCTCATCATGTCACATGTCACTTCGGGTATCCTTTAAATCTGAACATCAGGGAAAACAGTTTTGGATGGTGTGGAAAGGTGTCAATTGTAAGCACAAGAGGCAGATTTTGCCTCCATAGTTTAAATATGAACTTTGCTGAAATTGGGGACAGGAAATGAGGGTCAGCTGTGCCCAGAATTATCACTTCCTGCCTAGATAGGAAGTGGATATATCTATTCAACAGGGGTAGGAGCAGCAAGAAATTCAAGGACCACTCCAGCAAAAGAAGTTAAAATCTGACAGAACCGTCAGGTCTTGGTCCATCTCCTCATGGGGGATTCTCAGGGTTTTCTTTGTTATCAAAAGCATTTCCTCAACAGCAGTTGCCAAGTCTAATTGACAAAATAGTGTGCAAGTGATTAGGGAGGCTGGCATCTTACTATATTGCCAGTTAAACTGCTGTTCAGGAAATGCTTTTGAAAACAAAACAAAAAAAACCTTTTAGAATTCCCTATGAGGCAATGGGCTAGTCCAAAACCTGTCGGTTCTGTCAAATTTTAACAGCTTACTTTTTTTTGTTGATGGAGAGGTCCTTTAGGCTTGGCTCACACATAAATAGGTGTCCAGTCCTGTCTGCTCAGTTTTTGCCAGTTGGCATCAGCATTGTATGCGTTTCTATGGATGTATTCACACATAAAAGGTGTACATTTCCTTTTCCTGTCTTGCCAGTTTTGCATCCATGTTCTATCAGTTTATCTGACTGTACCGGAAATATACACCTTTTGTAAGAGAACACAGCCATAGAAACGCATACAAAACCGATGCCAACTGTCAAAAACTGACAGGACTCCACGCCCTTTTATGTGTGAACCAAGCTGTAATTTTTTTTTTGGGACAATGGAGAGGAGCAATGGCCATGCCCCGTGGGTGACAGGAGTCGTTAGCAACTAGTTCTAGCAACTGTCTATGATAGTGCTATGGTATATGTCTATGCTAATGATTCTGACTAATTGCTATTGTGTACAACTCATATAGGAAAGTCTAGCTGCAAGGACACAATCAACCCCACCCAACTGTTGGAATTCATTTTTCATTAGGAAAGACTAAAAACAAAGAAGGAGGAGCCATTTATCATCCTCCCAGACTTGTCTTACACATGGAGTACATGAACTGAAATAACAAGTCTTGGACCACACAGGACCAGAGCAGGGACAAGGTCCTCCGGCACCCAAGGCTGAGACACCAAAGTGCGCCCCTCCATCCCTCCCACCTCAGCTGTCACTCACTTTGCTGTTAGACTAAGAGGGCCACAGGGCCCACAAACTCCCCAACACTTTAATATCTAGTTATATGGCTTGCAGTCACTGCTATGTATCCTTTTTTCTTATTTCTTTCTGGTTCGTACACAATTAGGAATGACAGCTGAATGAATTGTGCGCCCCCTCCTACACTGCGCCCTGAGGCTCGAGCCTCTCCAGCCTATGCCTCGGCCCGGCCCTGCACAGGACCCACTCTCCATATCAAGGTAGGTTGTAGGCCTTTGCAGGCTTGGTTGGACTTCATGTACAGTAGATGTGCCCCACCCCGAAAATAAAAATCATATGTGCAGCAGCAGCAAAAAAAAAAAATAGGACCTCCCTGCACTCTCACATTCCTAATCCTCATTTATGGGGGTTAAGCTGAAATGCACATAGCGGCCAATTCAGCGTAACATACAACCTGGTTCATTCAGCTACAAACAAAAAGATAATGAACATTTCAAATTTCCATCCCTCTCATTATAATCAATGTTCGCTCACGCAAATAAAACTAATTTGCTTCTGTTTACTCTTCCTGGAGACCTCTGTATTCCACTTGCTGTTCCACTGCTCTATTTGCACACTGGTAATGCTATCACTGCTCTAACTCTATGAATGCAGCCAAAATAAAAAAAGTGAACATAGGGAAGTTCTAAGCAGGCTGAGTATTATACGTACCCAATACCATTTCATGTCCCATGTCAGTTCAGGTTAAGAACTCTAGAGCCTGTTATTTTCTGTTAGCGGAGATGAGGTCTTACACTTACTTCCTGCAAGGTACAAACTCCCGCCTCCTTGTGTAGATTTGTGGTTTCTACTGTGATGCTGGGATATGTAGTGAGGCATCTCCTGTTTTTCCCACTAAGTGTGTCACATGGTCACACCTGACTGACTGACCCACCCACCCACCAGCTGAATCTAGAGAGGGGTGGGAAGCAAGCTGTATGGCAGTTACAAGCACATTTTGGCCCATAAAATGCTCTTAAGCACTCCTGACTGTTATTTGAATTTGCCTTATTCAATTCTGGGCTTAGCTGGGCTGTAATAGCAGTTAAGGCAGTGAGCTGACTGCTGACCTTGAGGAAACCAACAGAATTAAAACTCTTCAGGGAGGAGGGAGGTTGCAGCAGAGTGAAGGACTCCTGCTCTGTCAGGCTTGTCTACAGAGAGACGAAGCCCTCAGATCAGCGCTGGGTCCTGTTAACACGTCCTCTGCTCTAAACTTCACATCCGCTTTGCAGAACAAATTACCTTCCCCTGTAATTTGTTGTCCCAGCACAAGGTCGATGTTTGGCGTCATGGCAAATTAGGGAAGCAGAGGAGGAAAAGGGCTTTTTAAACACCAACAGCAGCCTCTGCAGGAGTCTCACCAAAAGGCAAAGTGTACCTGTCTGTACAGGCGGGACACCGGGTAACCTGCGGGCCAGAGACTACAGTATACCGGTCTGCACAGGCGGCACACCGGGCAACCTGCGGGCCAAAGACTCCAGTATACCTGTCTGTACAGGCGGGATCACGGGGCAACCTGCGGGCCGAAGACTCCAGTATACCTGTCTGCACAGGCGGGATCACGGGGCAACCTGCGGGCCGAAGACTCCAGTATACCTGTCTGCACAGACAGGACACCAGGCGACATGTGGGCCGGTGACTCCAGTATACCTGTCTGTACAGGCGGGACCACTGGGCAACCTGAGGGCCGAAGACTCCAGTATACCTGTCTGCATAGCGGGGACACCAGGGAAGCTGCAGGCCAGAGACTCAAGTGTACTTATCTGCACAAAATGTTTGGCTTTAACCACCAAAGAAGCATAACATTTACATCAACTCTGAAATATTAGCATTCCATTGTCCATCCCAAGTAACCCTCTGCTCCATCTCAGCAGCTGTACCCACCTGTCCCATCATTGTCTCCTTGTACTGCTTCTTCTGTGTCACTTTGATTGGTGGCAGCTTGGTGACGGCCGAGACCAGGAAGTTGATCAGGATGTCCTCGCAGTTGGCTAATTGGTCCACCATGTTTTTCAGACTGGCAGGCAGGTAATTGGTGTAAAGGTAGTGATAGTACCTGCAAGAGAAGACCATCAGGGTCACGGAACGTGAAATTAATGTGATCTGCTGATCAATCGCTGTATGTGTAACTATATGTGGCGTGAGTTATAAATTGTGCCCGCCCCTTCCTTCCTCACCAAGTTGCTTTTATTGGTCAATTGTTACTACATCGCTGCCCACTAATCTTGTCACCAATATGACAGGTGACAAATGGCCAATGGGAGCAGCTGTGTGGAGCAGGAAGGGGCAGGCACAATTTACAACTGTGGCCCTAAAGGGAACCTTAACTAAAGTTTCACTTACCTGGGGCATCTACCAGCCCCCTGCAGCCATCCTGTGCCCTCGTAGTCACTTATGGCTCCTCCAGTCCCCCGCTGCCAGCTCGTTTCGTTTTTGCCGACTGGGAGTTGGCCGGCTGCCATGCGTACCTTTTTACGCATTCCCGTGGGTGCAGGAAGCTATCGTGGACATTAACAAGTACATGTTTACGCATTGCAACTGTAACGCGTAAAAATGTACGTATTCATGTCTGCAATAGCTTCCTGCACCCGCGGGAATGCGTAAAAAGGTACTGCCAGTCCCCCCTGTGCACGGCTGTCCCCCCTGAAAAGATCGCCAGGCTAGCGACAATCTGCTTGTTGCTTGCCTGCTTTGTTTATGTGAGGTTTGTCAATCAGCCTCCTCCGCATCTCCCCCTTGATAACGCGCCCCCCCCCAATGCTCCCCGCCTCTGCTAGCTTCCTCCAATAGGAAGCCAAGTTGTGACCCAGGAAGTTAAAGCAGATTGTCACTAGCCTGGCGATCTTTTAAGGGAGGACAGCAGGGTGGGGGGTGGGGGGGGGGATCTGGCAGCAGCGGCGATAGAACGACACAGAGGCATGTCATTGTGCACACGACATGCCTCTGGGTCCTATTAGGATAAAAAAAAAAATATTAGAAATATATGAGAGTCTTTTCTTTGCTACTAATGTTCAAGTCCTATCTGCACTACACATACAATTCAAATACTACTTTTTTTTTTTACTTCAAGTTTGCTTCAAAAGACGTGAGGGGCATATGGAGGCTGCCACATTTATTTTCTTTTAAACAATGCAAATTGCCTGGCAGTCCTGCTGATCCTCCTGAGTGTGACTGCATTTACTGCATGCTTATTATAGGTGTGTAATTCAGACAACTGGTGCCTGAAAGATCAGCAGGACTGCCAGACAACTGCAGCTTCCATGTCCCTCTCACGTCAGTTGTACTTTATGGAGCCCATTGACGGTAAAATATTTTTCTCAGATGCCATCAGATTTTTATGGTCAAATCGTACAGAAAATGTATGTGGAGAGACTAGATGTGGAACGATTCTATAGGGGGCCATACACTAGCCGACCAACCAACCAATAGACCATCCAATTTGATTATTATAATCGAATTGGATGAAAATTGGTGCTGCCAAATGCATGCCCGACCGACAAAGCGACCAATTTCGGGACAGAAATTGGCCGCACGGTCGATCGCGCATGCTGGAAAATTTCGGCCCGAAGTTGGTTGGTCGGGTGTGTGGCGGTATGGTGGCCGAATTGCGAGCGCCGAGACGAGGAAACCCCTGCCGCTGCAATGTATAAATGTATGTAGTGTAGTGCATTTATACATTATCTGTCCGGTGTCAGCCTCCGCGCGGATTCCATCCATCTCGCCGAGTTCCGCATACATCCCGGCGGCGCTCTGACATCACAAAGGCGTATAGCGTCTGACGTCAGTTGCTATGCGCCGCTAGCATGTATGCGGCTTACCTGGCGAGATGGACGGATGGACCTGACAAGCTGCTACAGGACAGGTAATGTATAAATGCACTACACAACATACATTTATACATTTTGGGGGCATCGGCCGGGGCGGACGCGGCGGCTCAGTTGATTCCCGGATGTTTTTATGCTGAAATCGGACGGGAATCGGCCTGTAGTGTATAGGCAGAATCAGCTAGAGAAATTTATCTCTAATCAGATTCGATTAGAGATAAATGTGTCTCTTAGTCGAATCTGCCCATATTCGTTCTAGTGTATGGGCACCTTATGGTGGATTGGAATTGTATTGAATGTTGGACTTTACAAACAACATCTGAAAAGAAAAAGCACCCTAAATGACCAGTTTATGGGAACAATCGATAATTGCCTTCATATTACGTATGATCTAGCAGATTTGGTTGAATGATCGCATCTTATGGTGCCCATACATGGTACAATGTTTTAGTTTTTTTTGATTAGATAATTTTGTCTGATTATTCGAATATAAAGACTTTTCCAACATGTTCAATCAGATTTTCATTAAAAAAAACGGGATAATTGATGCTTTTTTTCTTGATTGAGCAAAAGATTATTTTAAACTTTCATTCAATTAGATTGCCTTGGTCGAATAAACAGGAAAATTGAATGTTTTTATTGTACTGTGTATGGGCACCAGTAGGAAGATATTGTACCATAAATCTGCACCTTCAGTCTCACAGATTCACTGTTTGTATCTCAGCGACCAACTCTAATTGAGTCTGATAAGCAGGATTTGTCATTACAAGCTAATGGTCAGGGGAGGGGGCCTTATAGGGAAGCAGTAGATTTGGGCGCATGAGACAAGTGGACAAAAAGGGCGCCCCATTCACTCCCATTATAAATATCGTTTATCGGGCGCCGAACAGGGAGAAAAAGGCGCCCGAGATTATTAACGTTTTAACAAACGGCGCCCAGAGAATTTTAAGGATTTATGACTGTTTGTGATGATTTAACTTTACAAAATCAGCCCGTGACGAATAACGTTTATAAAGATACTAAATCACTATTTATAAAACATTTCTAAAACATTATTATCCACCCCAAAAAATTAATTACATTTTTTTATTTACATTTTTTATTTATTAATGTCTGTAAAACATTATTATCCATAGGGGGTCTTAGGTTTAGGCACCAACAGGGGGGTCTTAGGTTTAGGCACCAACTGGGGGGTCTTAGGTTTAGGCACCAACAGGGGGGTCTTAGGTTTAGGCACCAACAGGGGGGTCTTAGGTTTAGGCACCAACTGGGGGGTCTTAGGTTTAGGCACCAACAGGGGGGGTCTTAGGTTTAGGCACCAACAGGGGGGTCTTAGGTTTAGGCACCAACAGGGAGGTCTTAGGTTTAGGCACCACCGGGGGGGGTCTTAGGTTTAGGCACCAACAGGGGGGTCTTAGGTTTAGGCACCAACAGGGGGGTCTTAGGTTTAGGCACCAACTGGGGGGTCTTAGGTTTAGGCACCACCGGGGGGTTTTAGGTTTAGGCACCAACAGGGGGTCTAGGGGTTAGGGAGAGGTACAGGGAGGGTTTTTAACAAACGTTAAAATAAGTTTCAGTTTACAAATAGGGAAGATTAACGTTTTAAGAATTGCCGATCTCATACACATTATTTAGTGATTTATAAATTCTTAAAACACTATTTCTAAACGAAATTCTACACAATATTTCAATAAACGATAATACTGTTTATCGTTTACACCACGCGCCCTTTTTTCCCGACGCCCTTTTTTGATGTACCCGCCTTATAGTGGCCCTCATGAAAATGGCTGGATTGTGCAGTGTGGCAGGCACCCCCCCCCCCTTCCCGAATTACTCTTCTTGCCAGGCACACATTATACACCGCGCCGCAATGCTAACATGCCTTATTCATGGCAAAGGACTGGAAGAATGTTCCCACTTTTTTTGAACAACTAAATGATGAATGTGCTCTGGTAATGCTGGCATGGGTCCAGATATAAAGCAGACCTGAACTCTTGCACTGCACACAATGAAAGGTTTTTATTCCACATACAGTTGCTCAAGAAATTCACTGCTCTGATTGGACTTTCTGTTGTAGCTTATCAGTAGCTGTCTGTGAACCAGAGCGGTGTAGCTGCTCTGCTCTTAAAATTAATGAGAACCGCATTTAAAAAAATGAGACAGATACTTACCCAAGGAGAGGGAAGGCTCTGGGTCCTATAGAGCCTTCCGGCTCCTCTCCTGGGCCCCTCGATCCAGTGCTGGCTCGCCCGGTAGCAGTATTTGACTAAATTAGTAAAATACTGCTTTATCCGGCCGAAGGAGGCTTCAGAAGTCTTCAGGGAGCCAGAGTGTTCCTGAAGAAGGGTGGCCCTGTACTGCACATGCGCAAGTACGCTCTCTTGCACGCTCACGCCTGTGCAGTATGGAGCCGCACGTCTTCGGGAGGACACGGTTCCCGAAGACTTCCAAATACCCTTTCAGCGGGGGATTGAAACGGGAGGGAGCCAGCACAGGATAGAGAGCACCGAGAGAGGAGACTGAAGGCTCTATACAACCCAGAGCCTTCCCTCTCAAGTATTGGCTTCATTTTTTTTTAAATGCGGTTCCCATTCACTTTGAAGTAAACAGTGAGACTTAACCCTTCCAGTGCTCCCAGAAAGTGAAAACTTTAGGTTTTGCTTAGAAGTTCCAAACATTTTAATGAAGATTTTTTTCCCCTAAAGGTTATCATGCAGTGGCTAATCTTTTAGAGCAGAGAGGACGTTCTGAGTTTAGTTCACTTTAAGTGCCGATTCTTGGTTCAAAACATTTATAGGTATTTCTGTGTTCCAGCTATGACCTCCAATCATGGCTGCCTCATACCCATTTCCCTAGTGAGCAGAGCGAGCCTTACTTGTGGTAGATAGCAGCTCCCGTTAGTACCATGGAGTAGTCATTAGTCCACTTGGAAGTGTAACCCCAGCGCTCCTTCGCACTGTCCCAAAAGTGACTGCGAGCGGGATATCCCACAATCCTCTCTGGGAAGCTCTGCCAAACCGTGAAGGCAAAATCCACCTGCAACAAAAACAAATATTATTAACACGAGGCTTCTGCATAACTTTGCCAAGTAACAGAACTGCTTTCATTGGTAAGGGCCCCAGCACACCGGAGAGCGTTTTGTGGGTCCTTTTTCTTTTTGTTTGAAAAAAAAAATGATTCCATTGGCTCGCGTTAAAATTGTTGTAACATTGCGGCAAAATAGCCACGATTATGATTTTTGTTAGAAACAAAAACAACCCGCAAAACGCTCTCAGGTGTGTCAAGGCCCTTACCTGTAGAGGACTACAACTCATGATGGGACCAGCAGCCTGCCTGTCTCACAGCACTAGGGCCCTAAATTCCCCACCATACTAATCCAGTTTCCTCCCCAAAAAATTTTCTCAGGTCAACTGTCCGTTTTTTGCACTTGAACATAAATTTAAATGTTACTATTTTACTTGAATCCTGGATGTACTTGTAAATGAAAATTATTAGTACCACTCTGCCTTTTTTACCGAAGGACAACTGAAGTAAGAATAATATTGAAACTGCCACATTTATTTCCTGTTAAACAATACCAGTTGCCTGGCAGCCCTGCTAATCTATTTGGCTGCAGTGGTGTCTGAATAAGACCAGAAACAAGCATGTAGCTAATCTTGTCAGATCTGACAATGTCAGAAACGCCTGATCTGCTGCATGCTTGTTCAGGGTCTATGGCTAAAAGTATTAGAGTAAGAGGATCAGCAGGACTGCCAGGCAACCGGTATTGTTGAAAAGGAAATAAATATAGCAGTCTCAATATACTGTACCTCTCACTACAGTTGCCCCTTAAACAGAAAAATAATCTGTCTTTTCTACGATGCGGAATCTCTTCAGCCCGACCTTCCTGAGGCGTAAACTGCATTAAGAAGGTCGCTCACCTTTGTCTTGTATAGATCACTCAAGTAAACAACAATAAAGTAGGAGAGATGTATGGCGGTGAATTCCCAGAGGCCTTTACCTCACACTGTATACATCCATCTGCCTGCGGCAAGGACGTTTATCATGTCAAGGGCGCCCCCTCTATACGGCACGCGTGACTCCCGCTGACAGAACTTTAACACCTCCCTGACGCACAGAAGCTTAGCGAAAAGGAGGAACAGAATAAAGCTGTATATACGCATCACAAATCAAAAAGTGGCGAATGGCAGCCAATGTGGACGTGGCCGTGCAGCCAAACGCCCCCACCCGGCACACTGCCAATCATCTGTCAATCAGTGCGATACACAACAAAACAAGATACTTGATATCTGTGCGGTCACATGGAAAGCAATGCTGTACTGGTTTTGTTGACTGGTATACAGGTCAATGGAAAGTTATGGAAAAGGACGTGGTTAGGTCTAGGTACACAGAGATTTAAAGGGAGTTCGAGCACCTCATGGGTATGCCTTTAAGACAGACTACTTCTAACAAAGTCGTGCTATGACCCCTCTGGAGGAGCCTCCTGCAATGGCCATGCGTCACTTCCTCTTCCTGCTTCATTCAGTGATGCACTTCTCTAACAGAGAAGACAGGGGTGACCCTGAACGTTATAGCATAGCCAAGATGGCAGTTGCAAATTTTTAAATTAAATAGAACGAAAACTATTTGGTTTAGAACGGCGATTCAGGCATCATGAAAAAGGAGAGCACAAGCTACAGAAAGGTATGTGTCTTTAAAGGGACTCCGAGCTCTACTAGTAAAATAGTACTCACCGGGGGCTTTCTTTAGTCCAGCGCTGGTCGGGAGGTCCCACGACGGCGTCCTGGCTCCTCTCCTAGGCCCCGCTCCGGAATGGCTGGACGGCGGCAGCCCGGGCGACACTCGGCTGAGTGTCGGGCTGCTCCTTCCGCGTATGACGCGGCTGACGTCACACGCCGGCCGCCTCGCGTCATCACGGCGGCCGGCGTGGCAGTACGGCGCATGCGCGATTAAAGTACAAATTTCACTGGGAAAATGTAAACGGCAGCCATTCTAACACAGGTAATGGCAGGGATCTCAAACTTCGCACAGTTGGTCACTGGAAGACTGGGATAAATATTCAGAAAAGTGGTTGGAGCCTACAAAAAGCCAATAAAAATTTTCCTATTGATTTTCAAGGGGAATATTTCATTGTGGCCATTCTTGCACGGTTAATGGCACAAGCCTATTAACGCCAAAGACCGCAAACCTCACAAACTTGGTCGTTGAGTAAATGAGTAATTGTGTGTTAGGGTTGGAAAAAGTGGGCGGAGCCAACACCAGCCAAATACATACACGGGCAACACTGGTTCCTCAGCTAGTTTTAAATAATTGTATTTGGTTCAGGTTCACTTTAACCACTTAACGACCACCTAACGCCGATAGGCGGCGGCTGTTCGCATGTGGATTTCCATGGAGTTCACGGCGGGGGGCTCCATGAACAGCCTGCGAGCTTCCGATCGCGGCTCGCAGGCTAAATGTAGACACCCGGGGAAGAAATCCCTGGTGTTTACAGCGTACAGCGCTGCTGTCACAGCAGCGCCGTAAAGGAGATCGGCGATCCCCGGCCTCTGATTAGCCGGGGATCGCCGCCGTCTGATAGGATGAAGTCTATCTTAGGCGGAGAGGGAGAGAAGGGGACTGAGGGCGGAATAGCGCAGTGAAGGGGGTGTTTGAGGAGCCCCCCCGACGCAAGGCACAAGGCAGCGGCGGTGATCAGACCCTCCCAGCAGGACATCCACATGGGGAAAAAGGGAGGGGGGGGGGGGGGGGGGGGAAGTCTGATCGCCCTGCCTAAAACCTGATCTGTGCTGCGGGCTGAAGAGCCTACGCAGCACAGATCAATAAAAAAGGGGCCGGTGCTTAAGTGGTTAAGTAATGCGTACGAGGCCATATGCCCGATACACACCATGCAATTTCACCATCAGATCCACTGGAAATTCGTCGCTCGATAATTTCAAGCTAGTCTATGATCTGCTTCCATTCAAGAAAGGGATCTATTTTGAGATCTGCACTGCACAAAATCAATCCCTTTTCTGGATTGAAAGCAGATCAGACGTGCTGGAAATGATTGAACGACAAGAAATTCCCCGTCAGTCTAACAGTAAAATTGCATTGAGCGGCTTTAGATTGCAGAAAGAGATTGCTATAAGGGCACATTGGTTCGGAGGAGTCTTTGCGCACAGCCTGCCAGGTTTAGGTCAGTGAAGTTGCTCTAGTTTAAGGAGTTTGGAGAAGTTTCGGAGTCTCTGCTGGCCTTTTCCCCCCTCTCCTCCCAGCGGACAGGCAGAGAGGAAGAGACGGATCCTCCGACATCTGCTCATCTCCCCTCCAGGCGGGAGACGCGGCGGCAGAGATGAGTTCGCAGCGGGTGACCCGAGACGTTTCTCAGGCGTGTTAAAATAGAGGCAATAACCCGCCAGAGCGACCTAATCTTCAGCGAACTCCTCTTCCTAATTGAGGTTAATTGTGTCAGTGCGGCGATCCGCTGCGGAGGATACGCTGGCATGGATCTGACGTGCAGGAGACACTTGTCCCTTCGACACACCAAGCGTCATTTACTCTCTGCAGAGAACACGCAGGTGTCATTACCGCGGGAGCAGCCGGTAGCGGCAACGTCTGATAGTTATCTCCTCGCCTGTGCAGGCAGCAGGGGGCGGGGTTCACAATCATACAAAAATACCAGCGCAGCACACAGCAACGTATGTCCAGAGTATGACTGGACGACAGAAAAGAGCCCATTACCGCTCTCATGACAGCCGGGGGGAGGTCAATCAGCCCATTAGGAAATGTAATGGTTTTCATTAGATCAGACGATTATTCTTGAAAAAGTGCCGTACAGGATCAACAGTGCTGCCCATAATTATTCATACCCCTGGCAAATTTTTACTTAAAAGTTACTTTTATTCAAGCAGCAAGTAATTTTTTTTTTTTACAGGAAATGACATAGGTGTCTCCCAAAAGATAATAAGACGTTGTACAAGAGGCATTATTGTGGAAAAACACATTTCTCAGCTTTTATTTACATTTGAGCAAAAAGTGTCCAGACCAAAATTATTCATACCCTTCTCAGTAATCAATAGAACAGCCTTTATTGGCTATCAAAGCAATCTAACGCTTCCTATAATTGCAGACTAGCTTTTTGCATGTCTCCACAGGTATTTTTGCCCATTCATCTTTAGCAATGAGCTCCAAATCTTTCAGGTTGGAGGGTCTTCTTGCCATCACCCTGATCTTTAACTCCCTCCACGTATTCTCAATTGGATTCAAGTCAGGACTCTGGCTGGGCCACTCCAAAATGTTCATGTTGTTGTTTGCTAACCATTTCTTTACCACTTTTGCTGTGTGTTTTGGGTCATTGTCATGCTGAAATGTCCATTGGTGCCCAAGGCCAAGTTTCTCTGCTCTTTTTTCATGGTGCCGTTTACTGTGATTAGGATCCCTGGTCCATTGGCCAAAACATTAGGTTCCCACCACGTTTGACGGTGAGGATGGTGTTCTTTGGGTTGAAGGCTTCTTCTTTTAAACGCCAAATGAAGGAAGCGGCTTACGCCAAAGAATTGCGTAGTCACTGTGCTTTATGTAAATAAAAGTGGAACCTTTTTTTTTTTTTTATCTAAAATCCTTGTGAGTCACCTTTTGTTCTAAACCACAGGACTCGCCTACCTCTTAGACATTACTTTTTGGGAGCCTCCAACACCTGTTCCAGTCTATCCCTTGCGCCTTATGATAGTGGGGTAATCACCCCCCAAGTCCCTTGCGCCATGAATATATTTTTTGAAGCCGTGACCGAAATCTCTTCTGAAAGGCCGAGTGGGGATGGAATTTCCCTACATGCCCACACGAGTGGTTAAAAGCGCCTTACGAAGCAACGTACCCTTGTGAGTATATTTTCACTTTTGCATTATATTACCCCCACCAGATGATACTACACCAGATCGGGCTTCTGGTGTCCGACCGTCCGTGTGTCTTTTTTGTCTCTACAAGTACTCATCTGTCCCTCAGAGGAGCTCACAATCTAACCTCACCATAGTCATTTGTTCATTGTAGTCTACGGCCAATTAGGGGGAAGCCAATTAACTTACCTGCATGTTTTTGGGATGTGGGAGGAAACCGGAGTACCCGGAGGAAATCCACGTAGATCCGCATAGAACACATTGCAGAAACTCCATGCAGGCAGTGTTCTGCCTGGGATTCGAACCAGGGACCCAGCGGTACAAGGTGAGAGTACTATGCTGACATGCCCCCCTGTCGGGGGGAATTGAACCCGAGCCTCCAGCGTGACAGGCGGGGATACTCACCACAATACTAACAAACAAGATACAATAATCCTCTCATATACACCTATCATCTCTGGCCATGCTATACAAAATGGCCGCCGTCCAGGCACTCAGGAGAGATGGCCTTAAGAGGAAGCACCGCTGAGCAATATTCAGATCGGCGGTGACTATGGGATGAAGCGGAGCATCAGCACAAAAGATTAAGCACAGGACATAAAGTACTCTGAAGTGAAACAATCGCTTCAGTATGGTAGGCTGCCTCTTGACGGGCCCGCTGCATCCATCTTGGATTAGCATTCCATTAATGTCAGTGTGGAGAACGCTGAGGTAATGGAAAGCCGGGGTGCCTGTCAGGAGAATGCGCCTGTTGCCGCTCTCGTCAGAGCCGCATACAAATTCCAGCAGCGCCGGGCACTAATGGATCCGCAAAACAATGCAGGACGCACGTCTGGCAATATAATGCCTCCGCTCTCCCGCCGCCCAATCAAAGTAACAGACGCTCGCAAGTACGTTCCGGAAAGGCATGCAGGCAGGACAAGAGCCCTTTACTGAGGTCATTTGGAGCACATGTGAAAGAGCTTTATACAATAGTCTATGTGCGGCTACGTGTGTAAACATAAAAAATTCATCATTTTTAACCCATTCACTATCCGCCAGTATTTCAGCAGTGGTAGCGCAGGATCAGTTTAGACTTTGTTCAGAGTGGGGGTTTTGAGGGTAGGAAACGGCTACATTTTACCGCTCCCTAAAACCGGCACTGCGGTTACGCATGGGGGTCAGGGGGAGATCTCTGTGAGAATAGGGTTAGGTTTAATTGTAGTAAAATATCAGTATAATTTACTCATCATAATGGCCAATTAAAAAAAAGCAGAATATCGGTAAATATACTACTTTCTGAAATCGGGCAACCAAATTTCCTGACGCTTCTTTTTCATGCACGTTTCCCATTTACCACAATGCATCATCGCCTCATTATGTAGCTGCGCTCTGTCGAAGCGAACCTGAACTCTGAACTTCCTCTCTGCTCTAAAAGATATGCAACAGCATAATAACCTTTAAAGAAAAACATGTTTCTGTTTCAGCTGGTACAAATCCGGCAATAAATCTGCAGTGTGACTACTACCTGCTTTCATGGAAGCAGACATTACTGTTAACATCCTGTGTTTTCAAATGAGCTTATCTGTCATGGCAGTCGTGACAAAGGGGAGAGATAAATTACACTTTGTGATTGGACACAGATGAGGGGGAATTAGACGGGCTAAACTCTCTCTAAATACATACAGGATGCATTTCTCTATGTCTTTCTTCTGTCCTGTGCAAGAGTTCAGGTCCACTTTAATATCTGGGGAGTGAGTAGATCAGTCGCTGCCATTTTGAAAGTGAACTGTTGCTCCATTCTTGCCGACGTAGGAATTTAGAAGCTTAACTGCTTGGGGCCTCCTTTGTCTTATTTTTTGTTTCATAACGCACCAAATGTGTTTAGTGGCTGTCAGATCTGGATTGAAGGCAAGTTATGCAATGGAATTTTTTTTTAGAAACAGGTCATACTCCATAATTTGAAAAATGGATTTCAAACTTGATTAGCAGACCTCAGAACAGTTTTCTACCTTGGCACAGAGAAAGCGGTGTGTTTGCACCGTGTTTATAGGTGGGTTTTTCTTTGTAAGGAAAAGTTTGTAAGGGCCAGCGCACACCAAAAAGCGCTAGCGTAATCTCAAACGCTTAGTGCCTTTTTTAAGTGATTTTCCTAGGCGATTCTAGGCATGTGCCTAGCGATTTTCTAAGCTTGCCTAGCAATTTTTGGAGCGGTTTTTATTTTTTGTTACAGTACAGCTGGAACTGAACAGCTTCTGTAACAAACGCTTGGAAAAATCGCTCTGATCTAGCGCTTTTCAGAATGATTTTTCTCTTTCCTATACTTAACATTGAGTCTGAATCGCTTCAGAAATCAGCAAAAGTGCTGCAGGACCCACGTTTGTGTAAAAAGCTCATCGCTCTGGTGTGCTCCATCCCATTGAAATAAATTAGCCAAGTGCTTTTCAAAGTGATGGCGTTTTTAAAAGCGCTCTTGGTGTGCACAAGTCCTTACTCGCATTTGTGGATGCAGCGACAGACTGTGCCAGTAGATAATGGTTTCTGGACATATTCCTGACCTCATGCTTCCATTGTACAACTTGGCCTTAAAGTGGATCCGAGATGAACTTTTACTCATTGAATAATTGTGTTCCTTTCCTATTGTTTATAGGGCATTCCTCAAGCCAAATACTTTTTTGTTTTTGTTTTAATAGTATAATTCCCTATAAACTAGACAAGCCACGCCCACAGGTTTTCAGAGAGCCAAGGCACTATCAGACAGTAGCAAGGGCTCATGGGAGCTCAGTCTGGGCAGGAGGAGGGGGAGGTATTACTAGCCAGAGATTTCAGAGGCAGAGGGGAGGAGGAGGGGGGATTAGGCTTTTTTGCTGAAGATACAGATAAGCCTGCCTCTGTGTAATGTTTACAAACAACATGGCTGCTGTCATTGTATCACAGGAATAAATAATCATATTCTATTGAAGCTGTTTGCAGCTAGATTTGCTGTGTAAACTATCTAAACTTTAGATAAGATATATAGACAAGTTACTTGTTATAGTTAGTTTTTCATCTTGGATCCACTTTAAGATCACAGGTCTACAATACTGACTTTCAGCCTTGTTTCTTGTGTACTGACATTAATTCTGATTCTTCAATATCTGAACAGTATTATTCTTCACCTTCTCTTTACTTCTCAGAGACTCTTTGGGATGTTTTTTTTTTCTTTTAGAAGATATAATCACCAGGTGTTTAGCTTTATACTATTTGTCCAATGACTTGCTTACAAAAATGACTCATCACTAGCTTGTCCCCCTGAACCCAGTGCTGATTTTGTCCGCAAAGAAATCATAATGAGGGGGAAGACGGGATACTTACAAAAGCAGTAAGAATAATGGGTTGGCATACACTTCAGCTAGTTTGCTCTCAATATAGACATGGGTAAAATAGTTAACTTCAGTATATTAAATCACTGATTAGGGTCCCATTTTAAGTACATTTAAACTTGTTACATGGGAGAAAAGCTTTGGCCAAATTAGATAAAATACTAAAGGAAAGAGATGTCACTTTACCGACAAAGACCAGACTAGTTAAAGCAGTAGGATCAGCCATACTATTCCAGGGAAAAAACACATATATATGTAGATAAATACTTGATCTACTTACATAACACATGTATTATAATGTCCACGTTTTGATTTCAGTGACTGTTATCTAGTAAATGACGAGAATTCTGTTCCTGGTGGGGAATTTGTATTTTGCCCACAGTTAAGGCTAACTTGTGATGTCATTTCTGCCTTTTACTTTTTTTCTTGTCTCCTCCAATCGCTGAGTCGCCTCAGCCTTGCTTGTAAACAGAAGTGAGTATGGGGATCAGGTTTCAGATAAGCAGCTGGCAGGGAAATAGAGGGAAGAGTAGGAATAGATCATAGATAAAAAGAACCCCCAGCATGCAATTCTTTGGCACGACTACTAAAGGGCCAGTGCTCCTTAAGTATGTGATAACTCCAAATCATAACAGCAAAAAAAGTTTTGCAAGTTTTGAATGCAGGATTCGCGTCTTTATCACTCAATACACTCAGACCAGTTGCTGTTGAAATTTGATTTTTATGGTGACAATACCGCTTTAAAGCTATAGTCTTCCCAGTAGTAACACATGGTTACAGTGTTCTCCCCAGAATTTTTTTCCCAGCCGGGTGGCATAAAAAAAGTATGTGGGTGGGGAGAGATGAGAGAATGCAGGGTCAGTGCTTCTGTGTGTAACTCTGCTTACAGCAGTGGAGGAGGTGAGCCAATGACAGCCGAGTGCTCACCAAAACTAGCCGGGTGGAGCACCCAGCTGAAAGAGCCAGGGGAGAACACTGTGATGTGAACATTGGACTATAAATAAGTTCAAGCATAGAAAAATGTATGCTTTTGAATTGTGGGTGTGGAGAAAGCTAGTGAGAGATCCCTGGACTGTTAGAAGATCTAACCAGTCAATACTTAAAGTGGACCCAAACCAAACATTTTGTTAATTCAAAATATTTAGTTGCACCACTCTGACACATACAAAGATAAATAAACACTCCTTCAAGCCTATGAGCATTTCAGTGCATGCTTTTCACCCTCCTCTTTGCATAACTAGGGTTATACAGGTGGCAGCCATTAGCAATTCCTCCTTTGCTGGACACCATCTAATCCACCAGTTTGCCGGATTATTTGCCGGCAATATGAAAGGAAGGGAGGGGTTTCTCCAATAAATGTAAAATATTTTATATTTGTCATCATGCAGCTGAAAAAAGGCTGCTATTTATTATTATAATTTAGAAAATAGATTTTATTTCTGAAATCTTGTATTTTTAGTTTGGGTCCACTTTAAAGAAATAAGGCAAGAGTGTTCACTAGAAGGGTTAATACTACTATTGAAACTCAAATACTTTGGTCACATAATGAGAAGACCGGATTCTAGATGGTGAAATCCTAGATGCTTGAAAAAATTGAGGGCAAAAGAAGAAGAGGATGGCAGAGGCTAAGATGTGAGGCTATGAACATGCCTACGCAACAGCTGAAAGAAGCAGTGATTGACAGACACAACTGGCGTGCAAAAACACGTACAGTCACAAAGAGTCTGAGTCAACTAAGCCAAGGAGGTGGAGGAAGTGTAAGTACACAAACGGTGTTAATATTTCTTTGCCAAAGTTTATCTCCAGCAGCGAGAAGGTTAAACATCACAGAAGGTTTTTGTTTAAGGCCCTTCCCATTATAGAACGGATATTCCACTTCTGAGCACCAGATAATGACAATCTAAAAATAGGAAGCAAATTACACCTACAGCATATAGAACGGCTGTGAAACAAACACACCGGGAAGGAAAAGGGTCTACTTGGAGACGGATAATAAAGTGGGTGGCAGAGTTAATTTGGTTCCCCTGTCTCACCTTGTTATATTTCCATCCTGGTTAATGAGGTAATAATTCATTAAAATGAGAGGCCTGCCCAGGATTCTGAATCGTTCCTGTTTGCTGCCATCTCTATAAATACCAGGACCGCGTCACGGGAGCGCTCCACCGCGCTGTAATTATCTGAACGGGTTCCCGGCGCGCACACATCTGATGTTCTGTGGGAGAACGCCGGGGGATGCATCGGTTCTGAATAGTCTGGTCCGGGCCCGGAACGGGAGACGGAGCTCCGATTAATTAAGAACAAATGCGTGAGAGGAAAGGCTGGCAGGGAACAGCGCAAAGAGACTGTCGCAGGCAACGCTACACGCCTCTTTCCCGGCCGCCTGGTGACATTATTAAGCAATGCGATGTGCGGCTCTTCAGCCCAATTAGTGGCTAAAATTATACACACACACTATATACATATATTTTGTGAGAGAGACATACCGTATTTTTCGGACCATAAGACGCACCTGACCATAAGACGCACCTAGGTTTAGAGGGCAAGAACCAGGGAAAAAAACAAATATATTAAACCTGGTGTGTCCATGGTGCAGGGAAGTCTTGTGGACCTCTTCCCCCCTCCCAACTCTATCTAAGCCATATTACCCAGCTAAAGTAACCGCTGCTGACCCCCAGCTACAGTAACCCCTGCTGCCCCAAAGCTACAGTAACCACCAACTATAGTAATCCCCACTGCCTCCCTGCTCCAGTAACAACACCACCTACACTAATCCCCCCCCACCCCCACCACAGTAACAATACTACCTACCCTAATCCCCACTGCCTTTACTACAGTAATAATACCAACTACACTAGTCCCCACTGCCCCCCACTATAGTAACAATTCCACCTACACTAATCCCCACTGCCCCCCACTACAGTAACAATACCACCTACCCTAAACACTACCACCTACACTAATACCCACTGCCCCTCACTACAGTAACAATACCACCTACACTAATTCCCACTGCCCCCCAATACAATAACAATACTGCCCCTCACTGCAGTAACAATGCCATCTACACTAGTCTGGAGATAAACAACGTTTGTACATACGCATCGGGAGTGACATCTGGCAGCCCTCTCTATGCAGGCACATGGCTGAACTGGTGGTCAGGAAGTCGCCAGGGGATTCTGCTGATGAAAGCTGCTGCAGGCCCATGGGTAGTCCGGGGTCAGCAGGCACACGGCAGGTCCGGGGTCATCTGGAAAATGGCAGGTCCGGGGTCAACTGGCACACGGCAGTTCTTGGGTCAGCAGGCACATGGCAGGTCCGGGGTCAGCAAGCACACAGCAGTTCCTGAAGTCAGCGGGCGCTGCAGTTCCGGAAGTCAGCAGGCACACGGCAGGTCCGGAGTCAGCAGACACGGCAGTTCCGGAAGTCAGCGGGCGCATGTCAGGTCCGGGGTCAGCAGGCATGGCAGTTCCGGAAGTCAGCGGGCGCCCGGCAGGTCTGGGGTCAGCAGGCACACAGCAAGTCCGGGGTCAGCAGGCACGGCAGTTCCGGAAGTCAGCGGGCGTATCAGCAGGCACTCGGCAGCTCCGGCGTCAGCAGGTACACGGCAGGTCCGGCGTCAGCAGGCACTCGGCAGATCCAGCATCAGAAGGCACTCGGCAGGTCCGGCGTCAGCAGGCACTCGGCAGGTCCGGAAATCAGCGGGCACATGGCTGGTGCGGATTGGAACAGTATTTCACAGGTGAGGCGCCTACTCATCCTGCCCGGATCCTCAGCAGACTCCATCTGTCCTCCTCCCGGCCAGGAAGGAATGCCGAAGTGAAGCTTGTGGCAGAGGCAGACCTCCTTTCCCTACATGACCTGGCCGCACACACGCGCTGGATGTCCTCCACATTGACTCGCCATGCTGTGCCTTCTTCCTCCCCACTCACTCTCTGGTAACGCTGAGCCCTCCCCAGTGATTTGGCCATCCTCATCGCAATCCCTGTTGCTAGAAGGAAAGTGCAGCTTGCGGCAGACATCCTCCTGTCACTGCAACACCTCACGGCTGGATCAGGTGACTGTTACTGGATACCGGGGTGGAAGCCGTGGCTATAGCGATACGGGGAAACCTTTGCCAAAATCTGGTATCCGGACCATAAGACGCAGTGACTTTTTCCCCCCACTTTTGGGGGAGAAAAAGTGCGTCTTATGGTCCGAAAAATATGGTATATAGTTATATAGTTATACTTGTCACCCACAGAAGGCAATAACCTTTCTGATAAAATCAGGGCTGTGGAGTCGGAGTTTGAGTCCATTTTTGGCACCCGGAGTCGGAGTCGTGGTTTCAGAAACTGAGGAGTCGTAGTCGCATGATTTTTGTACAAATTTCACAGCCCTGTTAAGTATTAGACTAAGGAGTCGGATTCGAGGAGTCAGAGTCGGGACAATTTTGGATACCCGGAGACGGAGTTGGAGTCATGGTTTCAGAAACTGAGGAGTCGGAGTCGGAAGATTTTTGTACTGGCTCCACAGCCCTGGATAAAATGCTGGAAATTACTTAGACAGGATACAGAAGAAAGGCCTTTGAGGGGTTTAAAGGACACTTGAGGTGAGAGTAATATGGAGGCAGACATATTTATTTCCTTTTAAACAATGCACATTGCTTATTATTTTTTAGCCATAGGCCCTGAACAAGCGGGCAATGTGCATTATTGAAAAGGAAATAAACATGTCAGTCTTCATATCACTCTCACACCGGCTTCCCTTTAGAAGGAAGGGTAGAGAAGTGAAAGGGGCGGGACAAAGCCTGACATTTACATCAAAATCCTAACTCTGCATGTTACTCCAGTAGCCTAGATTTGAAGCACTAGCGATCAGTCTAACTAAATAAGTAACCTCTGATTAGCTCTCATACACTTGATTTTAAGTGGCCAGGTTTATTGCAGGTGTATTGAAAAACAATATTACTAAACGTCACTGAAAAGCAATCAACATTTTTTTCTTCTTTTTTACATATATTCAGCACTAAAAATATGTTTAGTTGAAACAGCTGACTTTAAAATATAGCACATGAATCTTATATAATTACTACACCATAGCAGCAAATTGTGTGCCTCAGGCAGGAGCAGAAAACGCCTCATCTCAATCAACAGCTGTATGGCTCAGCTAAGAGGAAGTAGACTGGCTTCAATCAAGACACCTTCCCCTCCCAGCAAAGCAAACCAGAGAGGGATCTAGCTTACTCTGCCATGCGAGTGATGAACCCAGAATGTTGATCCTTCTGTGTTAAAAATGCACATGCACAGCTAAAATGACAAGTAATGAAAATGATTTAAGCCATCCGTGAGTAATTTTGTGAATTTATAAAACAAATAAAACTGCTCCAAAAACGATCATGGCTAACATAACATTAGTTATGTTAATTAGAATAGATAGGTAATATAATTTTTTACCCACCCTGTTTTAAAAGAACAGGCAAATGTTTGTGATTCATGGGGGCTGCCATCTTTGTCATGGGGGCAGCCATCTTTTTGGTTGAAAGGAGGACAGGGAGCAAAAGACACAGTTCCAACTGTCCTGTGTCCTGATAACCCCTCCCAGCTGCATGCGCTAGGTTTCAAATGTCAAATTCAAAATGTTAAAAAAAAAAATTTGCACCAAAACAGCAGAAAAAGAACAACATCAGAAATCCCATCATGCTTTGCACAGCATCAGGGGAAAAATGACCGGGCAGTTTTCTTCTGTGCAGCTAAAAATGAGGCTTATATAAGAGTAACAAAGTTCTGATGCTGTGAAACTGTTAAAGAAACACCAAGCCTTTGCAGTGCTGCTGAGACGATTTTTAGTCTGGAGGTTCACTTTAAGTGACGAGGTAACAAGGGACAGATAGCTCAATTAACAGACCCAAAGTTGATCTGATTTACCTTGAAAAACAATAGAAGGTTGGGATCTGTCTGGGAGATTTCCTTGTTTTCTTTTTGGCCCAGCAGGTGGAAACACCCTTTAGAAGTACCAGCGGACTCAGGCAAAGGCACACAAACAACTGTTTTTACATAAACTTTCAAAGCAAATTGTAAAGAGGTGTAAAAAATAAATAAATAATAATTCTAAAAACTGATATAACTTGTGAATCTTTGTATTTAATGCATGGCGGAGTCCTCCTTTAGCGGAGGACTGCTGTGAAGGACAGAGAGGATGATTTGCAGAGGAACCGGGGAGAGGTCCGGAACGCTCGCACTCCGCTGCGCGCCGCGATTGTGTCCTTCAGCTCATATTACAGTGCGGGAAAATAAACAGGCAGAAAATCAGCGCTGCTCAGCCAATGTGACTTTTAATTATCTGAGAGAAAGGTTTCTGCGATCAGCGAAACGCGCCTGATGGTTCCGCTTAAATTGCCGACACTTGTAAATTGTGTCAGAAGATATGACTAATACATAACCGCATTGTTTTCCAGAGACTGTAATCATTGAGGCAGCATCATAACCCCCCTGCTGCAGAACATGGCTGGAGGACAATACTGAGCAACTGCCAGCGGCTGCAACACTGCTGTGTCCTAGTGCTGCCACTGCGGGGCGCCCCTGAGTACCTGCCACTGCACACAGCATGCACAGGAGCAGGGAGGGGAGGATATACATACTACTGCAGGGAGATCTCACCGCTGTAGGAGGGGCAGAGACACAAAATACTGCAGGGAGATCTCACCGCTGTGGGAGGGGCAGAGAAAAAATACTGCAGGGAGATCTCACCGCTGTGGGAGGGGCAGAGACACAAAATGCTGCAGGGAGATCTCACCGCTGTGAGAGGGGCAGAGTCAAAATACTGCAGGGAGATCTCACGGCTGTGGGAGGGGCAGAGAAAAAATACTGCAGGGAGATCTCACCGCTGTGGGAGGGGCAGAGACAAAATGCTGCAGGGAGATCTCACCGCTGTGAGAGGGGCAGAGTCAAAATACTGCAGGGAGATCTCACCGCTGTGGGAGGGGCAGAGACACAAAATACTGCAGGGAGATCTCACCGCTGTGGGAGGGGCAGAGACAAAATACTGCAGGGTGATGTCATCATTGTGGGAGGGGCAGAGACACAAAATACTGCAGGGAGATGTCATCATTGTGGGAGGGGGGACACAAAGTACTGCAGGGAAATGCACCCACTGTTGCAGAGGAGACATAAATTACTGCAGGAATAAGGTATCATTGTGGGAGGAGAGACAAAATACTAAAGAAAAAATGACCTGAGGAAACAGAGGCTGAACCTGAGAAACGTGTTGTCTGTGCCCCCTCTTTTATGCCCTGTACACCCAATATACCTTCTAAGCCATCCAGCGTCCCCTCCTGTTTGCTTTGCTCAAACCGTTTCTCATCAACACGCAACGGCCACGTATGACACGTGGAGGCCGCTCCCCGCTACCACACTGCACGGGTCAAGTCGGTGTCCCCAATTCGAACGTTGGACTATCATCACCGTGTGAAGGAGCTTGCACCATCTCTCATCCCTGGGGGATTCTACCTCTGGCCGCCTCCAGGAGAGCCTGGTCCCTGGCTGGCACCAAAGGGACACACGCCTCCTCTGGCTGGTTTCTGACAACAGGCACATTGGAACCAGGTGGGACCTGTCCTGGATAGGACAGTATACAGTTGGATTTAACTTTCATAAGGGTTGCTTCATCAAGCTGCACTGTTTCAGACAGGAGCGCGAGCTCAGCGTACGCTATGCAGCGGTAGTGCAGCTAGTGTGCGCTGGTAACGTACGTTCGTTCCTTCTGACTAACAGCCACTCTACTGAACCTTCCCTGAGCCCCGGTGTGTCCAGTGGCTTCCCCGCACTTTGATTGGCCCAGTAGGCTGTCTGTCAAAGGCATCTTATTGGGACAAAGTGTGGGGATCACGTGCATTAAAGCCACTGGACCTGCCGGGGCTCAGGGCGGGTTCAGTGGAGCAGCCATCACGTCAGAGGAATGAGCGTAAGTTACCAGCGCTTGCTATGTTGCACTACTGCAGCATAGCATGTGCTGAGCTCGCACTCCTGTCATTAAGCTGTGCTGCTTTAGCAGCGCAGGTGAATGAGTTAACCCAATAGAGCACTCTTCTTTTTGTCTATTAACCGACTACAGAAAAATGTCACCACTGTGCGAGAGAAGGGAACACAAACTACTGCCTTCAGCACTGTGGAAGGCAAGAACACACACAGCCCACTGCAGGAGAGAGAGGCAAACTACTGCAAGAAAATGCCACCAATGCTGGGGTGACCGGACACAAATGGTACTAGGGAATTCTCACCACTGTAGGTAGGCAGGGGACCAAACTATTGCAGGGAAATCTTATCACTGTGGGAGGAGCAGACACAAACTATTGTAGGGAAATCCCACTGTAGGAGGGGTAAAGACACAAACTGCTGCAGGAAGATGAACCCACTGTGGGAGGGGCAGGGAGAAAAACTACTGCAGGAAGATGAACCCACTGTGGGAGGGGCAAAGAAACAAATAACTGCAGGGAGATATCACCACTGTGGGAGGGGCAGAGACACAAAGTACTGCAGGGAGATCTCACCACTGTAGGAGAGGCAGAGACAAACAACTGCAGGGAAAGCTCACAACTGTGGGAGGGGCAAAGAAACAAACTACTACAGGGAGATCTCACCACTGTGGGAGGTGAAAATAGAAAAACTACTGCAGGGAAACCTCACCATTGTGGGAGGGGAGGAGACCCAAACTACTGCAGTGAGATCTCACCACTCAGAGACAAATTACTGCAGTGTGATCTTACCACTGTGGAAGGGGCAGAGACACAAACTACTGCAGGGAGAGGTCACTCACTCTGGGAAGGGGCAGATACATATATATTGCAAGGGAATGTTATAATGTCTGACAATTCCCTTTTACAGCAATAACGAAGTAGCAGAACAAGAGCACTCTCCATAAAGTACTGCTGCATACAAGGCACCATCACACTCACCTCTGTCGTGGAAAGCACTGTATCTTCATCAAGGCTAAGAACGGCGTCCGTCACTATAATGTCATATGGGAGAAAGCGGCTGCTCATAACCTGCCGGAAAAGGAGACAAAACGGACACATTTAAAAAACCTATATAGAGGCACCTACGATATACTTCTTATGCTGCTTAGACTTCTTTTTGTATTGACCTGAGGAAGCGGGCCATGACCTGCAAAACGCATTGTCAATTTTTCTGAATAAGTATTTTTCCAGTTGAACTGGTGTTTGTAATCTTCTTGAGAGATTACCTAGTGTACACTTTATGTTTTTAAACCCATATAATTTGGGCCCCTCCACCCCACCCTTCTATCAATCAGATGTACTTTGGAGGTAATAGCTTTATAGTTTTCTGGAAAGTATATTGAACTACAGGAGAGCGAATGTTCAGTATCCGGGCAGGACCGGGAGTATCGAGCGGGGACAGTGAATTCCCTGCAGGCCTATACCGTGGTTGCAGGAACTGCAACCCATCTTTGTGAGTATATAATCATATATATACTTCCGTCCCCTTTATACTCAATGATACTGCACCATTGGGCTCCTGGTCTCTCTACTTCTCGTTTAGGTGCTCTTGATGTCGACAAGAACCACCCAACTCCTTCTACATTTAAAGACAAGTTTTATAAACTCTGCTCTCCATTCTCTATAAGCACTCTGTGCTCTGCTTGCAGCGTGCAATGAAGAAAACTATTTGCAATGGTTCTGCACCCCATCAATCCTTTCTCTGCCAAATACATGGACATAGAACAAGTTACAACTCCAGCAACATGCTGGAGGCAAGGAAAACACAACACCAACAAAAGGACTGTTTTGGAATATCATAATAATAATAGCGTGATTTTAGTATTGCTGACATAAGCTGTACTAATGTAAGATTTGAATGCTCCTCAAACGTGTGACCACGATCGGTGGAAAATGAACGATCCCCGAGCAAATGATGTCGGCGCCCATGTGAATTCAGCAACAACGGTCCCCAGCTGGGATCATTACCGGAAGAGTGAAAATGAGGAGCCGGAAGTGCGAAAATTCTCAACACGTGTGAAATCAATCGTTTACCATCGTGTGCTATGAACAAAAAGTGTCCGTTACCAGCTGTGATAAGAATTCCGGACTGAGCATTCAGTCTGGCTTTGCTGAGAATGATTATAGCTGAGTCATTCATTATAGCAGAGCCACAAGGGGGCAGGCTTGGGCTTGAAAAGACACCAGAGAAGACAGACTCAGCTATAATCATTCCGTAGCAAAGCTAGACTGAATGCTCAGTTAGGGATTCTTATCAGAGGTGATAACAGTCAGATTAAACAGAGAACAATGAAACAAAGAGCAGAGTAGGTGTTTACAGTCATGTTCCCACTGATTTATAAGGTAAAATACAAGAGGGTGCTTCACCTCTGGTTCTCTTTAAGCATGCCCACACATTACTCAATATTATGAATGATCGACCTAAGGATTCAATAATTTTATAGAATTTAAAGGTAATCAGTGCTGGAACCTGGCCGCCCAATTGATCTTTTGATCGATTTCCAGCAGAAATCTGTTGAAAATCTTGATTGGGAATGCAGGAAAATCTTGCTTTGCAAGGTCTTGAATGCGTGCACGGCGGTAATGGCTTTTGATCTTGCAACAACAGACGGACTTCTGGCCGGTGTCCCCCCCTAAGCGTATGTGTCCCCCATCCCCCCGTACAGTGTTAAAGGTTTACCTCTCCGCTGGCGAATGTGACGTCGCTACATGAGCCTAGTGACACCGGACGCAGCCAGGATTCACACCCCAGGAGAGGGGAGACTTCAACATGTTGGGGACACGAAGGACTCTTGTCGGGCAGCCAACAGCAGGACAATCTCATGCTGAAATCTATTGGAAATTGGTGCACAGTGTGTGGGCAGGCAATAGATTATATCTCTCCGTGATTAGATTCTATCAGAGAGGAATCCATCTAATGGTCGATCTGGCCAGACATCAGGTAATTTAAGGTAGCTATACACAGATTTGCAGCTGACAGGAATCTGATGTGTGCCACACACTAGGAACAGATTTCCAATAGATTGCAGAATGAAATCTATTGGAAATCAATCTAAATGCATTATTGGACCATTAGATCCAATGCAACACTAGGGGCCATCGATCGGCTGTCAGATCAAATCGATCAAAATCGCCTGCAAATCGATCAGTAGATTTGATAGAATAGAATTCCGATCGATGGCTGAAATAGACTAGTGTATGGGCCCCTTTAGAGACGCGATTTGGCCACAACTCTGCTAGATCAGCAGCTTGATTCATCAAATCTTATAGTAATGGGGGGAGGTGTGGGATCAGGGCTGGAAAAGGACAGCACCCTACTGTCATTTAATCAGGTAGGCAAGTGCAATGCCTTATTCAACTCTTGTAACACCTGGGGAAATTCTCAGTCCTTTAATTTAATAACTGTACTATTTCATTTGTAATTCAAATTGTGCAAGGATCAAGGGAGGCTGAATCTGTCTTGTACTTATGGAGCTGGGTAGAACTCATTAAGATCACACTGTTCCAACTGAATAGGAACTTGCCTTTCACTATCCTAGAGGTTCTGGGTACTCCATTTAATCCACACACCTCTAAGGGCTCATTTCCACTATAGCGAATCCGCATGCGTTGTCCGCATGCGGATTCGCACAGCCAATACAAGCGGATGGGCCAGTTTCCACTTGTAAGTTGTGCGGAGCGTTTTTGTGTGCGGGGAAAATCTGCACGGCAGAGCCGTCAGAATTCACTCCCCGCACACCGCTAAGCGAATCGCATACAATGTATCTAATAGGGAAATCGCATGCGGTTTTGGCATGCGTTTTTCCCCGCGATTTCGCATGCGAGGCAGAGGCAGCAGAAGACCTGTCTGCCCTAATCGTCTCCACCTCTGTCAGATCTCCCAGCCTATCAATGACCAGAAGCTGAAGGGGGGGGGGGGGGGCGTGTCAGGAATGAAGAACCCACAAACCCAGATGCCATAGTTCTGGATGCCTTTATAACAAATGTATACAAAAAATGTAGCTTTAAAGTGGTCTGAAACTCCAACATAACGTTCAATAAAAATGTGTTTTCCTACTTTTTATTACTCATACAGTTATCATATTTGCTTTTGTGCACACGTAATATTGTCTGTTTACAAATTACAAGTTTCCAAAGTGTAGTTTATCTTGCCCTGAAACCTGCCATTGCATTTTATTCCAACTGCTTTTTATTATATATTAACATCTTCTAATTAGCTGTTCTGAGCGGTTTGTGTGCTTGAAGCACAGAGAGCTTCACCGAGAGTTCCTTTTCACTTGTTACACTGTGTTTACACACATGTATCAACATTAGAATGCAAACAAAGATACTGTTATCTTCAGTTTGGATGCGAATTTGAAGCTGAATAGCAGGACAAAGTGCTTTGTTTAACCATTTCAGTGATGTTCTGCTAAAAAAATAATAATTCTGGGATAGTAGCTTTCAAGCTTTGTGGAATCATTGAGAGCAAAGCAGAAATGCTGACTTTCAGACCACTTTAATTTCTTTCCCATTTTTGCTAAAGTTCCTCTTTAATCAATAAATGGCAAAGTGAGAAGTTATAAAATAGAAGAGCGATCAAGAAATGATTGTTAATCACCATATAATTTGGTCATGTTTGATCTAAATCAGCCGTAATCATCTTTACTACCGGCAGATACAAAAAAGCTACACAGCACCAACTGCCATTATCCATAACCACACCCCCTAACACAATGCGATAGGTACCTACGATACAATTTTCTGTTAGATTTACCTGCCGGATCGATTTTTTCCAATATCAATTTCGATTGATTTTCCAATCGATTGCCGTTCTCTTGGAAAACGGTCAGAAAATCGATTGATGTTAAGATTGGACATGTTGGAAAAAAAAAATCGATCTGGCAGGTAAATCTAACAGAAAATTGTATCGTGTGCACCCAGCATAAAAGGTTTATGTTTTTTTTTTAAAAGTACATATGCACAGAGGGAGATGCTTGTTGCTTGCAACTGTTATTTCCCACAATGCAACTAAGTTCACAGACAGGAAACTGTCAGGACCTAGGTCATTACATCACACTGTGGGAGGGGTTTCATTACAATATCCGTCATACAGACCCACCTGATAATCTATTCGAGAAGTTACACATTTCTTGTGGGAAAGAGGATATCGGCTACTGATTGGGATGAAGTTCAATCCTTGGTTACATTTGCTGTTTAAGCGACGTACACACGCTAAATAATTACCGTTTGATATCTCTAACAAATGAGAGATCTTGCCGTATTGGACAACAACTCTTGTAAAAAAAAATGTAGCCAATAGCAGTTAAACGACAATGAAGAGAAACTTTTATTGGGCAATCCGCCTGATCCCACTGGAGAAATGATTCAGGCGAGGAGATATCGTGCAGGCGGCTAGGTGTGTCCAAGGTCATTCAAACAACAGTGTTCCAGCGCATGCGTGCAAAAGTTGTGTAATATGGCACATCTACTCACACACACACACTATTAAAGTGCCATAGACGTTTAAAAAAACGTGTTCCTTTTTGCTGGGTAATATAGTTTGAGCACCAGAGGCGGGACAAAGTCCTCCAGCACCCAAGGCTGAGACACCAAAGTGCGCCTCTCCACCCCTCCCACCCCAGCTGTTACTCACTGATTGCTGTTGGACTAAGAGGGCCACAGGGCCCACAACCTCCCCAACACCTTAATATCTAGTTATCTGGCGTGCAGTCACTACTATGTATCCCCTTTTCTTATTTCTTTCTGCTTCATACACAATTAGGAATGACAGCTGAATGAATTGTGCGCCCCCTCCTACACTGCGCCCTGAGGCTGGAGCCTCTCCAGCCTATGCCTCGGCCCTGTTGAGCACTGTCACTTATTTGTGCAAGCCGACTTTAAAAGGCAATCCAAGGTGAGAGGGATATGGAGGCTGCCATATTTATTTCCTACTAAACAATACCAGTTGCCTGGCAGTCCTCCTTATCCTCTGCCTCTAATACTTTTTAGCCATAGACCCTGAACAAGCATGCAGACCGTTCAGGTACTCTGACTCGGGCTTTCCTTGATTCGCCATATGCTTGTTCCAGGGTTGTGACAGAATACTTATGCCAGAAGATCAACAGGGCTGCCAGGCAACTGGTATTGTTTACAAGGAAATAAATATGGCGGCCTTCGTATTCCTCTCACCTCTGGTCACTTTTAACTAGCATGTGTAAAGACTTTAAAGCTTTTGTTTGTCCAAGTACACGTCTACCGGTACTTTAAGTTCAGTTGCAGCCATTGGCATCCTTTCCTAGTAACATCCAGGGGATGCGCAGGCTGGGTGGCTCTCTGTCACTGGTATTCGCCCCACGCTCAGTCCCGCCGTGGCTCCCTGTATTAGCGGCTGAGAATGGGCCGGCTGTCTGGCTCTGACAGACAAGCCGTCACTCCTCCTCAGCCCCCTAATCACAAGCAAAGCTTTCTACTAAAATGGGATTTCAGAGTGCGTCTCGCCTGCGCAGGATGCTGACAAATGTGTCCATCGCTGACATGACTGACTGGCTGAGATTTATCAGGGGGAGAATACTAAATTCTCACTCATTTTAATCTCAGCTCGCTGGGTCTAGATTACGGCTCGTCAGTGCGGGCGGAAGATGCGGGCTGCACCGTGATAAGCAACATACTGATGTCAGTAACGTACGGGCATTCCTCTGACCTGCTGATGGAAGCGAAGGGCTGATAGTATAATCAATGATAGTATAATAGTGGAAAAGGGCGGATGGCATAATGCAGAATCTTTATACTATGGTTTTTGGGCAAGCCGGCATCCAGAAAAATTTAGAAATCTGCCGACTTTAGCGAGGCAAATCAACATCCATGGGAATCAGAATGACAGCCCTGAAAAGGGGCACAAGATGAAAGACATATGGAGGCTGCCATATGTATTTCCTTTTAAACGATACATGTTGCCTGGCTATCCTGCTCATCCTCTGCCTCTAACACTTATTAGCCGAAAACTCTGAACAAGCATGCAGTTAAAGCAGACTTAAACCGAACAAATATTTATAATGAACTGTATGTGCAGTATGGATAATGAATAGAACAGAAGTATCAAAGAAAAAAAGAGACTTGATGCTTTTATTTTCAGTTATATACCTTTTTTTTTTGCAACATTGCATCACATTGTTACAGTTGCAGTTTTAAAACCACACTCTGTCTTTTAAGCTATAAAACGAAGCAGAAATAATGACCCTTAACTTTCCTGCAGTAAAACGTTCTCTAAAGCTGTCTCTCACCGATTCTTGGTTGTTTAACCACTTAACCTCGATGGCGTTATGATTATTTCCAGATTCAAGGTCCAAAAGCCATAACATTTTTTCACAAGCTTTTAGACCCTAAAAACAAGAAGAAAAACATATCTCCGAGAGGTCTGCAGCAGTTCCTGCATGAAACTCATTCAGGCATGGAATTACCACCCTGTTCTGCAGCTTTCCGTCCAGAACCTGACTCGGGATTAACGCCAAGTAGGTTAAATCTATCTGGACGGATATATCTATCCAGATAGCCTGCACTGCTGCCAAGCCCTGGTGCGTGCGATCGTGCGCACTCCTGCCGCCCTCGTAAGCCCGGAGATCAATGAATATACAATTTAAAAAATTACATAAATAGTTACCTTATGGACTGAACGTTTTTAACACGTATATAGTAAAGTACCGTATATTACTGTTATTTTTTAAATTATGGGCTTGCAATAAGTGATGGACGCAAAATTGAAAAAATGCACCTTTATTTCCAAATACAGTAAAATATTGGCGCCATACATTGTGATAGGGACATAATTTAAATGGTGTAATAATCGGGACAAATGGGAAAATAAAATACATGGGTTTTAATTACGGTAGCATGTATTATTTTGAAACTATAATGGCAGAAAACTGAGAAATAATGATTTTTTTTCCATTTTATTCTTAATCTTCCTGTTAAAATGGATTTATAATAAAATATTTCTTAGCAAAATGTATCACCCAAAGAAAGCCTAAATGGTGGCGGAAAAAAAAGATATAGATAATTTCATTGTGATAAGTAGTGATAAAGTTATTGGCGAATGAATGGGAGGTGAAAGTTGCTCGGATGCATTAAGGGAAATGACACTGAAGGCTGAAGTGGTTAAGCTCTTCGGAAAACAGGACTGTATAGACCAAGTTGGGTCCAATAGCTGAGAGAAGATCTTTTGCATAGATAACAACTGAAGTTTTTTCAATTCTTCCTGTACTGGAAAACAAAATGAGACTAATCTCCTTGCTACTAATGGTCTATTTCTTAGCTGTACTACACATAATTCATTATTGCATAAGTTTACTTTCACATCAGTTTTGCTCCAAGTCTGACTGCAAGAATAAACTTGTTTGAGATATGTGATTCAGACACTACTGCAAGCAAAAAGAGATGAGAAAGTCTGCTAAGAAACTGGTAATGTTTAACAGGAAATAAATATGTCAGCCTCCATTTCCCTCTTAATTCCGGGGTACTTTGAATATTAAATACCGATGTGGACCTGATAGCACCACTGTGCACAGCTCATTCCGTTTCTTCTGCAGAGCTGATATGTGTGTTTCTTATCCAAGTAGAGATTACGGTTACAGATAAGGTATTCTCAGATATTATCCTCATCTGGTGCAAGCTATGATAGGAAATCTATGTGGTTGCAGATGGCTACAGGGAGATCTCCAGTTCTCCACAAACACGGTCACTGCTCATCTTTGTAGCTGAACAGCAGGCCAGCCAATAGCTATAGTGATCAGACAACGATCATTTAAAATGGAGAAGGTTCCACCTGTGTCACCAAAACAGGTACAGGGCTAGCCACGAATCAGACTTGGTTACCATTTATGGAATTTAAAAAAAAAAACTTGAGGTAAGTAGGTGGCAGTATCAACGCAACACCCACATGATGCAAAATAAAATATGATTCATCAGACACTTAAAAGTGGACCTGAACTTTTGCACAGGACAGAAGGAAAACAGGGAGAAATCCACCCTGTATATATTTAGAGAGTTTAGCCTGGATTATTCCCCCTCGCATGTGACTAATCACAACTGTAATTTGATCTCTCAGCTGTGTTACCTGGCTGCCTCAGAAGAGCAGCTGATTTGTAAACACAGGATGCTAACCCTATGTCTGCTTCCATGAAAGCTGGAAGTAGACACACTGCAGATTTATTGCAGGATTTGTATCAGCTGTAACAAAAATGTTTTTCTTTAAATGTTATGCTGTTGCTTATCTTTTAGAGCAGAGAGGAAGTTCTCAGTTCAGGACCACTTTAAAGAGGAGCTGTCAGCCGTACTATCTCAGAAAACCTAACAACAGATAAATACTTGCTCTACTTACATAACATATGTATTGCACTGTCCAGGTTTTGCTTTTAGTGATTTTTCTACATTATACAAAGAAAAAATCCTTCTTAGCATTTCCCATTTGTGTGGCTATTTTGAAGCCAATCCTGATGTCATTTCCTCCCTTAGTCTCCTCTGCCTGATTTGCCCGCCCATCAATATAGAAAGTGCATTGTCTCAGCATGAGAAATATTGGCCAATCAGAGAGGAACAGAGGTGTGGGAGGGGGAAACAGGAGGGAAGGAGGCTTCAGCCAATCAGGCTGCATTAGTTAAGTCTGAGGGGAAGCAGAGAAGCAAAAAAGGACGACCCAGCATGCCCTGCAACTTCCTTTTTGTGTACCAAATTTTGTGTGTACCAAATAAGAGTCAGGTAAACTGGGGAATGATCAATTACCAAGAAAAATAATAGTGATTTTACCTTTTGAATTGCCTGGTTAGCATCCATATTACTTGTTTACCAGATAAAAATAAAGACTTGATTTTTGATTTTACGCCCAACAATTACACTTTAAGGTCTTCTTGATGAATGGGATGGGTAAAGAGGGTAGTGTAGAGGGAGGTCTACAACTGTTTGTATGTTTTATACTGCTAAAAAGCAATATATTTTACTGTTAAAAAAATAAAATGGTTTCCAGTCTTTAAGAAATCAGCAGTGAGATGCGACCATCAGCCGCCTGTTTACCAGTGAGAGGCGCATGGTCGCTGGCGTTTACCTGGCATAGCGCAGGACTTCATTAGAAGGAGAACGCGGCGCCCGCCCCTATGCCTGGCTGCACACCAGAGTCTGATGTTCAGTGTGAGCAGCATGAAGGTCAGTCCGCGCACAAGGTGAGGCGGCGCCACGCGGCGGAATCTTAAAAAGGATCGTAGCGCCTGTGAAGCTGAAATGGGAACAAACAAACAAGCGAGTGGGCTCAGCCTAGCAGAAACTCTGTGGGTGCTGCTCACATGTCCAGCGAGCCAAGCGGAAACCATTAACTGACGATTTAACGGGGATTGTGCTGTGCTGCAACTGTCGCCACGCGGCAGCGCAAACCAAACACGGCTTAGCCTGGCTGAGAAACCGGAGTCCGAAGACGCTGGTGATATATTATCTATAACTGGGGTTCTGTGCATGCTAAAGGGGAACTCTGGAGGAACTACAGCATATGCCATCCTCTTCTACTCAATCGCCGTCCTGCATATGAGTGTGTATCTCTTCCCAGCCACTTCTAGCTCTGCAGTTACTGCTTTTCCCTGCTCCTGCTAAACACTCCAACTCCACCTTCATATGTCTTCCCAGTTACTTCCTGCTCTGCTGCTGTTTCCCTGCTCCACTCTACTCCAGCTAAACACTCCAACTCCACCTTCATATGCCTCCCCAGCCACTTTTCTGCTCTGCTACTGCTGCCCTGCTCTTGCTAAACACTCCAGCTCTACCCTCAAATGTCTTTCCAGGTCCCAGCTACTTCCTGCCCTGCTGCAACTTCCCTGTTAAACACTTTAACTTTACCTTCATATGTCTTCCCAGCCACTTCCTGCTCTGCTGCTGCTTCCCTGCTCCTGCTAAACACTCCAACTCCTCCTTTATATGTTTTTCAAGTCATTCCTGTGGTCAATGAATCCAAAAATGACTTCCTGCAGGGTGAAGTGTTTCTTGAATCCATTAATGAAAAACATGTTTTAATGGAAGGATTGTCCCAGTTTCCTTTGCTTCCTTTTGCTAGGAGAGAATTAGTAAATATTTTTCAGCTGGTACTAAGGCAGTTGATAAAAAAAGTCAAGTTCTGACCACTCCCTAACTTCCTCCAAAGCAGGAAAAGAAGCTTGAGCCCAAATATGCACTTAAAAGTCGTATTTTCCTTCCATTAAATTTATGTTAATTTTAAAATATTGTTTGACAGTCTGAGGCTCCGCCCATAGCACCTAATGCAGAGGCGGAGCTTCCTCACCTTGCTCTCCCCTTCAATGACGATGACAGGCACAGCAGTGGCAGGCCATCGGTGCTTGGCAGGAAGAGGCTTGTCACAATTCCACAACACGATAATCTGGAGAGACAGAATGGACACACATGAGGATGATCGGCACCTTTAACTGAATGGAGAGCTGACAGGAGAAACGCAACTGCTCAAATGAAGGAAAAATTCTAAGACCCTCCCACAATTCTTAATTCAAAGATAACACGGATAAGGGATTTGTACTAGTTTCGTGAGCGTTCACAACTTCATCAGGAACAATATCAGTGCAGAGAACCAAAAATAGCCAAGCATTGAGTGCCTCTCTTAGCTGCATGCTGCTTGTTGTAGGCCTGTCTCAAGTGGGAATGGTTGATGAGATGCAACTAATTCACGGATGATGCAGGATTATATAAACTGTGTAAGTACCTTGAAAATGTACCAATCAAATTTCGCCTTAGTGGTATTTGATTGGTCTAATCTCAAGCCACATATATTTGCATAGTGCTAAATCATCTAAATGAGCATCTCTTAAAGAGAACCTGTAATAAGAAAAACGTCCCCTGGGGGGTACTCACCTCGGGAGGGGGAAGCCGCAGGGTCCAAATGAGGCTTCCCCCTCCCCTGTAGCTGCAGGCAATCCAGCGCTGGCTCCCCTGGAGTGTCCCGCAATCCTGTCTAGACATGGATAATATATTTACCTTTCCTGGCTCCAGCGGGGGCGCTGTTGCGGCTCTCCGCACGGAGATAGGCAAAAATAGCCGATCTCTGTCGGGTCCGCTCTACTGCGCAGAAGACTTGTGCCTGTGCAGTAGAGCGGCCCGACAGTGATCGGCTATTTCTGCCTATCTCCGTGCGGAGAGCGGATACTGCGCCTGCGCTGGAGCCGGGAAGGTAAATACTTACATCGCCGCCGTTCCGGGAGCTTTTTCGCCACCGTCGTGGGGCACAGGAGGATGGGGGAAGCCTGGATAGGATCCGGAGGCTTCACCCACCCGAGGCGAGTACCCCCCAGGGGAACTTTTTCTCATTACAGTTTTTTTTTAAAGAATTCCGCATAGGCCAAAAGTCAATTAGTCAGTGTCAGTATGTCCGCAGACACTTGGGTAGGGTGTCAGGCAGTGTAAGCCACTCCCACTGAACAGACGTTGAACTTACTGGGCTGAACTGTTACAGATGCCACAAAGTGGAGGTTTTCTAAAAAGGTTTAGGATTTATCATCATTTAGAGACATAAGTTATTTCTGAAATGTTCACCCACCTGATGACAGTACTGAGACTTGGCGACAGCGACCAGCAGCTTCAGGATTGGCTGAGACTGAGAAACCAATGGCGTCACAGCGTGGATGACAGCAGTAAACTTGGAAGGGGGTTTTATACCTAAGAAAAGATAAGAGAAACTACTAAGAAGACACAAAGACAAGTGAGCATTCCACGAGCCAACAGCAAAATGTATAGATGGTCAATGGGAGCCTAATAATGCAAATGTCATGCAGCTTGGAAATAGACAATTACATGTAGCAGCTGCTACTGGTCTATTTTCAATCTACCTAAATTTGCATTTAGTTTGCATAACATTTGCATAAACTAAGAATTTACAGCACCACACTGAACATCCTTAGCCAAACTATACCCAACGACTTCACAGTGCAATCAGAAAAAAGAACTCAAAGCAGGAATGGAACTTGCTGGAAACTTAGCACCGCCTTTCTGCTGCCTGCTCCGACAAGGATAAGTATAGCACCGCCTCTCTGCTGTCTGCTCCTATCAGGATACGTATAGTACCATCTCTCTGCTGCCTGCTCCTACAAGGATAAATATAGCCCCGCCTGTCTGCTGCCTGCTCCTACAAGGATAAGTATAGTACCACCTCTCTGCTGCCTGCTCCTACAAAGATAAGTATAGCACCGCCCGTCTGCTGCCTGCTCCAACAATAAGTATAGCACCGCCTGTCTGCTGCCTGCTCCTACAAGTATAAGCATAGCACCGCTTGTCTGCTGCATGCTCCAACAATGATAAGTGTAGCACCGCCTGCCCGCTGCCTGCTCCTACAAGTATAAGCATAGCACCGCCTTTCTGGTGCATGCTCCAACAATGATAAGTATAGCACCGCCTGTCTGCTGCTTGCTCCTACAAGGATAAATATAGCACCGCCTGTCTGCTGCCGGCTCCTACAAGGATAAATATAGCCCCGCCTGTCTGCTGCCTGCTCCTACAAGGATAAGTATAATACCACCTCTCTGCTGCCTGCCCCTACAAAGATAAATATAGCACTGCCTGTCTGCTGCCTGCTCCTACAAAGATAAGTACAGCATTGCCTCTCTGCTGCCTGATCATACAAAGATAAGTATAGCAATGCAAATAAGGGAGCAATGGGAGTACCATGTTAAAAATACTTCCACTTTAAACAGCGGCCTATTAAAACATTTTGAATGTACTGAGGATCTTATTCTGGTCCTGCTATATAAATACCAACTGGGGGAGCAGAAAGGCAAAACTTTCACTATAGTGACTCTGCAAGGTGTGGGTCCCTCCAGCTGTGCGTACCCCAGCTGCCCCCCGCCCCATACTCCAGCTGGAGCAGGTCTTTGCTAGAGAATCAGTCACACCAGGAAGGCAGTCTTGGCGCTGTGTACCCCAGTTGTGCCTGCCCCCCGCCCCATACTCCAGCCTGAGCAGGTCTTTGCTAGAGCAGCAGTCACACCAGGAAGGCAGGCTTGGTGCTGTGTACCGAAGTTGTGGCTGCCCCCCGCCCCATACTCCAGCTGGAGCAGGTCTTTGCTAGAGAATCAGTCACACCAGGAAGGCAGGCTTGGTGCTGTGTACCCCAGTTGTGCTTGCCCCCCGCCCCATACTCCAGCTGGAGCAGGTCTTTGCTAGAGAATCAGTCACACCAGGAAGGCAGGCTTGGTGCTGTGTACCCCAGTTGTGCTTGCCCCCCGCCCCATACTCCAGCTGGAGCAGGTCTTTGCTAGAGCAGCAGTCACACCAGGAAGGCAGGCTTGGTGCTGTGTACCCCAGTTGTGCCTGCCCCCCGCCCCATACTCCAGCTGGAGCAGGACTTTGCTAGAGCAGCAGCCACACTAGTAAGGAAGGCTTGGTGCTGCTTCAACACATTGATGCAGAATTTATCTAAGAGGAAGAGAGATATGAATCAATTCTGTAACTTATTGCCGCAGCGAGAGAACATTGCTGACCTGAGCTGATTCCCCACCTCTGCATTGTGCTTCCTCCTCAGCACAGACCCTCCGGAACTGATTTATCTTACACCAGCCAGACAAACACACTGTTCGAAAACCAGACCTGAATATGGAGCCTCTCCAGCTAAAACTATTACAGTATAAAGCGTAAGCTACTGCGCTAGAGAAACTCAAACTCACAAAGTGTTTTCCTAGTCTAAGCTGCAGAGCTTATTACTTTACTTCCCTTAACTTTTCAGAAACTCTTAGTAGCCAATACCACATAACTTACTTCAACCTGTTACCGCAAACATGACACATTAAAACAGAGCTGTGGAGTCGGAGTTTGAGTCGAGGAGCCGGAGTAATTTTGGCTACCCAGAGTCGGAGATTTCACAAACTGAGGAGTCGGATGATTTTGTTCAAAATCCACAGCCCTGGTAAGTATTAGACTAAGGAGTCAGAATCGAAGCCATTTTGGGTACCCGGAGTCGGAGTTGGTGTCGGTGGTTTCATAAACTGAGGAGTCGGAAGATTTTTGTACGGACTCCACTGCCCTGCATTAAAATGTCCTGCTTGCCCCTCTTAGTGGCAAACAGGGTGTTCATATGCATAACTCCCCGCTACTGCTGCCATGAACGTGCGCTCCTGCCGCTCACACCCGCCGAGACTGACACATCTGTGATTGCTGAATGACACACCTTTTTTTTTTTTAATACTGTATGTACACTATGTCATGAGGGTATTTTACTGTTCTTTTAGCCAAAAAGGGCTTATAATTATTGATCAGGTACAAAAAACAAAACAAAACACAAAACCGTGGCTAAATACATAAATAAAGGTAAAGATGACGCACTATTTAAAAAAAAAAAAAAAAAAAAAAAAAAGACCTTAAAGAGACTCTGTAACAAATTTTTCAGCCTTAGTTCTTCTATCCTATAAGTTCCTATGCCTGTTCTAATGTGCTCTGGCTTACTGCAGCTTTTCCTAATTGCACTGTCTCTGTAATTAATCTTATCTGCTTTCCTCTGTCGTGTCTGTCGGGCTAATGCTTGAATGTGTGGAATGTGCAGGGCTGCTTGTGATTGGTTAGAAGGGATACACACCCTCTGCAGGCCCCCTGCACACTCTGTATGACTCACACACTGTGCTTATATGAGCCTATTGCAAGCTGGTTAGTTTGTTTGTAAACACTGCCTAAAACTGTTAATTACAAGCCAGGATTGCAGCAGAGAGTGGCAGAAACAGCACAGGGGGGCACCGGAGAAAATAAGGAATAGAATGGTATGCTTTTTAGTGTAAGAATATTAGAGTACAGATTCTCTTTAAGGTCCTGAGACGGTCGGGGGATGGGTTCTAAAAAAACATTATGCATACCTGGGACTTTCTCCAGCCCCCTCCAGCCTGATTGCTCCCTTGCAGCCTCTGTAACTGGCCTCGGTAAGTCGCCCATTCGGCGCAGGCAGTCTGTGAGTGCTCCCCCATCGTGCTTCGTTGGCCGGGACCATTGTGTGCCTCTACAGTATTATCCTGCTTATGGGAACGCGAGGGGGGTGCACGGCCGGGCATGCGCAGTATGCCCCGGACTGGAGGACTTTCCGGGGAAATATGCGGAGGCTGCAGGCAATGGAGGATGGCGGCGAGGAGCGATCAAGCTGGAGTGGGCCCTAGGTATGTATGAACTTTGTAACCCCCCCCCCCCCCCCCCATCACAGGTTTACTTTAATTACACCCTTAATTATAAATCCCAATAGGAGAGCAAATGTTAAAAGTACTTCCACTTTAGTCATAACATACAGTGTTTTCAATAACAGTAATGCTCTTGTTAGACATGTGTGAAAACCCATAAATAAGGGACAAAGCAACATATTCAGAGCGGGATTCTGCTGCCGGATCTGGCCGGGGATTCTCCTCTGTGCCATCCAGGAAATCTCTGGTAAGACTTGTGGAGCTCTCATCTCGATTGCCTCCCGTGAAAGAGGATGCGGCAGTCATCAGGGGGTCGCGCAGGAGAAGGCACTCACCTAGATTAGAGTAATAATACGGGTAGTCTCCCAGATAGGATGAATATTGGGGAAGCACGAACAGCCCTCCAGGATGCTTGTTCCATATTAAGCTGTTGCGTGATATGTGCTTGAAGATGCGGTCCTGGATGATCTGCAAAGAGAGAGAGGGAGAAATCAGAGGCACTCCAGTCCACACGCTGCCCACTCCAGGCCACTCTTCAATCAGCTGCTGGCCGAAGACTGCAATCAAGGCGTTTCCTGCCAGTGAGAGCCGGCCGGACGCCTTGTTTCCCGACCATGCAGCTCGAGAGAAAACCTCAGCATGGCACCGAATTAGGACACAAGTATGGCAATCATCGGGTGAACCTTTGTGTCGGCACTTTTGATATACTCAGCTTTTTTATTTGTCTTTTCTTTTAAAAAAAAAAAACTAAACAACTGCTTTAGGCCTTGTACACAAGACGCCAGCGCTATTGCAAGCGCTGAGCGATTTATACAGCTATTTTTGAAGCGTTTTTCGCTTAGAAAAGCACTTTCAGGCCCCGTTCACATCTGAAAGCAATAAAAAAAACGGAAGCGATTAGCGCTCCTGTTTTGCCACGATTAGTGCGGTGAATTCACTTGACACTTCCGCGATTTCAGAAGGATCGCGGTACAGTGCTTATAAAGTGTTGACCGCGATCACACTGCAATCGTCCCCAAAATGCTGCTGGTAACACGTTTGCGATTGGCGCTAATCGCAAAACATCTGCGGTCAGCGCCAATCGCGGTAGTGAGAAAACTGCCATAGGGTAAGAAAGCACTAATGCTTTAAAAAGCGATAACGCTTTAGCGATTAGCGGGAATTGCCCGCTAATTGCATAAGCGCTTTTGTGCAGCGATGATTTGTTTTTCACTTCCTGACGACAGTCAGGAAGTGAACTTTGACCTGGAGAGGAATAAATACAATGTATTTATTCATGAAAGCGCATGAAATCACAATTCAAAGCGCTTTTTCAAGTGCTTTGCGATTTTCCTATACTTTCTATTGAATCGCAAACTGGTGCCGGAGCCGCGTTTGCGATTGGATACAAAGCTCATTGCTTATGTGGGAACACTCACATAAGCAACCATTGCACTAGCGCTTTAAGCTCTTTATTGCTCTTAATCTGAACAAGCCCTTAGGGATGGTCCACGCTAGTTGCTGTTTGCCCAGCAAAGCGCTGTGACATTGTTTCCTTATGGGACCATTCTCACTGCAGCGTTTGTGATTTGCAAGCAGGATTTTGGGAATGATGGTGATGGGTTTCCGGTTCCCTAATGAGAATCGCAGAGCACCGTCGCCAGTGAAATCACTGCAAAATCACAATTGCATTTTGCGATCAGATTGTGAACCGAACAACCTTCAAACAGAAGGGCAGGAAATTGTTCTAAGGGACTCCTCTTTCTGCTCTAAAGCAATGCGTCCTTGTTAACCTCCTTAGCGGTATGCCAGACACTGTGTCCGGCATACCGCTCTGTGGCCCCAGGAGTCCCCCATAAATAAATAATTGTGCCTAATGTCTGTAAATCCTCTACCTAGCACTAGGCTAGCTAGTAAGAGTGCCCGGGACCATCCGTTCCCCCCCCCCCGTTTATACATTACCCCCCTGGATTCAGTGATTGCGCAGTCTCCCGGCACAGCTCCGGTCTCTCTATGGGGAGGATCGGGTTTGCGCATGACGTCATGACATCATCTGCGATCCTCCCCATAGTGAGGACCGGACCTGTCCGGGGAGGCTGCGCCGATCGCTGGATCCAGGCTGGGTAATGTATAAACGGGGGAGTGGCGGAGATCGGGGGTGCCGGGGACTTCTTCTAGCTAGCCTAGTGCTAACTAGAGGGTTTACAGACATTTAGCACTTTTATTAAAAAATTGGGCACAAAGTAACAAAACCTGAGTGGCGTAACGCTCAGGAGCTTAAAGCGGATCCGAGATGAAAAACTAACAATAACAAGTAACTGGTCTATATATCTTATCTAAAGTTAACTCAGCAAATCTAGCTGCAAATCGTTTCAACAGTATATGATTTCCTGTGATACAATGAAAGCAGCCATGTTCTGTTTGTCACATTGTCACAGGCTGAAGGCTGGAGATGCTATCAGCTTGCCTGTGTGTCAATTCTCTCCCCTCTCCTCCTCCCCTCTGCCTCTGAAATCAATGGCTAGTAACACCTCCTCCTCCCCAGACTGAGCTCCCATAAGCCCTTGCTGCAGTGCCAAGGCACAAAAGGAGCGAGGCTTGTTTAGTTTATAGGGAATTAGAGTATTAACAAAACAAAAAAAGTATTTGGCTTGAGGAATGCCCTATAAACTATATGAAAGGAACACAATTATGCAATGAGTAAAAGTTTATAAGGGATCCACTTTAAGGGTGGTCAATGATAGGCTTGTAATTCTGAGCAGATGCACCCTGGAATTGTCAGCTGCTGTGTTTGGTTTATTTTCAAGCTCCATAAAAGGCATTACATGTAAATGCCATGAGATGCCTGTGAGATAACCAAGAGACACTAAGGCTGGTTTCACAGTAGGACGTTGCGTTTTAGGGGACGTTATGGTCGCATAACGCGCCCCTAACGCAACGCCTGGTACTCTCTAATGTGGACGTCAGAGTGAGCCGCGTTGTGCAGCTCACTCTGGCGTCCGTGATGCGTACTCATGGACGCATGCGGCATCACGTGGTCCCGCGCGGCCGCTCCAGGAAGTAAACACTGCACGTCACTGAGTGCAGTGAATATTAATTAGCCATGTGCCTGGCCGCTCTCCGCTCCTCCCCAACATTACTGAGCATGTGCAAGCAGTCTAACGCGGCTCTGTCACTTATAAAGTCCTGCATGCAGTACGTTGTCTAATGGCGCAGCGTTACTAAGGAACTCTGAACAGCCCATTGATTTTTCATTGCTGTGCGGTGGAGGTGCGTTACAGGCTGCTCTAACGTGCGCCTGTAACGTCTCACTGTGAAACCAGCCTAAAGGTAGCCATACATCTAGCTATGTCTGAGCAGATTCGAGCAAGAGACAAATCTCTCTCTAATTGAATTTGATCATAGAGAGATCTGTCAGCTGCCCATACACCGCAGGCCGATTCCCGACCAATCTCATGCTGAAATTGATCTGGAATCAGCCTAGGGACGCCGCATCCAACCACCTCACTGCCCCGACGTGGTCCCCCTAATGATAAATGTCTCCCCGGTGCCCAGTGCAAGGTATACATTACCTGTCCAAAGCCGCCGTCTGTTGCGGTTTGCTCCACACACGTGCGCCCCATGTGGTTTCCTAGTAACAGCACGCGTGTGTGACGTCTGACATTACATGCGCGCCCTTACTAGGAAACCACGTGGGGTGCGTGTGTATGTAGATCAGAGTGTGCCCAGAGCCAGGGGAGGGACAAGTGGAGGCTGCGGACTGGTAAAGTACATCTTGCACTGAGCACCGAGCGGACAGCGCGGGGGGTTTCTAGGCATTTGTCGCCGCGCACCTGATCGGGCAAGTCGGCCCAACTCCTTACAGCATGCGTGATCGACAATGCGACCAATCTCCGTCCCAAAATTGGTCGCATTGTTGGTCATGCATGCACTTGGCGGCACTGATTTTCAAACAATTCAATTAAATTAATCGAATCGGATGGTCGATCGCCCGCCAAGTCGCCTGATATATGGCTACCTTAAAAGTTGTGTTCACTAAAGTGGACTTCAATTGAATGACTGCATCCAACATTAGGGTGAATGCTGCCATTGAACCCCTGCGTCTGTACTTCTGACAGGCATCTCCTGAATAAATGACTGCATTCCACTATATGTTACAGTGCCTCTTTAAGTTGTCTTTTATAGCTTTGTTTAAAGTGGACCTGAACTCTTGCACAGGGCAGACGGAAAACACAGAGAAATGCACCCTGTATGTATTTAGAGAGTTTAGCCTGTCTAATTCCCACTCATTTTTGACTCGTCACAACTGTAATTTGATCTCTCAGCTGCATCAGCTCAGGAATCTCCTCTGCCTCTAGCAGAGCAGCCAATTTGTAAACACATGATGTTAACCCTATGTCTGCTTCCATGAAAGCAGGAAGTAGACACTTCTGATTTATTGCAGGATTTGTATCAGCTGTTAGTGCTTGTTCACATTATGAGGGTTTTCAGATTTTTTTAAAGCGCTGGCGATTTTAGAAATCGCCCTAAAAGTTCTAGTGCAATGATTCCCTATGAGATTGTTCACATGTGAACAGTTCGAAAGTGGTTCGCTTCCAAAAGCGCTGCCTGTACCAATTTTTTTGAACGCTTTGGCTCAATGGAAGGTATAGGGAAATCGCTAAGCGCTTGAAAAAGCCGTTGTAGAGCAATTTCCCCAGCGCTTTTAAAGAGGCGCTGTCAGCCATACTATCTCAGAAAAAAAAAAACCCCACATATATAAGTAGATAAATACTTGCTCTACTTACATAACAGATGTATTGTACTGTCCAGGTTTTAATTTTATTGATTTTTTTTTATAAAGAGAGAAAATCCTTCTTAGCATTTCCCATTTTAAGTGTGGTTATTTTGAAGCCAATTCTGATGTCATTTCCTCCCTTACTCTCCTCTGCCTGATTTGCCCGCCCTTCACTATAGAAAGTGCATCGTCTCAGCATGAGAAACACTGGCCAATCAGAGAGGAACAGAGGTGTGTGAGGGGAAAATAGAAGAGAAAAGAGGCTTCAGCCAATCAGGCTGCATTAGTCTGAGGGGAAATACAGAAGCAAAATGGACAACCCAGCATGCCCTGCAACTTCCTTTTGTGTACCAAATAAGAGTCAGGTAAACTGGGGAATGATCATTTATCAAAAAGAAAAGTAATAGTGACTAACTTTTGGATTGCCTGGTTAGCATCCATATTACTTGTTTATCAGATAAAAATAAAGAATTGATTTTTGATTTTATACCCGACAGTTACACTTTAAAGGGAACCAGAGAGGAACGGCAAATAAAAATAGAACAAGCTTTTATACATACCTGGGGCTTCTTCCAGCCCCATAAGCCTGGATCGCTCCCACGCCGCCATCCTCCGTTTCCTGTATCGGCGGTACCGGGTCCCGTCACTTCCGGCGGACGCGGCCAATTGTCCGCATCACAGGGGCTCCCTCTATACCTGTATGCAGGAGGCTGCACAGTAGGCAGCCTCATGCGTATTTATATGGAGGGAGCACCGTGTGATGCAGACAATTGGCCGCGTCTGCCGGCCGACTCGCGGCAATGACGGGACCCGGTACCGGCGGATCCAGGCAGCAGAGGACGGCGGCGTGGGAGCGATCCGTGCGTATGGGGCTGGAGGAAGCCCCAGGTATGTATAAAAGCCCCCCCCCCCCCCCCAACGTCTCTGGTTCCCTTTAAGAATAAATACGTTGTATTTATTCTTTTCAGGGTCAAAGAGTTCATTTAAATTGCAATCGCTCATCAAAAGCGCTTAGAAAAGCGTTTACATAATCGCTCGCTGCTCAGAAAACGCTGGGAATTGCTTGAAAAAAACTGCGCACAAAAGTGCTCAGCGCTTGCGATTTATAATGTGAACCAAGTCCAAGAAAGAAATGTTTTTCTTTAAAGGTCATCATCCTGCTGTGTATCTTTAACAGCAGAGAGGATGTTCTGAGCTCAGGTTCCGCAGACTTCCCTTTGACAACTATATTCTTTAGAAATAAATGTGAGAAAATTCTGCCGCTAACAAAACAAAAAAAAAAAAAAATGAAAAAAGGTGTTTGAATGAATGCATTGGTTGGGGCTTTCCGTCGTGTAGGACATTATGTACCGATACCGAGGAAAAGAAAATACCGGTGTTCTCGAATGAAATGAAATAATTAAAATGCAGGAGCTGCCTTCATTCGGCCAATAACTCGATGGAATTGGTTGATCCATCTCGGAGATCAATGACAGAACAGCGGGAAATCTCGCGCAATCTATTCAGAGCAGCTCCTGAAATATAAGTACTCTATGCAAAAAGACGCGCTTGTGTTACTCCGACTTTAGGGTCCTAAATCATTTACAGTACATTAATACGTCATTAAGTTGATCGAGCACCGCGGCGAACGCAACGCCTGCACGCCGTACACATCCTGATAAAGCTGCATTCACACAAAACCATTTCAAATCCTGATTTATTCCTTTAAATAACCTTTCTGCGGCGAAATTGAATTTTTTTTTTTAATCCCTATCAGATTCGCTACAGCCCTGCCCTGTCGCAGTAATTACAGCGCTAACATTTAACCTGCGCGGCTGGGGCGTTTGTCACGATCGGGGGCCGCGTCTAAATACTGCGCTGGAAAACCAATTTGTACAAATAATTAGTCAGCCTGGTATTCGGGAGCAGAGTTCACGACTTGTTGCCGGAATGAACATCGCCGTTCCGTCTACGGTCAGGCGGTCGCAGGCTTCCGCTGTCGGACACGCTGGCTGACTAACACGTCGAGAGGGCAAAGGCTCACGACAGGAAATTCTATTTCCATCGATTGGCCGGGTGAGGAGGTAAATGTCGCTAGTCGATGAGCCGGTGTAGAGGGGAAGGTGGGGGAAGGGGGACGGGATTGTGGGCTGCGCAAAGTGCTTGCGGTACAGCACAGGGCCAAATCGTGACCTTTACATGCACATTACTGGATGACCCCCAGGTTCATCTTTCCGTAATGGAGTGTGAATAATTAATGCAGGTTTAACCTATAGGACGGATTGGGATTTGGAAGACGCACTGCTGATGCGGGAAGCGGCTGGGGAAAAATAATCAAAGTGACGTAAAACATGCGCCTGAAATTTCAGCTCATTAGAAAATGGTTGAACAATGTTTGCAAGGAACACATTCTCTGGAAACGCACATGGCTACCCTGGCCATTGAAATCAATGGCCTCGCTCAGGAAACGCACACTGTTGGTGTGTGAGTTCACATTTTTTTCCCTGCCATCTTAAAGGAGAACTGTAGTGAGAGGTATATGGCCTCCATATTGATTTCCTTTTAAACAATACCAGTTGCCTGGCAGCCCTGCTGAGCTATCTGCCTGCAGAATAACACCAGAAACAAGCATGCAGCTAATCTTGTCAGATCTGACAATGTCAGAAACACCTGATCTGCTGCATGCTTGTTCAGGGTCTATGGCTAAAAGTATTAGAGGCAAAGGATCAGCAGGATAGCCAGGCAACTGGTATTGCTTAAAAGGAAATTAATATGGCAGCCTCTGTATACCTCTCACTACAGTTTTCCTTTAAATTGTAGTGATCCGCTTTTTTTCTGCTCGACATGCATGTTCGTTAGTAACTATGTCTTCCACCGCATCGTAAAATTTTTTTAAAAAAATTTGCGTGCATAAAACGTAATGGCAAATACACTATGACGCCAACCAGGGAATCATGGGGGGAAAAAAACGCCCCTGAATGTGTGTTTCCAGCGTTATAAGGACCCTTTCACACTTATGCGCGGTGCTGTCCGTTATGATGCACTGCACATATTGTGCGACATGCATGATAACGTGAAAGTCCACTGACTTTCATATTACTGCTCACAGCAGATAAAGCGTTCCTGTTTGTTGCGCTGTGACACGCACAGGAACACTATTGCACGCAACTTTTGAGCTGGACTGAAGAATCCGCCTCCCCACCGTATGTGGCAACCTTATGAAAGCAGCAAGGATTCATGAAAAAGAAGTGACTGAACGCGGTCCCGATGACTAGGTGAGGGAGTAAGTGGAGGTGTAAGTGAAGGGCGGATCAAGCTGCAGGTGTCAAAGATGCCTGCGGTATATAAAAAAAAGAGATAGAGCGGTTCTGTGCCCAGAAAAACACGCCCCTTTCACCTGTCTGGCCCGCCCTTGTATCCTTTTTACCATCCCTCCTTCTCTGCCTCTCAGATCTCGCTCCTGAGGACTGCAGTGAAGCGGTACAGGCGCGCATGTGCGAGATCTGAGAGGCAGAGAAGGAGGGCAGACCACACGGGTGAAAAAGGCGTGTTTGCGCTACGGCTCTGATAGTCTTGAAGACAGAGATAGTTGACCAATCTAAGCAGGCTTTTTATGCAACAACCAGCCAATCTCCGGTAAGGTACATCGCTTGCCGTGATTGGCTGGTTGTTGTATACTGGGTACCACATACAGTACAGCACCAGTATCTGTACCTGTTTATACAGTATAGCACCAGTAGATCCAGTACAGTATACAAAATGTCCAACAGTCAAGTGGGGTAGTCTTATACGGCGAGTATATCCCAAAATGTATAATTTAACTGGAAAAGTTGGGGGTCGTCTTTCACGCCAGAAAATACGGTATTTAATTTTTTTACATTTGCATTTAAAGGGAACCTGAGGTAAGAGGAATATGGAGGCTGCCATATTTATTTCCTTGTAAACAATGCCAGTTGCTTGGCAGCCCTGTTGATTTTCGTGCATAGGTAGTGTCTGAGTCATAACCCTGAAACAAGCATATGGCTAATCCAGTAAAACCTAAGTCAGCTGATTCAGAGCACCTAATCATCTTTCATGCTTGTTCAGGGTCTATGGCTAAAAGTATTAGAGAGACAGGATCATGAGGATAGCCAGGCAACTGGTATTGTTTAAAAGGAAATAAATGTGGCAGCCTCCCTATCCCTCTCACCTCGGATTCCCTTTAACAGAAAGTAATTAAAAAAGAAAATGCTGTTTGCGCCAGATGTGAGGAAATCATCTGCTACACCAATACAACTATCCTCAGCTTCTACTCTGCGATCTCCGGCTGCCTGCTCACAACAGTCTGAAGCCACACCTCCCCGCTAGAGGGTGACAGCCATGATAGGCTTCCAGTCTGCTCGGAGGTGTGGCTTCAGCTGACAGAGCAACTAATCTTCCCTTGCATGATCACATGTCTAGAAATAGTGAGCGTAAGGCCCATAACTCTGGCTTGCATGGAGATTGTACAAAGCTTGGCCTCCAATCAGAGGTGCGCTGAGCCCCCTCAGAAACTGCAAACGCACCTTGAACCCAAACCGAAGCTCTGCATATACACCAAAAGCAAGGCTGCTAAGTGGGAGCAGCTGACCAAAAATGGGGGTGGCTCAGTGCACATCTGATTGGAGGCCATTCGTGATGCGCTGATCCACCTTCTGCGAAATTTTTAATTTTACTTGGTGGCGCACCCAGGCTATGCATATACATAGGTTAGGATTTAGTTAGTGTTCGGTCCCCTCCCATAGGGGGATGACTTCTCCGCAGTGGGAGGGACGAGTACTTAACAAGTTGCATGCAAGCTGTTACAG